>NC_135709.1:19715404-20041904 GCF_964276395.1 Gasterosteus aculeatus | reverse complement strand
GTACGTCTATCAGCCGATGCACCTCTCCCTTAAACTCCCGGTGCGTCTATTAACAGTCGTTGCACCTCTCCCTTAAACTCCCGGTACGTCTATCAGCCGTTGCACCTCTATCTTAAACTCCCGGTACGTCTATCAGCCGATGCACCTCTCCCTTAAACTCCCGGTACGTCTATTAACAGCCTTGGCACCTCTCCCTTAAACTCCCGGTACGTTAACAGCCGTGGCATCTGTCCCTTAAACTCCCGGTACGTCTATTAACAGCCTTGGCACCTCTCCCTTAAACTCCCGGTACGTTAACAGCCGTGGCATCTCTCCCTTAAACTCCCGGTACGTCTATTAACAGCCGTGGCACCTCTCCCTTAAACTCCCGGTACGTCTATTAACTGCCCTGGCACCTTTCCCTTAAACTCCCGGTACGTCTATCAGCCAATGCACCTCTCCCTTAAACCCCCGTTGCGTCTTTTAACAGCCGTTGCACCTCTCCCTTAAACTCCCGGTACGTCTATTAACAGCCGTGGCACCTCTCCCTTAAACTCCCGGTACGTCTATCAGCCGATGCACCTCTCCCTTAAACCCCCGTTGCGTCTATTAACAGCCGTGGCACCTCTCCCTTAAACTCCCGGTACGTCTATTAACAGCCGATGCACCTCTCCCTTAAACTCCCGGTGCGTCTATTAACAGTCGTTGCACCTCTCCCTTAAACTCCCGGTACGTCTATTAACTGCCCTGGCACCTCTCCCTTAAACTCCCGGTACGTCTATCAGCCGATGCACCTCTCCCTTAAACCCCCGTTGCGTCTTTTAACAGCCGTGGCACCTCTCCCTTAAACTCCCGGTACGTCTATTAACAGCCGATGCACCTCTCCCTTAAACTCCCGGTACGTCTATTAACAGCCGTGGCACCTCTCCCTTAAACTCCCGGTACGTCTATTAACTGCCCTGGCACCTCTCCCTTAAACTCCCGGTACGTCTATCAGCCAATGCACCTCTCCCTTAAACCCCCGTTGCGTCTTTTAACAGCCGTTGCACCTCTCCCTTAAACTCCCGGTACGTCTATTAACAGCCGTGGCACCTCTCCCTTAAACTCCCGGTACGTCTATCAGCCGATGCACCTCTCCCTTAAACTCCCGGTGCGTCTATTAACAGTCGTTGCACCTCTCCCTTAAACTCCCGGTACGTCTATCAGCCGTTGCAACTCTCCCTTAAACTCCTGGTACGTCTATCAGCCGATGCACCTCTCCCTTAAACTTCCGGTGCGTCTATTAACAGTCGTTGCACCTCTCCCTTAAACTCCCGGTACGTCTATCAGCCGATGCACCTCTCCCTTAAGCCCCCGTTGCGTCTTTTAACAGCCGTTGCACCTCTACCTTAAACTCCCGGTACGTCTATCAGCCGATGCACCTCTCCCTTAAACTCCCGGTGCGTCTATTAACAGCCGTGGCACCTCTCCCTTAAACTCCCGGTACGTCTATCAGCCGATGCACCGCTCCCTTAAACTCCCGGTACGTCTATCAGCCGATGCACCTCTCCCTTAAACTCCCGGTACGTCTATTAACAGCCGTGGCACCTCTCCCTTAAACTCCCGGTACGTCTAATAACTGCCCTGGCACCTCTCCCTTAAACTCCCGGTGCGTCTATCAGCCGATGCACCTCTCCCTTAAACCCCCGTTGCGTCGTTTAACAGCCGTTGCACCTCTCCCTTAAACTCCCGGTTCGTCTATTAACAGCCGTGGCACCTCTCCCTTAAACTCCCGGTACGTCTATCAGCCGATGCACCTCTCCCTTAAACTCCCGGTGCGTCTATTAACAGTCGTTGCACCTCTCCCTTAAACTCCCGGTACGTCTATCAGCCGTTGCACCTCTATCTTAAACTCCCGGTACGTCTATCAGCCGATGCACCTCTCCCTTAAACTCCCGGTACGTCTATTAACAGCCTTGGCACCTCTCCCTTAAACTCCCGGTACGTTAACAGCCGTGGCATCTGTCCCTTAAACTCCCGGTACGTCTATTAACAGCCTTGGCACCTCTCCCTTAAACTCCCGGTGCGTCTATTAACAGCCGTTGCACCTCTCCCTTAAACTCCCGGTACATCTATTAACAGCCGTGGCACCTCTCCCTTAAACTCCCGGTACGTCTATTAACAGCCGTGGTACCTCTCCCTTAAACTCCAGGTACGTCTATTAACTGCCCTGGCACCTCTCCCTTAAACTCCCGGTGCGTCTATTAACAGCCGTTGCACCTCTCCCTTAAACTCCCGGTACGTCTATTAACAGCCGTGGCACCTCTCCCTTAAACTCCCGGTACGTCTATTAACAGCCGTGGTACCTCTCCCTTAAACTCCCGGTACGTCTATTAACTGCCCTGGCACCTCTCCCTTAAACTCCCGGTGCGTCTATTAACAGTCGTTGCACCTCTCCCTTAAACTCCCGGTACGTCTATTAACAGCCGTGGCACCTCTCCCTTAAACTCCCGGTACGTCTATTAACAGCCGTGCCACCTCTCCCTTAAACTCCCGGTACGTCTATTAACTGCCCTCGCACCTCTCCCTTAAACTCCCGGTACGTCTATCAGCCGATGCACCTCTCCCTTAAACCCCCGTTGCGTCTTTTAACAGCCGTTGCACCTCTCCCTTAAACTCCCGGTACGTCTATTAACAGCCGTGGCACCTCTCCCTTAAACTCCCGGTACGTCTATCAGCCAAAGCACCTCTCCCTTAAACTCCCGGTGCGTCTATTAACAGTCGTTGCACCTCTCCCTTAAACTCCCGGTACGTCTATCAGGCGATGCACCTCTCCCTTAAACTCCCGGTACGTCTATCAGCCGATGCACCTCTCCCTTAAACCCCCGTTGCGTCTATTAACAGCCGTGGCACCTCTCCCTTAAACTCCCGGTACGTCTATTAACAGCCGATGCACCTCTCCCTTAAACTCCCGGTGCGTCTATTAACAGTCGTTGCACCTCTCCCTTAAACTCCCGGTACGTCTATTAACTGCCCTGGCACCTCTCCCTTAAACTCCCGGTACGTCTATCAGCCGATGCACCTCTCCCTTAAACCCCCGTTGCGTCTTTTAACAGCCGTGGCACCTCTCCCTTAAACTCCCGGTACGTCTATTAACAGCCGATGCACCTCTCCCTTAAACTCCCGGTACGTCTATTAACAGCCGTGGCACCTCTCCCTTAAACTCCCGGTACGTCTATTAACTGCCCTGGCACCTCTCCCTTAAACTCCCGGTACGTCTATCAGCCAATGCACCTCTCCCTTAAACCCCCGTTGCGTCTTTTAACAGCCGTTGCACCTCTCCCTTAAACTCCCGGTACGTCTATTAACAGCCGTGGCACCTCTCCCTTAAACTCCCGGTACGTCTATCAGCCGATGCACCTCTCCCTTAAACTCCCGGTGCGTCTATTAACAGTCGTTGCACCTCTCCCTTAAACTCCCGGTACGTCTATCAGCCGTTGCACCTCTCCCTTAAACTCCTGGTACGTCTATCAGCCGATGCACCTCTCCCTTAAACTTCCGGTGCGTCTATTAACAGTCGTTGCACCTCTCCCTTAAACTCCCGGTACGTCTATCAGCCGATGCACCGCTCCCTTAAACTCCCGGTACGTCTATCAGCCGATGCACCTCTCCCTTAAGCCCCCGTTGCGTCTTTTAACAGCCGTTGCACCTCTCCCTTAAACTCCCGGTACGTCTATCAGCCGATGCACCTCTCCCTTAAACTCCCGGTGCGTCTATTAACAGCCGTGGCACCTCTCCCTTAAACTCCCGGTAGGTCTATCAGCCGATGCACCGCTCCCTTAAACTCCCGGTACGTCTATCAGCCGATGCACCTCTCCCTTAAACTCCCGGTACGTCTATTAACAGCCGTGGCACCTCTCCCTTAAACTCCCGGTACGTCTATTAACTGCCCTGGCACCTCTCCCTTAAACTCCCGGTACGTCTATCAGCCGATGCACCTCTCCCTTAAACCCCCGTTGCGTCTTTTAACAGCCGTTGCACCTCTCCCTTAAACTCCCGGTTCGTCTATTAACAGCGGTGGCACCTTCCCCTTAAACTCCCGGTACGTCTATCAGCCGATGCACCTCTCCCTTAAACTCCCGGTGCGTCTATTAACAGTCGTTGCACCTCTCCCTTAAACTCCCGGTACGTCTATCAGCCGTTGCACCTCTATCTTAAACTCCCGGTACGTCTATCAGCCGATGCACCTCTCCCTTAAACTCCCGGTACGTCTATTAACAGCCTTGGCACCTCTCCCTTAAACTCCCGGTACGTTAACAGCCGTGGCATCTCTCCCTTAAACTCCCGGTACGTCTATTAACAGCCGTGGCACCTCTCCCTTAAACTCCCGGTGCGTCTATTAACAGCCGTTGCACCTCTCCCTTAAACTCCCGGTACGTCTATTAACAGCCGTGGCACCTCTCCCTTAAACTCACGGTACGTCTATTAACAGCCGTGGTACCTCTCCCTTAAACTCCCGGTACGTCTATTAACTGCCCTGGCACCTCTCCCTTAAACTCCCGGTGCGTCTATTAACAGCCGTTGCACCTCTCCCTTAAACTCCCGGTACGTCTATTAACAGCCGTGGCACCTCTCCCTTAAACTCCCGATACGTCTATTAACAGCCGTGGTACCTCTCCCTTAAACTCCCGGTACGTCTATTAACTGCCCTGGCACCTCTCCCTTAAACTCCCGGTGCGTCTATTAACAGTCGTTGCACCTCTCCCTTAAACTCCCGGTACGTCTATTAACAGCCGTGGCACCTCTCCCTTAAACTCCTGGTACGTCTATTAACAGCCGTGGCACCTCTCCCTTAAACTCCCGGTACGTCTATTAACTGCCCTCGCACCTCTCACTTAAACTCCCGGTACGTCTATCAGCCGATGCACCTCTCCCTTAAACCCCCGTTGCGTCTTTTAACAGCCGTTGCACCTCTCCCTTAAACTCCCGGTACGTCTATTAACAGCCGTGGCACCTCTCCCTTAAACTCCCGGTACGTCTATCAGCCAAAGCACCTCTCCCTTAAACTCCCGGTGCGTCTATTAACAGTCGTTGCACCTCTCCTTAAACTCCCGGTACGTCTATCAGGCGATGCACCGCTCCCTTAAACTTCCGGTATGTCTATTAACAGCCGTGGCACCTCTCCCTTAAACTCCCGTTACGTCTATTAACAGCCGTGGCAACTCTCCCTTAAACTCCCGGTACGTCTATTAACAGCCGTGTACCTCTCCCTTAAACTCCCGGTGCGTCTATTAACAGCCGTGGCACCTCACCCTTAAACTCCCGGTAGGTCTATCAGCCGATGCACCGCTCCCTTAAACTCCCGGTACGTCTATCAGCCGATGCACCTCTCCCTTAAACTCCCGGTACGTCTATTAACAGCCGTGGCACCTCTCCCTTAAACTCCCGGTACGTCTATTAACTGCCCTGGCACCTCTCCCTTAAACTCCCGGTACGTCTATCAGCCGATGCACCTCTCCCTTAAACCCCCGTTGCGTCTTTTAACAGCCGTTGCACCTCTCCCTTAAACTCCCGGTTCGTCTATTAACAGCGGTGGCACCTCCCCCTTAAACTCCCGGTACGTCTATCAGCCGATGCACCTCTCCCTTAAACTCCCGGTGCGTCTATTAACAGTCGTTGCACCTCTCCCTTAAACTCCCGGTACGTCTATCAGCCGATGCACCTCTCCCTTAAACTCCCGGTACGTCTATTAACAGCCTTGGCACCTCTCCCTTAAACTCCCGGTACGTTAACAGCCGTGGCATCTCTCCCTTAAACTCCCGGTACGTCTATTAACAGCCGTGGCACCTCTCCCTTAAACTCCCGGTGCGTCTATTAACAGCCGTTGCACCTCTCCCTTAAACTCCCGGTACGTCTATTAACAGCCGTGGCACCTCTCCCTTAAACTCCCGGTACGTCTATTAACAGCCGTGGTACCTCTCCCTTAAACTCCCGGTACGTCTATTAACTGCCCTGGCACCTCTCCCTTAAACTCCCGGTGCGTCTATTAACAGCCGTTGCACCTCTCCCTTAAACTCCCGGTACGTCTATTAACAGCCGTGGCACCTCTCCCTTAAACTCCCGGTACGTCTATTAACAGCCGTGGTACCTCTCCCTTAAACTCCCGGTACGTCTATTAACTGCCCTGGCACCTCTCCCTTAAACTCCCGGTGCGTCTATTAACAGTCGTTGCACCTCTCCCTTAAACTCCCGGTACGTCTATTAACAGCCGTGGCACCTCTCCCTTAAACTCCTGGTACGTCTATTAACAGCCGTGGCACCTCTCCCTTAAACTCCCGGTACGTCTATTAACTGCCCTCGCACCTCTCACTTAAACTCCCGGTACGTCTATCAGCCGATGCACCTCTCCCTTAAACCCCCGTTGCGTCTTTTAACAGCCGTTGCACCTCTCCCTTAAACTCCCGGTACGTCTATTAACAGCCGTGGCACCTCTCCCTTAAACTCCCGGTACGTCTATCAGCCAAAGCACCTCTCCCTTAAACTCCCGGTGCGTCTATTAACAGTCGTTGCACCTCTCCCTTAAACTCCCGGTACGTCTATCAGGCGATGCACCGCTCCCTTAAACTTCCGGTATGTCTATTAACAGCCGTGGCACCTCTCCCTTAAACTCCCGTTACGTCTATTAACAGCCGTGGCAACTCTCCCTTAAACTCCCGGTACGTCTATTAACAGCCGTGTACCTCTCCCTTAAACTCCCGGTACGTCTATTAACAGCCGTGGCACCTCTCCCTTTAACTCCCGGTACGTTAACAGCCGTGGCACCTCTCCCTTAAACTCCCGGTACGTCTATAACAACCGTGGCACCTCTCCCTTAAACTCCCGGACCTCTATTACCAGCCGTAGAACCTCTCCCTTAAACTCCCGGTGCGTCTATTAACAGCCGTTGCACCTCTCCCTTAAACTCCCGGTACGTCTATCAGCCGTTGCACCTCTATCTTAAACTCCCGGTACGTCTATCAGCCGATGCACCTCTCCCTTAAACTCCCGGTACGTCTATTAACAGCCTTGGCACCTCTCCCTTAAACTCCCGGTACGTTAACAGCCGTGGCATCTCTCCCTTAAACTCCCGGTACGTCTATTAACAGCCGTGGCACCTCTCCCTTAAACTCCCGGTACGTCTATTAACTGCCCTGGCACCTTTCCCTTAAACTCCCGGTACGTCTATCAGCCAATGCACCTCTCCCTTAAACCCCCGTTGCGTCTTTTAACAGCCGTTGCACCTCTCCCTTAAACTCCCGGTACGTCTATTAACAGCGGTGGCACCTTTCCCTTAAACTCCCGGTACGTCTATCAGCCGATGCACCTCTCCCTTAAACCCCCGTTGCGTCTATTAACAGCCGTGGCACCTCTCACTTAAACTCCCGGTACGTCTATTAACAGCCGATGCACCTCTCCCTTAAACTCCCGGTGCGTCTATTAACAGTCGTTGCACCTCTCCCTTAAACTCCCGGTACGTCTATTAACTGCCCTGGCACCTCTCCCTTAAACTCCCGGTACGTCTATCAGCCGATGCACCTCTCCCTTAAACCCCGTTGCGTCTTTTAACAGCCGTGGCACCTCTCCCTTAAACTCCCGGTACGTCTATTAACAGCCGATGCACCTCTCCCTTAAACTCCCGGTACGTCTATTAACTGCCCTGGCACCTCTCCCTTAAACTCCCGGTACGTCTATCAGCCAATGCACCTCTCCCTTAAACCCCCGTTGCGTCTTTTAACAGCCGTTGCACCTCTCCCTTAAACTCCCGGTACGTCTATTAACAGCCGTGGCACCTCTCCCTTAAACTCCCGGTACGTCTATCAGCCGATGCACCTCTCCCTTAAACTCCCGGTGCGTCTATTAACAGTCGTTGCACCTCTCAATTAAACTCCCGGTACGTCTATCAGCCGTTGCACCTCTCCCTTAAACTCCTGGTACGTCTATCAGCCGATGCATCTCTCCCTTAAACTTCCGGTGCGTCTATTAACAGTCGTTGCACCTCTCCCTTAAACTCCCGGTACGTCTATCAGCCGATGCACCGCTCCCTTAAACTCCCGGTACGTCTATCAGCCGATGCACCTCTCCCTTAAGCCCCCGTTGCGTCTTTTAACAGCCGTTGCACCTCTCCCTTAAACTCCCGGTACGTCTATCAGCCGATGCACCTCTCCCTTAAACTCCCGGTGCGTCTATTAACAGCCGTGGCACCTCTCCCTTAAACTCCCGTAACGTCTATCAGCCGATGCACCGCTCCCTTAAACTCCCGGTACGTCTATCAGCCGATGCACCTCTCCCTTAAACTCCCGGTACGTCTATTAACAGCCGTGGCACCTCTCCCTTAAACTCCCGGTACGTCTATTAACTGCCCTGGCACCTCTCCCTTAAACTCCCGGTACGTCTATCAGCCGATGCACCTCTCCCTTAAACCCCCGTTGCGTCTTTTAACAGCCGTTGCACCTCTCCCTTAAACTCCCGGTACGTCTATCAGCCGATGCACCTCTCCCTTAAACTCCCGGTGCGTCTATTAACAGTCGTTGCACCTCTCCCTTAAACTCCCGGTACGTCTATCAGCCGTTGCACCTCTATCTTAAACTCCCGGTACGTCTATCAGCCGATGCACCTCTCCCTTAAACTCCCGGTACGTCTATTAACAGCCGTTGCACCTCTCCCTTAAACTCCCGGTACGTCTATTAACAGCCGTGGCACCTCTCCATTAAACTCCCGGTACGTCTATCAGCCGATGCACCTCTCCCTTAAGCCCCCGTTGCGTCTTTTAACAGCCGTTGCACCTCTCCCTTAAACTCCCGGTACGTCTATCAGCCGATGCACCTCTCCCTTAAACTCCCGGTGCGTCTATTAACAGCCGTGGCACCTCTCCCTTAAACTCCCGGTACGTCTATCAGCCGATGCACCGCTCCCTTAAACTCCCGGTACGTCTATCAGCCGATGCACCTCTCCCTTAAACTCCCGGTACGTCTATTAACAGCCGTGGCACCTCTCCCTTAAACTCCCGGTACGTCTATTAACTGCCCTGGCACCTCTCCCTTAAACTCCCGGTACGTCTATCAGCCGATGCACCTCTCCCTTAAACCCCCGTTGCGTCTTTTAACAGCCGTTGCACCTCTCCCTTAAACTCCCGGTACGTCTATCAGCCGATGCACCTCTCCCTTAAACTCCCGGTGCGTCTATTAACAGTCGTTGCACCTCTCCCTTAAACTCCCGGTACGTCTATCAGCCGTTGCACCTCTATCTTAAACTCCCGGTACGTCTATCAGCCGATGCACCTCTCCCTTAAACTCCCGGTACGTCTATTAACAGCCGTTGCACCTCTCCCTTAAACTCCCGGTACGTCTATTAACAGCCGTGGCACCTCTCCCTTAAACTCCCGGTACGTCTATTAACAGCCGTGGTACCTCTCCCTTAAACTCCCGGTACGTCTATTAACTGCCCTGGCACCTCTCCCTTAAACTCCCGGTGCGTCTATTAACAGCCGTTGCACCTCTCCCTTAAACTCCCGGTACGTCTATTAACAGCCGTGGCACCTCTCCCTTAAATTCCCGGTACGTCTATTAACAGCCGTGGTACCTCTCCCTTAAACTCCCGGTACGTCTATTAACTGCCCTGGCACCTCTCCCTTAAACTCCCGGTGCGTCTATTAACAGCCGTTGCACCTCTCCCTTAAACTCCCGGTACGTCTATTAACAGCCGTGGCACCTCTCCCTTAAACTCCCGATACGTCTATTAACAGCCGTGGTACCTCTCCCTTAAACTCCCGGTACGTCTATTAACTGCCCTGGCACCTCTCCCTTAAACTCCCGGTGCGTCTATTAACAGTCGTTGCACCGCTCCCTTAAACTCCCGGTACGTCTATCAGCCGATGCACCTCTCCCTTAAACTCCCGGTACGTCTATTAACAGCCGTGGCACCTCTCCCTTAAACTCCCGGTACGTCTATTAACTGCCCTGGCACCTCTCCCTTAAACTCCCGGTACGTCTATCAGCCGATGCACCTCTCCCTTAAACCCCCGTTGCGTCTTTTAACAGCCGTTGCACCTCTCCCTTAAACTCCCGGTACGTCTATTAACAGCCGTGGCACCTCTCCCTTAAACTCCCGGTACGTCTATCAGCCAAAGCACCTCTCCCTTAAACTCCCGGTGCGTCTATTAACAGTCGTTGCACCTCTCCTTAAACTCCCGGTACGTCTATCAGGCGATGCACCGCTCCCTTAAACTTCCGGTATGTCTATTAACAGCCGTGGCACCTCTCCCTTAAACTCCCGTTACGTCTATTAACAGCCGTGGCAACTCTCCCTTAAACTCCCGGTACGTCTATTAACAGCCGTGTACCTCTCCCTTAAACTCCCGGTGCGTCTATTAACAGCCGTGGCACCTCACCCTTAAACTCCCGGTAGGTCTATCAGCCGATGCACCGCTCCCTTAAACTCCCGGTACGTCTATCAGCCGATGCACCTCTCCCTTAAACTCCCGGTACGTCTATTAACAGCCGTGGCACCTCTCCCTTAAACTCCCGGTACGTCTATTAACTGCCCTGGCACCTCTCCCTTAAACTCCCGGTACGTCTATCAGCCGATGCACCTCTCCCTTAAACCCCCGTTGCGTCTTTTAACAGCCGATGCACCTCTCCCTTAAACTCCCGGTTCGTCTATTAACAGCGGTGGCACCTCCCCCTTAAACTCCCGGTACGTCTATCAGCCGATGCACCTCTCCCTTAAACTCCCGGTGCGTCTATTAACAGTCGTTGCACCTCTCCCTTAAACTCCCGGTACGTCTATCAGCCGTTGCACCTCTATCTTAAACTCCCGGTACGTCTATCAGCCGATGCACCTCTCCCTTAAACTCCCGGTACGTCTATTAACAGCCTTGGCACCTCTCCCTTAAACTCCCGGTACGTTAACAGCCGTGGCATCTCTCCCTTAAACTCCCGGTACGTCTATTAACAGCCGTGGCACCTCTCCCTTAAACTCCCGGTGCGTCTATTAACAGCCGTTGCACCTCTCCCTTAAACTCCCGGTACGTCTATTAACAGCCGTGGCACCTCTCCCTTAAACTCCCGGTACGTCTATTAACAGCCGTGGTACCTCTCCCTTAAACTCCCGGTACGTCTATTAACTGCCCTGGCACCTCTCCCTTAAACTCCCGGTGCGTCTATTAACAGCCGTTGCACCTCTCCCTTAAACTCCCGGTACGTCTATTAACAGCCGTGGCACCTCTCCCTTAAACTCCCGGTACGTCTATTAACAGCCGTGGTACCTCTCCCTTAAACTCCCGGTACGTCTATTAACTGCCCTGGCACCTCTCCCTTAAACTCCCGGTGCGTCTATTAACAGTCGTTGCACCTCTCCCTTAAACTCCCGGTACGTCTATTAACAGCCGTGGCACCTCTCCCTTAAACTCCTGGTACGTCTATTAACAGCCGTGGCACCTCTCCCTTAAACTCCCGGTACGTCTATTAACTGCCCTCGCACCTCTCACTTAAACTCCCGGTACGTCTATCAGCCGATGCACCTCTCCCTTAAACCCCCGTTGCGTCTTTTAACAGCCGTTGCACCTCTCCCTTAAACTCCCGGTACGTCTATTAACAGCCGTGGCACCTCTCCCTTAAACTCCCGGTACGTCTATCAGCCAAAGCACCTCTCCCTTAAACTCCCGGTGCGTCTATTAACAGTCGTTGCACCTCTCCCTTAAACTCCCGGTACGTCTATCAGGCGATGCACCGCTCCCTTAAACTTCCGGTATGTCTATTAACAGCCGTGGCACCTCTCCCTTAAACTCCCGTTACGTCTATTAACAGCCGTGGCAACTCTCCCTTAAACTCCCGGTACGTCTATTAACAGCCGTGTACCTCTCCCTTAAACTCCCGGTACGTCTATTAACAGCCGTGGCACCTCTCCCTTTAACTCCCGGTACGTTAACAGCCGTGGCACCTCTCCCTTAAACTCCCGGTACGTCTATAACAACCGTGGCACCTCTCCCTTAAACTCCCGGACCTCTATTACCAGCCGTAGAACCTCCCCCTTAAACTCCCGGTGCGTCTATTAACAGCCGTTGCACCTCTCCCTTAAACTCCCGGTACGTCTATCAGCCGTTGCACCTCTATCTTAAACTCCCGGTACGTCTATCAGCCGATGCACCTCTCCCTTAAACTCCCGGTACGTCTATTAACAGCCTTGGCACCTCTCCCTTAAACTCCCGGTACGTTAACAGCCGTGGCATCTCTCCCTTAAACTCCCGGTACGTCTATTAACAGCCGTGGCACCTCTCCCTTAAACTCCCGGTACGTCTATTAACTGCCCTGGCACCTTTCCCTTAAACTCCCGGTACGTCTATCAGCCAATGCACCTCTCCCTTAAACCCCCGTTGCGTCTTTTAACAGCCGTTGCACCTCTCCCTTAAACTCCCGGTACGTCTATTAACAGCGGTGGCACCTTTCCCTTAAACTCCCGGTACGTCTATCAGCCGATGCACCTCTCCCTTAAACCCCCGTTGCGTCTATTAACAGCCGTGGCACCTCTCACTTAAACTCCCGGTACGTCTATTAACAGCCGATGCACCTCTCCCTTAAACTCCCGGTGCGTCTATTAACAGTCGTTGCACCTCTCCCTTAAACTCCCGGTACGTCTATTAACTGCCCTGGCACCTCTCCCTTAAACTCCCGGTACGTCTATCAGCCGATGCACCTCTCCCTTAAACCCCGTTGCGTCTTTTAACAGCCGTGGCACCTCTCCCTTAAACTCCCGGTACGTCTATTAACAGCCGATGCACCTCTCCCTTAAACTCCCGGTACGTCTATTAACTGCCCTGGCACCTCTCCCTTAAACTCCCGGTACGTCTATCAGCCAATGCACCTCTCCCTTAAACCCCCGTTGCGTCTTTTAACAGCCGTTGCACCTCTCCCTTAAACTCCCGGTACGTCTATTAACAGCCGTGGCACCTCTCCCTTAAACTCCCGGTACGTCTATCAGCCGATGCACCTCTCCCTTAAACTCCCGGTGCGTCTATTAACAGTCGTTGCACCTCTCAATTAAACTCCCGGTACGTCTATCAGCCGTTGCACCTCTCCCTTAAACTCCTGGTACGTCTATCAGCCGATGCATCTCTCCCTTAAACTTCCGGTGCGTCTATTAACAGTCGTTGCACCTCTCCCTTAAACTCCCGGTACGTCTATCAGCCGATGCACCGCTCCCTTAAACTCCCGGTACGTCTATCAGCCGATGCACCTCTCCCTTAAGCCCCCGTTGCGTCTTTTAACAGCCGTTGCACCTCTCCCTTAAACTCCCGGTACGTCTATCAGCCGATGCACCTCTCCCTTAAACTCCCGGTGCGTCTATTAACAGCCGTGGCACCTCTCCCTTAAACTCCCGTAACGTCTATCAGCCGATGCACCGCTCCCTTAAACTCCCGGTACGTCTATCAGCCGATGCACCTCTCCCTTAAACTCCCGGTACGTCTATTAACAGCCGTGGCACCTCTCCCTTAAACTCCCGGTACGTCTATTAACTGCCCTGGCACCTCTCCCTTAAACTCCCGGTACGTCTATCAGCCGATGCACCTCTCCCTTAAACCCCCGTTGCGTCTTTTAACAGCCGTTGCACCTCTCCCTTAAACTCCCGGTACGTCTATCAGCCGATGCACCTCTCCCTTAAACTCCCGGTGCGTCTATTAACAGTCGTTGCACCTCTCCCTTAAACTCCCGGTACGTCTATCAGCCGTTGCACCTCTATCTTAAACTCCCGGTACGTCTATCAGCCGATGCACCTCTCCCTTAAACTCCCGGTACGTCTATTAACAGCCGTTGCACCTCTCCCTTAAACTCCCGGTACGTCTATTAACAGCCGTGGCACCTCTCCATTAAACTCCCGGTACGTCTATCAGCCGATGCACCTCTCCCTTAAGCCCCCGTTGCGTCTTTTAACAGCCGTTGCACCTCTCCCTTAAACTCCCGGTACGTCTATCAGCCGATGCACCTCTCCCTTAAACTCCCGGTGCGTCTATTAACAGCCGTGGCACCTCTCCCTTAAACTCCCGGTACGTCTATCAGCCGATGCACCGCTCCCTTAAACTCCCGGTACGTCTATCAGCCGATGCACCTCTCCCTTAAACTCCCGGTACGTCTATTAACAGCCGTGGCACCTCTCCCTTAAACTCCCGGTACGTCTATTAACTGCCCTGGCACCTCTCCCTTAAACTCCCGGTACGTCTATCAGCCGATGCACCTCTCCCTTAAACCCCCGTTGCGTCTTTTAACAGCCGTTGCACCTCTCCCTTAAACTCCCGGTACGTCTATCAGCCGATGCACCTCTCCCTTAAACTCCCGGTGCGTCTATTAACAGTCGTTGCACCTCTCCCTTAAACTCCCGGTACGTCTATCAGCCGTTGCACCTCTATCTTAAACTCCCGGTACGTCTATCAGCCGATGCACCTCTCCCTTAAACTCCCGGTACGTCTATTAACAGCCGTTGCACCTCTCCCTTAAACTCCCGGTACGTCTATTAACAGCCGTGGCACCTCTCCCTTAAACTCCCGGTACGTCTATTAACAGCCGTGGTACCTCTCCCTTAAACTCCCGGTACGTCTATTAACTGCCCTGGCACCTCTCCCTTAAACTCCCGGTGCGTCTATTAACAGCCGTTGCACCTCTCCCTTAAACTCCCGGTACGTCTATTAACAGCCGTGGCACCTCTCCCTTAAATTCCCGGTACGTCTATTAACAGCCGTGGTACCTCTCCCTTAAACTCCCGGTACGTCTATTAACTGCCCTGGCACCTCTCCCTTAAACTCCCGGTGCGTCTATTAACAGCCGTTGCACCTCTCCCTTAAACTCCCGGTACGTCTATTAACAGCCGTGGCACCTCTCCCTTAAACTCCCGGTACGTCTATTAACAGCCGTGGCAGCTCTCCCTTAAACTCCCGGTACGTCTATTAACTGCCCTCGCACCTCTCCCTTAAACTCCCGGTACGTCTATCAGCCGATGCACCTCTCCCTTAAACCCCCGTTGCGTCTTTTAACAGCCGTTGCACCTCTCCCTTAAACTCCCGGTACGTCTATTAACAGCCGTGGCACCTCTCCCTTAAACTCCCGGTACGTCTATCAGCCAAAGCACCTCTCCCTTAAACTCCCGGTGCGTCTATTAACAGTCGTTGCACCTCTCCCTTAAACTCCCGGTACGTCTATCAGGCGATGCACCGCTCCCTTAAACTTCCGGTATGTCTATTAACAGCCGTGGCACCTCTCCCTTAAACTCCCGTTACGTCTATTAACAGCCGTGGCAACTCTCCCTTAAACTCCCGGTACGTCTATTAACAGCCGTGTACCTCTCCCTTAAACTCCCGGTACGTCTATTAACAGCCGTGGCACCTCTCCCTTTAACTCCCGGTACGTTAACAGCCGTGGCACCTCTCCCTTAAACTCCCGGTACGTCTATAACAACCGTGGCACCTCTCCCTTAAACTCCCGGACCTCTATTACCAGCCGTAGAACCTCTCCCTTAAACTCCCGGTGCGTCTATTAACAGCCGTGGCACCTCTCCCTTAAACTCCCGGTACGTCTATCAGCCGATGCACCTCTCCCTTAAACTCCCGGTGCGTCTATTAACAGTCGTTGCACCTCTCCCTTAAACTCCCGGTACGTCTATCAGCCGTTGCACCTCTATCTTAAACTCCCGGTACGTCTATTAGCCGATGCACCTCTCCCTTAAACTCCCGGTACGTCTATTAACAGCCTTGGCACCTCTCTCTTAAACTCCCGGTACGTTAACAGCCGTGGCATCTCTCCCTTAAACTCCCGGTACGTCTATTAACAGCCGTGGCACCTCTCCCTTAAACTCCCGGTACGTCTATTAACTGCCCTGGCACCTTTCCCTTAAACTCCCGGTACGTCTATCAGCCAATGCACCTCTCCCTTAAACCCCCGTTGCGTCTATTAACAGCCGTGGCACCTCTCCCTTAAACTCCCGGTACGTCTATTAACAGCCGATGCACCTCTCCCTTAAACTCCCGGTGCGTCTATTAACAGTCGTTGCACCTCTATCTTAAACTCCCGGTACGTCTATTAGCCGATGCACCTCTCCCTTAAACTCCCGGTACGTCTATTAACAGCCTTGGCACCTCTCTCTTAAACTCCCGGTACGTTAACAGCCGTGGCATCTCTCCCTTAAACTCCCGGTACGTCTATTAACAGCCGTGGCACCTCTCCCTTAAACTCCCGGTACGTCTATTAACTGCCCTGGCACCTTTCCCTTAAACTCCCGGTACGTCTATCAGCCAATGCACCTCTCCCTTAAACCCCCGTTGCGTCTATTAACAGCCGTGGCACCTCTCCCTTAAACTCCCGGTACGTCTATTAACAGCCGATGCACCTCTCCCTTAAACTCCCGGTGCGTCTATTAACAGTCGTTGCACCTCTCCCTTAAACTCCCGGTACGTCTATCAGCCAAAGCACCTCTCCCTTAAACTCCCGGTGCGTCTATTAACAGTCGTTGCACCTCTCCCTTAAACTCCCGGTACGTCTATCAGGCGATGCACCGCTCCCTTAAACTTCCGGTATGTCTATTAACAGCCGTGGCACCTCTCCCTTAAACTCCCGTTACGTCTATTAACAGCCGTGGCAACTCTCCCTTAAACTCCCGGTACGTCTATTAACAGCCGTGTACCTCTCCCTTAAACTCCCGGTACGTCTATTAACAGCCGTGGCACCTCTCCCTTTAACTCCCGGTACGTTAACAGCCGTGGCACCTCTCCCTTAAACTCCCGGTACGTCTATAACAACCGTGGCACCTCTCCCTTAAACTCCCGGACCTCTATTACCAGCCGTAGAACCTCTCCCTTAAACTCCCGGTGCGTCTATTAACAGCCGTGGCACCTCTCCCTTAAACTCCCGGTACGTCTATCAGCCGATGCACCTCTCCCTTAAACTCCCGGTGCGTCTATTAACAGTCGTTGCACCTCTCCCTTAAACTCCCGGTACGTCTATCAGCCGTTGCACCTCTATCTTAAACTCCCGGTACGTCTATTAGCCGATGCACCTCTCCCTTAAACTCCCGGTACGTCTATTAACAGCCTTGGCACCTCTCTCTTAAACTCCCGGTACGTTAACAGCCGTGGCATCTCTCCCTTAAACTCCCGGTACGTCTATTAACAGCCGTGGCACCTCTCCCTTAAACTCCCGGTACGTCTATTAACTGCCCTGGCACCTTTCCCTTAAACTCCCGGTACGTCTATCAGCCAATGCACCTCTCCCTTAAACCCCCGTTGCGTCTATTAACAGCCGTGGCACCTCTCCCTTAAACTCCCGGTACGTCTATTAACAGCCGATGCACCTCTCCCTTAAACTCCCGGTGCGTCTATTAACAGTCGTTGCACCTCTCCCTTAAACTCCCGGTACGTCTATTAACTGCCCTGGCACCTCTCCCTTAAACTCCCGGTACGTCTATCAGCCGATGCACCTCTCCCTTAAACCCCCGTTGCGTCTTTTAACAGCCGTGGCACCTCTCCCTTAAACTCCCGGTACGTCTATTAACAGCCGATGCAGCTCTCCCTTAAACTCCCGGTACGTCTATTAACAGCCGTGGCACCTCTCCCTTAAACTCCCGGTACGTCTATTAACTGCCCTGGCACCTCTCCCTTAAACTCCCGGTACGTCTATCAGCCAATGCACCTCTCCCTTAAACCCCCGTTGCGTCTTTAAACAGCCGTTGCACCTCTCCCTTAAACTCCCGGTACGTCTATTAACAGCCGTGGCACCTCTCCCTTAAACTCCCGGTACGTCTATCAGCCGATTCACCTCTCCCTGAAACTCCCGGTGCGTCTATTAACAGTCGTTGCACCTCTCCCTTAAACTCCCGGTACGTCTATCAGCCGTTGCACCTCTCCCTTAAACTCCTGGTACGTCTATCAGCCGATGCACCTCTCCCTTAAACTTCCGGTGCGTCTATTAACAGTCGTTGCACCTCTCCCTTAAACTCCCGGTACGTCTATCAGCCGATGCACCGCTCCCTTAAACTCCCGGTACGTCTATCAGCCGATGCACCTCTCCCTTAAACCCCCGTTGCGTCTTTTAACAGCCGTTGCACCTCTCCATTAAACTCCCGGTACGTCTATTAACAGCCGATGCACCTCTCCCTTAAACTCCCGGTGCGTCTATTAACAGTCGTTGCACCTCTCCCTTAAACTCCCGGTACGTCTATTAACTGCCCTGGCACCTCTCCCTTAAACTCCCGGTACGTCTATCAGCCGAAGCACCTCTCCCTTAAACCCCCGTTGCGTCTTTTAACAGCCGTGGCACCTCTCCCTTAAACTCCCGGTACGTCTATTAACAGCCGATGCAGCTCTCCCTTAAACTCCCGGTACGTCTATTAACAGCCGTGGCACCTCTCCCTTAAACTCCCGGTACGTCTATTAACTGCCCTGGCACCTCTCCCTTAAACTCCCGGTACGTCTATCAGCCAATGCACCTCTCCCTTAAACCCCCGTTGCGTCTTTTAACAGCCGTTGCACCTCTCCCTTAAACTCCCGGTACGTCTATTAACAGCCGTGGCACCTCTCCCTTAAACTCCCGGTACGTCTATCAGCCGATGCACCTCTCCCTTAAACTCCCGGTGCGTCTATTAACAGTCGTTGCACCTCTCAATTAAACTCCCGGTACGTCTATCAGCCGTTGCACCTCTCCCTTAAACTCCTGGTACGTCTATCAGCCGATGCATCTCTCCCTTAAACTCCCGGTACGTCTATCAGCCGATGCACCTCTCCCTTAAGCCCCCGTTGCGTCTTTTAACAGCCGTTGCACCTCTCCCTTAAACTCCCGGTACGTCTATCAGCCGATGCACCTCTCCCTTAAACTCCCGGTGCGTCTATTAACAGCCGTGGCACCTCTCCCTTAAACTCCCGGTACGTCTATCAGCCGATGCACCGCTCCCTTAAACTCCCGGTACGTCTATCAGCCGATGCACCTCTCCCTTAAACTCCCGGGACGTCTATTAACAGCCGTGGCACCTCTCCCTTAAACTCCCGGTACATCTATTAACTGCCCTGGCACCTCTCCCTTAAACTCCCGGTACGTCTATCAGCCGATGCACCTCTCCCTTAAACCCCCGTTGCGTCTTTTAACAGCCGTTGCACCTCTCCCTTAAACTCCCGGTACGTCTATCAGCCGATGCACCTCTCCCAAAAACTCCCGGTGCGTCTATTAACAGTCTTTGCACCTCACCCTTAAACTCCCGGTACGTCTATCAGCCGTTGCACCTCTATCTTAAACTCCCGGTACGTCTATCAGCCGATGCACCTCTCCCTTAAACTCCCGGTACGTCTATTAACAGCCGTTGCACCTCTCCCTTAAACTCCCGGTACGTCTATTAACAGCCGTGGCACCTCTCCCTTAAACTCCCGGTACGTCTATTAACAGCCGTGGTACCTCTCCCTTAAACTCCCGGTACGTCTATTAACTGCCCTGGCACCTCTCCCTTAAACTCCCGGTGCGTCTATTAACAGCCGTTGCACCTCTCCCTTAAACTCCCGGTACGTCTATTAACAGCCGTGGCACCTCTCCCTTAAATTCCCGGTACGTCTATTAACAGCCGTGGTACCTCTCCCTTAAACTCCCGGTACGTCTATTAACTGCCCTGGCACCTCTCCCTTAAACTCCCGGTGCGTCTATTAACAGCCGTTGCACCTCTCCCTTAAACTCCCGGTACGTCTATTAACAGCCGTGGCACCTCTCCCTTAAACTCCCGGTACGTCTATTAACAGCCGTGGCAGCTCTCCCTTAAACTCCCGGTACGTCTATTAACTGCCCTCGCACCTCTCCCTTAAACTCCCGGTACGTCTATCAGCCGATGCACCTCTCCCTTAAACCCCCGTTGCGTCTTTTAACAGCCGTTGCACCTCTCCCTTAAACTCCCGGTACGTCTATTAACAGCCGTGGCACCTCTCCCTTAAACTCCCGGTACGTCTATCAGCCAAAGCACCTCTCCCTTAAACTCCCGGTGCGTCTATTAACAGTCGTTGCACCTCTCCCTTAAACTCCCGGTACGTCTATCAGGCGATGCACCGCTCCCTTAAACTTCCGGTATGTCTATTAACAGCCGTGGCACCTCTCCCTTAAACTCCCGTTACGTCTATTAACAGCCGTGGCAACTCTCCCTTAAACTCCCGGTACGTCTATTAACAGCCGTGTACCTCTCCCTTAAACTCCCGGTACGTCTATTAACAGCCGTGGCACCTCTCCCTTTAACTCCCGGTACGTTAACAGCCGTGGCACCTCTCCCTTAAACTCCCGGTACGTCTTTAACAACCGTGGCACCTCTCCCTTAAACTCCCGGACCTCTATTACCAGCCGTAGAACCTCTCCCTTAAACTCCCGGTGCGTCTATTAACAGCCGTGGCACCTCTCCCTTAAAATCCCGGTACGTCTATCAGCCGTTGCACCTCTATCTTAAACTCCCGGTACGTCTATCAGCCGATGCACCTCTCCCTTAAACTCCCGGTACGTCTATTAACAGCCTTGGCACCTCTCTCTTAAACTCCCGGTACGTTAACAGCCGTGGCATCTCTCCCTTAAACTCCCGGTACGTCTATTAACAGCCGTGGCACCTCTCCCTTAAACTCCCGGTACGTCTATTAACTGCCCTGGCACCTTTCCCTTAAACTCCCGGTACGTCTATCAGCCAATGCACCTCTCCCTTAAACCCCCGTTGCGTCTTTTAACAGCCGTTGCACCTCTCCCTTAAACTCCCGGTACGTCTATTAACAGCCGTGGCACCTCTCCCTTAAACTCCCGGTACGTCTATCAGCCAATGCACCTCTCCCTTAAACCCCCGTTGCGTCTATTAACAGCCGTGGCACCTCTCCCTTAAACTCCCGGTACGTCTATTAACAGCCGATGCACCTCTCCCTTAAACTCCCGGTGCGTCTATTAACAGTCGTTGCACCTCTCCCTTAAACTCCCGGTACGTCTATTAACTGCCCTGGCACCTCTCCCTTAAACTCCCGGTACGTCTATCAGCCGATGCACCTCTCCCTTAAACCCCCGTTGCGTCTTTTAACAGCCGTGGCACCTCTCCCTTAAACTCCCGGTACGTCTATTAACAGCCGATGCAGCTCTCCCTTAAACTCCCGGTACGTCTATTAACAGCCGTGGCACCTCTCCCTTAAACTCCCGGTACGTCTATTAACTGCCCTGGCACCTCTCCCTTAAACTCCCGGTACGTCTATCAGCCAATGCACCTCTCCCTTAAACCCCCGTTGCGTCTTTTAACAGCCGTTGCACCTCTCCCTTAAACTCCCGGTACGTCTATTAACAGCCGTGGCCCCTCTCCCTTAAACTCCCGGTACGTCTATCAGCCGATTCACCTCTCCCTTAAACTCCCGGTGCGTCTATTAACAGTCGTTGCACCTCTCCCTTAAACTCCCGGTACGTCTATCAGCCGTTGCACCTCTCCCTTAAACTCCTGGTACGTCTATCAGCCGATGCACCTCTCCCTTAAACTTCCGGTGCGTCTATTAACAGTCGTTGCACCTCTCCCTTAAACTCCCGGTACGTCTATCAGCCGATGCACCGCTCCCTTAAACTCCCGGTACGTCTATCAGCCGATGCACCTCTCCCTTAAACCCCCGTTGCGTCTTTTAACAGCCGTTGCACCTCTCCCTTAAACTCCCGGTACGTCTATTAACAGCCGATGCACCTCTCCCTTAAACTCCCGGTGCGTCTATTAACAGTCGTTGCACCTCTCCCTTAAACTCCCGGTACGTCTATTAACTGCCCTGGCACCTCTCCCTTAAACTCCCGGTACGTCTATCAGCCGATGCACCTCTCCCTTAAACCCCCGTTGCGTCTTTTAACAGCCGTGGCACCTCTCCCTTAAACTCCCGGTACGTCTATTAACAGCCGATGCAGCTCTCCCTTAAACTCCCGGTACGTCTATTAACAGCCGTGGCACCTCTCCCTTAAACTCCCGGTACGTCTATTAACTGCCCTGGCACCTCTCCCTTAAACTCCCGGTACGTCTATCAGCCAATGCACCTCTCCCTTAAACCCCCGTTGCGTCTTTTAACAGCCGTTGCACCTCTCCCTTAAACTCCCGGTACGTCTATTAACAGCCGTGGCACCTCTCCCTTAAACTCCCGGTACGTCTATCAGCCGATGCACCTCTCCCTTAAACTCCCGGTGCGTCTATTAACAGTCGTTGCACCTCTCAATTAAACTCCCGGTACGTCTATCAGCCGTTGCACCTCTCCCTTAAACTCCTGGTACGTCTATCAGCCGATGCATCTCTCCCTTAAACTTCCGGTGCGTCTATTAACAGTCGTTGCACCTCTCCCTTAAACTCCCGGTACGTCTATCAGCCGATGCACCGCTCCCTTAAACTCCCGGTACGTCTATCAGCCGATGCACCTCTCCCTTAAGCCCCCGTTGCGTCTTTTAACAGCCGTTGCACCTCTCCCTTAAACTCCCGGTACGTCTATCAGCCGATGCACCTCTCCCTTAAACTCCCGGTGCGTCTATTAACAGCCGTGGCACCTCTCCCTTAAACTCCCGGTACGTCTATCAGCCGATGCACCGCTCCCTTAAACTCCCGGTACGTCTATCAGCCGATGCACCTCTCCCTTAAACTCCCGGTACGTCTATTAACAGCCGTGGCACCTCTCCCTTAAACTCCCGGTACATCTATTAACTGCCCTGGCACCTCTCCCTTAAACTCCCGGTACGTCTATCAGCCGATGCACCTCTCCCTTAAACCCCCGTTGCGTCTTTTAACAGCCGTTGCACCTCTCCCTTAAACTCCCGGTACGTCTATCAGCCGATGCACCTCTCCCTTAAACTCCCGGTGCGTCTATTAACAGTCTTTGCACCTCTCCCTTAAACTCCCGGTACGTCTATCAGCCGTTGCACCTCTATCTTAAACTCCCGGTACGTCTATCAGCCGATGCACCTCTCCCTTAAACTCCCGGTACGTCTATTAACAGCCGTTGCACCTCTCCCTTAAACTCCCGGTACGTCTATTAACAGCCGTGGCACCTCTCCCTTAAACTCCCGGTACGTCTATTAACAGCCGTGGTACCTCTCCCTTAAACTCCCGGTACGTCTATTAACTGCCCTGGCACCTCTCCCTTAAACTCCCGGTGCGTCTATTAACAGCCGTTGCACCTCTCCCTTAAACTCCCGGTACGTCTATTAACAGCCGTGGCACCTCTCCCTTAAATTCCCGGTACGTCTATTAACAGCCGTGGTACCTCTCCCTTAAACTCCCGGTACGTCTATTAACTGCCCTGGCACCTCTCCCTTAAACTCCCGGTGCGTCTATTAACAGCCGTTGCACCTCTCCCTTAAACTCCCGGTACGTCTATTAACAGCCGTGGCACCTCTCCCTTAAACTCCCGGTACGTCTATTAACAGCCGTGGCAGCTCTCCCTTAAACTCCCGGTACGTCTATTAACTGCCCTCGCACCTCTCCCTTAAACTCCCGGTACGTCTATCAGCCGATGCACCTCTCCCTTAAACCCCCGTTGCGTCTTTTAACAGCCGTTGCACCTCTCCCTTAAACTCCCGGTACGTCTATTAACAGCCGTGGCACCTCTCCCTTAAACTCCCGGTACGTCTATCAGCCAAAGCACCTCTCCCTTAAACTCCCGGTGCGTCCATTAACAGTCGTTGCACCTCTCCCTTAAACTCCCGGTACGTCTATCAGGCGATGCACCGCTCCCTTAAACTTCCGGTATGTCTATTAACAGCCGTGGCACCTCTCCCTTAAACTCACGTTACGTCTATTAACAGCCGTGGCAACTCTCCCTTAAACTCCCGGTACGTCTATTAACAGCCGTGTACCTCTCCCTTAAACTCCCGGTACGTCTATTAACAGCCGTGGCACCTCTCCCTTTAACTCCCGGTACGTTAACAGCCGTGGCACCTCTCCCTTAAACTCCCGGTACGTCTATAACAACCGTGGCACCTCTCCCTTAAACTCCCGGACCTCTATTACCAGCCGTAGAACCTCTCCCTTAAACTCCCGGTGCGTCTATTAACAGCCGTGGCACCTCTCCCTTAAACTCCCGGTACGTCTATCAGCCGATGCACCTCTCCCTTAAACTCCCGGTGCGTCTATTAACAGTCGTTGCACCTCTCCCTTAAACTCCCGGTACGTCTATCAGCCGTTGCACCTCTATCTTAAACTCCCGGTACGTCTATTAGCCGATGCACCTCTCCCTTAAACTCCCGGTACGTCTATTAACAGCCTTGGCACCTCTCTCTTAAACTCCCGGTACGTTAACAGCCGTGGCATCTCTCCCTTAAACTCCCGGTACGTCTATTAACAGCCGTGGCACCTCTCCCTTAAACTCCCGGTACGTCTATTAACTGCCCTGGCACCTTTCCCTTAAACTCCCGGTACGTCTATCAGCCAATGCACCTCTCCCTTAAACCCCCGTTGCGTCTATTAACAGCCGTGGCACCTCTCCCTTAAACTCCCGGTACGTCTATTAACAGCCGATGCACCTCTCCCTTAAACTCCCGGTGCGTCTATTAACAGTCGTTGCACCTCTCCCTTAAACTCCCGGTACGTCTATTAACTGCCCTGGCACCTCTCCCTTAAACTCCCGGTACGTCTATCAGCCGATGCACCTCTCCCTTAAACCCCCGTTGCGTCTTTTAACAGCCGTGGCACCTCTCCCTTAAACTCCCGGTACGTCTATTAACAGCCGATGCAGCTCTCCCTTAAACTCCCGGTACGTCTATTAACAGCCGTGGCACCTCTCCCTTAAACTCCCGGTACGTCTATTAACTGCCCTGGCACCTCTCCCTTAAACTCCCGGTACGTCTATCAGCCAATGCACCTCTCCCTTAAACCCCCGTTGCGTCTTTTAACAGCCGTTGCACCTCTCCCTTAAACTCCCGGTACGTCTATTAACAGCCGTGGCACCTCTCCCTTAAACTCCCGGTACGTCTATCAGCCGATTCACCTCTCCCTTAAACTCCCGGTGCGTCTATTAACAGTCGTTGCACCTCTCCCTTAAACTCCCGGTACGTCTATCAGCCGTTGCACCTCTCCCTTAAACTCCTGGTACGTCTATCAGCCGATGCACCTCTCCCTTAAACTTCCGGTGCGTCTATTAACAGTCGTTGCACCTCTCCCTTAAACTCCCGGTACGTCTATCAGCCGATGCACCGCTCCCTTAAACTCCTGGTACGTCTATCAGCCGATGCACCTCTCCCTTAAACTTCCGGTGCGTCTATTAACAGTCGTTGCACCTCTCCCTTAAACTCCCGGTACGTCTATCAGCCGTTGCACCTCTCCCTTAAACTCCTGGTACGTCTATCAGCCGATGCACCTCTCCCTTAAACTTCCGGTGCGTCTATTAACAGTCGTTGCACCTCTCCCTTAAACTCCCGGTACGTCTATTAACAGCCGTGGCACCTCTCCCTTTAACTCCCGGTACGTTAACAGCCGTGGCACCTCTCCCTTAAACTCCCGGTACGTCTATAACAACCGTGGCACCTCTCCCTTAAACTCCCGGACCTCTATTACCAGCCGTAGAACCTCTCCCTTAAACTCCCGGTGCGTCTATTAACAGCCGTGGCACCTCTCCCTTAAACTCCCGGTACGTCTATCAGCCGATGCACCTCTCCCTTAAACTCCCGGTGCGTCTATTAACAGTCGTTGCACCTCTCCCTTAAACTCCCGGTACGTCTATCAGCCGTTGCACCTCTATCTTAAACTCCCGGTACGTCTATTAGCCGATGCACCTCTCCCTTAAACTCCCGGTACGTCTATTAACAGCCTTGGCACCTCTCTCTTAAACTCCCGGTACGTTAACAGCCGTGGCATCTCTCCCTTAAACTCCCGGTACGTCTATTAACAGCCGTGGCACCTCTCCCTTAAACTCCCGGTACGTCTATTAACTGCCCTGGCACCTTTCCCTTAAACTCCCGGTACGTCTATCAGCCAATGCACCTCTCCCTTAAACCCCCGTTGCGTCTATTAACAGCCGTGGCACCTCTCCCTTAAACTCCCGGTACGTCTATTAACAGCCGATGCACCTCTCCCTTAAACTCCCGGTGCGTCTATTAACAGTCGTTGCACCTCTCCCTTAAACTCCCGGTACGTCTATTAACTGCCCTGGCACCTCTCCCTTAAACTCCCGGTACGTCTATCAGCCGATGCACCTCTCCCT
Source organism: Gasterosteus aculeatus (assembly GCF_964276395.1). Lineage (NCBI taxonomy): Eukaryota > Metazoa > Chordata > Actinopteri > Perciformes > Gasterosteidae > Gasterosteus > Gasterosteus aculeatus. The sequence continues at coordinate 20,015,737 of NC_135709.1, read as the reverse complement.
TAAACCCCCGTTGCGTCTTTTAACAGCCGTGGCACCTCTCCCTTAAACTCCCGGTACGTCTATTAACAGCCGATGCAGCTCTCCCTTAAACTCCCGGTACGTCTATTAACAGCCGTGGCACCTCTCCCTTAAACTCCCGGTACGTCTATTAACTGCCCTGGCACCTCTCCCTTAAACTCCCGGTACGTCTATCAGCCAATGCACCTCTCCCTTAAACCCCCGTTGCGTCTTTTAACAGCCGTTGCACCTCTCCCTTAAACTCCCGGTACGTCTATTAACAGCCGTGGCACCTCTCCCTTAAACTCCCGGTACGTCTATCAGCCGATTCACCTCTCCCTTAAACTCCCGGTGCGTCTATTAACAGTCGTTGCACCTCTCCCTTAAACTCCCGGTACGTCTATCAGCCGTTGCACCTCTCCCTTAAACTCCTGGTACGTCTATCAGCCGATGCACCTCTCCCTTAAACTTCCGGTGCGTCTATTAACAGTCGTTGCACCTCTCCCTTAAACTCCCGGTACGTCTATCAGCCGATGCACCGCTCCCTTAAACTCCCGGTACGTCTATCAGCCGATGCACCTCTCCCTTAAACCCCCGTTGCGTCTTTTAACAGCCGTTGCACCTCTCCCTTAAACTCCCGGTACGTCTATTAACAGCCGATGCACCTCTCCCTTAAACTCCCGGTGCGTCTATTAACAGTCGTTGCACCTCTCAATTAAACTCCCGGTACGTCTATCAGCCGTTGCACCTCTCCCTTAAACTCCTGGTACGTCTATCAGCCGATGCATCTCTCCCTTAAACTTCCGGTGCGTCTATTAACAGTCGTTGCACCTCTCCCTTAAACTCCCGGTACGTCTATCAGCCGATGCACCGCTCCCTTAAACTCCCGGTACGTCTATCAGCCGATGCACCTCTCCCTTAAGCCCCCGTTGCGTCTTTTAACAGCCGTTGCACCTCTCCCTTAAACTCCCGGTACGTCTATCAGCCGATGCACCTCTCCCTTAAACTCCCGGTGCGTCTATTAACAGCCGTGGCACCTCTCCCTTAAACTCCCGGTACGTCTATCAGCCGATGCACCGCTCCCTTAAACTCCCGGTACGTCTATCAGCCGATGCACCTCTCCCTTAAACTCCCGGTGCGTCTATTAACAGTCTTTGCACCTCTCCCTTAAACTCCCGGTACGTCTATCAGCCGTTGCACCTCTATATTAAACTCCCGGTACGTCTATCAGCCGATGCACCTCTCCCTTAAACTCCCGGTGCGTCTATTAACAGCCGTGGCACCTCTCCCTTAAACTCCCGGTACGTCTATCAGCCGATGCACCGCTCCCTTAAACTCCCGGTACGTCTATCAGCCGATGCACCTCTCCCTTAAACTCCCGGTGCGTCTATTAACAGTCTTTGCACCTCTCCCTTAAACTCCCGGTACGTCTATCAGCCGTTGCACCTCTATATTAAACTCCCGGTACGTCTATCAGCCGATGCACCTCTCCCTTAAACTCCCGGTACGTCTATTAACAGCCGTTGCACCTCTCCCTTAAACTCCCGGTACGTCTATTAACAGCCGTGGCACCTCTCCCTTAAACTCCCGGTACGTCTATTAACAGCCGTGGTACCTCTCCCTTAAACTCCCGGTACGTCTATTAACTGCCCTGGCACCTCTCCCTTAAACTCCCGGTGCGTCTATTAACAGCCGTTGCACCTCTCCCTTAAACTCCCGGTACGTCTATTAACAGCCGTGGCACCTCTCCCTTAAATTCCCGGTACGTCTATTAACAGCCGTGGTACCTCTCCCTTAAACTCCCGGTACGTCTATTAACTGCCCTGGCACCTCTCCCTTAAACTCCCGGTGCGTCTATTAACAGCCGTTGCACCTCTCCCTTAAACTCCCGGTACGTCTATTAACAGCCGTGGCACCTCTCCCTTAAACTCCCGGTACGTCTATTAACAGCCGTGGCAGCTCTCCCTTAAACTCCCGGTACGTCTATTAACTGCCCTCGCACCTCTCCCTTAAACTCCCGGTACGTCTATCAGCCGATGCACCTCTCCCTTAAACCCCCGTTGCGTCTTTTAACAGCCGTTGCACCTCTCCCTTAAACTCCCGGTACGTCTATTAACAGCCGTGGCACCTCTCCCTTAAACTCCCGGTACGTCTATCAGCCAAAGCACCTCTCCCTTAAACTCCCGGTGCGTCTATTAACAGTCGTTGCACCTCTCCCTTAAACTCCCGGTACGTCTATCAGGCGATGCACCGCTCCCTTAAACTTCCGGTATGTCTATTAACAGTCGTTGCACCTCTCCCTTAAACTCCCGGTACGTCTATTAACAGCCGTGGCACCTCTCCCTTTAACTCCCGGTACGTCTATCAGCCAAAGCACCTCTCCCTTAAACTTCCGGTGCGTCTATTAACAGTCGTTGCACCTCTCCCTTAAACTCCCGGTACGTCTATTAACAGCCGTGGCACCTCTCCCTTTAACTCCCGGTACGTTAACAGCCGTGGCACCTCTCCCTTAAACTCCCGGTACGTCTATAACAACCGTGGCACCTCTCCCTTAAACTCCCGGACCTCTATTACCAGCCGTAGAACCTCTCCCTTAAACTCCCGGTGCGTCTATTAACAGCCGTGGCACCTCTCCCTTAAACTCCCGGTACGTCTATCAGCCGATGCACCTCTCCCTTAAACTCCCGGTGCGTCTATTAACAGTCGTTGCACCTCTCCCTTAAACTCCCGGTACGTCTATCAGCCGTTGCACCTCTATCTTAAACTCCCGGTACGTCTATTAGCCGATGCACCTCTCCCTTAAACTCCCGGTACGTCTATTAACAGCCTTGGCACCTCTCTCTTAAACTCCCGGTACGTTAACAGCCGTGGCATCTCTCCCTTAAACTCCCGGTACGTCTATTAACAGCCGTGGCACCTCTCCCTTAAACTCCCGGTACGTCTATTAACTGCCCTGGCACCTTTCCCTTAAACTCCCGGTACGTCTATCAGCCAATGCACCTCTCCCTTAAACCCCCGTTGCGTCTATTAACAGCCGTGGCACCTCTCCCTTAAACTCCCGGTACGTCTATTAACAGCCGATGCACCTCTCCCTTAAACTCCCGGTGCGTCTATTAACAGTCGTTGCACCTCTCCCTTAAACTCCCGGTACGTCTATTAACTGCCCTGGCACCTCTCCCTTAAACTCCCGGTACGTCTATCAGCCGATGCACCTCTCCCTTAAACCCCCGTTGCGTCTTTTAACAGCCGTGGCACCTCTCCCTTAAACTCCCGGTACGTCTATTAACAGCCGATGCAGCTCTCCCTTAAACTCCCGGTACGTCTATTAACAGCCGTGGCACCTCTCCCTTAAACTCCCGGTACGTCTATTAACTGCCCTGGCACCTCTCCCTTAAACTCCCGGTACGTCTATCAGCCAATGCACCTCTCCCTTAAACCCCCGTTGCGTCTTTTAACAGCCGTTGCACCTCTCCCTTAAACTCCCGGTACGTCTATTAACAGCCGTGGCACCTCTCCCTTAAACTCCCGGTACGTCTATCAGCCGATTCACCTCTCCCTTAAACTCCCGGTGCGTCTATTAACAGTCGTTGCACCTCTCCCTTAAACTCCCGGTACGTCTATCAGCCGTTGCACCTCTCCCTTAAACTCCTGGTACGTCTATCAGCCGATGCACCTCTCCCTTAAACTTCCGGTGCGTCTATTAACAGTCGTTGCACCTCTCCCTTAAACTCCCGGTACGTCTATCAGCCGATGCACCGCTCCCTTAAACTCCCGGTACGTCTATCAGCCGATGCACCTCTCCCTTAAACCCCCGTTGCGTCTTTTAACAGCCGTTGCACCTCTCCCTTAAACTCCCGGTACGTCTATTAACAGCCGATGCACCTCTCCCTTAAACTCCCGGTGCGTCTATTAACAGTCGTTGCACCTCTCAATTAAACTCCCGGTACGTCTATCAGCCGTTGCACCTCTCCCTTAAACTCCTGGTACGTCTATCAGCCGATGCATCTCTCCCTTAAACTTCCGGTGCGTCTATTAACAGTCGTTGCACCTCTCCCTTAAACTCCCGGTACGTCTATCAGCCGATGCACCGCTCCCTTAAACTCCCGGTACGTCTATCAGCCGATGCACCTCTCCCTTAAGCCCCCGTTGCGTCTTTTAACAGCCGTTGCACCTCTCCCTTAAACTCCCGGTACGTCTATCAGCCGATGCACCTCTCCCTTAAACTCCCGGTGCGTCTATTAACAGCCGTGGCACCTCTCCCTTAAACTCCCGGTACGTCTATCAGCCGATGCACCGCTCCCTTAAACTCCCGGTACGTCTATCAGCCGATGCACCTCTCCCTTAAACTCCCGGTGCGTCTATTAACAGTCTTTGCACCTCTCCCTTAAACTCCCGGTACGTCTATCAGCCGTTGCACCTCTATATTAAACTCCCGGTACGTCTATCAGCCGATGCACCTCTCCCTTAAACTCCCGGTGCGTCTATTAACAGCCGTGGCACCTCTCCCTTAAACTCCCGGTACGTCTATCAGCCGATGCACCGCTCCCTTAAACTCCCGGTACGTCTATCAGCCGATGCACCTCTCCCTTAAACTCCCGGTGCGTCTATTAACAGTCTTTGCACCTCTCCCTTAAACTCCCGGTACGTCTATCAGCCGTTGCACCTCTATATTAAACTCCCGGTACGTCTATCAGCCGATGCACCTCTCCCTTAAACTCCCGGTACGTCTATTAACAGCCGTTGCACCTCTCCCTTAAACTCCCGGTACGTCTATTAACAGCCGTGGCACCTCTCCCTTAAACTCCCGGTACGTCTATTAACAGCCGTGGTACCTCTCCCTTAAACTCCCGGTACGTCTATTAACTGCCCTGGCACCTCTCCCTTAAACTCCCGGTGCGTCTATTAACAGCCGTTGCACCTCTCCCTTAAACTCCCGGTACGTCTATTAACAGCCGTGGCACCTCTCCCTTAAATTCCCGGTACGTCTATTAACAGCCGTGGTACCTCTCCCTTAAACTCCCGGTACGTCTATTAACTGCCCTGGCACCTCTCCCTTAAACTCCCGGTGCGTCTATTAACAGCCGTTGCACCTCTCCCTTAAACTCCCGGTACGTCTATTAACAGCCGTGGCACCTCTCCCTTAAACTCCCGGTACGTCTATTAACAGCCGTGGCAGCTCTCCCTTAAACTCCCGGTACGTCTATTAACTGCCCTCGCACCTCTCCCTTAAACTCCCGGTACGTCTATCAGCCGATGCACCTCTCCCTTAAACCCCCGTTGCGTCTTTTAACAGCCGTTGCACCTCTCCCTTAAACTCCCGGTACGTCTATTAACAGCCGTGGCACCTCTCCCTTAAACTCCCGGTACGTCTATCAGCCAAAGCACCTCTCCCTTAAACTCCCGGTGCGTCTATTAACAGTCGTTGCACCTCTCCCTTAAACTCCCGGTACGTCTATCAGGCGATGCACCGCTCCCTTAAACTTCCGGTATGTCTATTAACAGCCGTGGCACCTCTCCCTTAAACTCCCGTTACGTCTATTAACAGCCGTGGCAACTCTCCCTTAAACTCCCGGTACGTCTATTAACAGCCGTGTACCTCTCCCTTAAACTCCCGGTACGTCTATTAACAGCCGTGGCACCTCTCCCTTTAACTCCCGGTACGTTAACAGCCGTGGCACCTCTCCCTTAAACTCCCGGTACGTCTTTAACAACCGTGGCACCTCTCCCTTAAACTCCCGGACCTCTATTACCAGCCGTAGAACCTCTCCCTTAAACTCCCGGTGCGTCTATTAACAGCCGTGGCACCTCTCCCTTAAAATCCCGGTACGTCTATCAGCCGATGCACCTCTCCCTTAAACTCCCGGTGCGTCTATTAACAGTCGTTGCACCTCTCCCTTAAACTCCCGGTACGTCTATCAGCCGTTGCACCTCTATCTTAAACTCCCGGTACGTCTATCAGCCGATGCACCTCTCCCTTAAACTCCCGGTACGTCTATTAACAGCCTTGGCACCTCTCTCTTAAACTCCCGGTACGTTAACAGCCGTGGCATCTCTCCCTTAAACTCCCGGTACGTCTATTAACAGCCGTGGCACCTCTCCCTTAAACTCCCGGTACGTCTATTAACTGCCCTGGCACCTTTCCCTTAAACTCCCGGTACGTCTATCAGCCAATGCACCTCTCCCTTAAACCCCCGTTGCGTCTTTTAACAGCCGTTGCACCTCTCCCTTAAACTCCCGGTACGTCTATTAACAGCCGTGGCACCTCTCCCTTAAACTCCCGGTACGTCTATCAGCCAATGCACCTCTCCCTTAAACCCCCGTTGCGTCTATTAACAGCCGTGGCACCTCTCCCTTAAACTCCCGGTACGTCTATTAACAGTCGTTGCACCTCTCCCTTAAACTCCCGGTACGTCTATTAACTGCCCTGGCACCTCTCCCTTAAACTCCCGGTACGTCTATCAGCCGATGCACCTCTCCCTTAAACCCCCGTTGCGTCTTTTAACAGCCGTGGCACCTCTCCCTTAAACTCCCGGTACGTCTATTAACAGCCGATGCAGCTCTCCCTTAAACTCCCGGTACGTCTATTAACAGCCGTGGCACCTCTCCCTTAAACTCCCGGTACGTCTATTAACTGCCCTGGCACCTCTCCCTTAAACTCCCGGTACGTCTATCAGCCGTTGCACCTCTATCTTAAACTCCCGGTACGTCTATCAGCCGATGCACCTCTCCCTTAAACTCCCGGTGCGTCTATTAACAGTCTTTGCACCTCTCCCTTAAACTCCCGGTACGTCTATCAGCCGTTGCACCTCTATCTTAAACTCCCGGTACGTCTATCAGCCGATGCACCTCTCCCTTAAACTCCCGGTACGTCTATTAACAGCCGTTGCACCTCTCCCTTAAACTCCCGGTACGTCTATTAACAGCCGTGGCACCTCTCCCTTAAACTCCCGGTACGTCTATTAACAGCCGTGGTACCTCTCCCTTAAACTCCCGGTACGTCTATTAACTGCCCTGGCACCTCTCCCTTAAACTCCCGGTGCGTCTATTAACAGCCGTTGCACCTCTCCCTTAAACTCCCGGTACGTCTATTAACAGCCGTGGCACCTCTCCCTTAAATTCCCGGTACGTCTATTAACAGCCGTGGTACCTCTCCCTTAAACTCCCGGTACGTCTATTAACTGCCCTGGCACCTCTCCCTTAAACTCCCGGTGCGTCTATTAACAGCCGTTGCACCTCTCCCTTAAACTCCCGGTACGTCTATTAACAGCCGTGGCACCTCTCCCTTAAACTCCCGGTACGTCTATTAACAGCCGTGGCAGCTCTCCCTTAAACTCCCGGTACGTCTATTAACTGCCCTCGCACCTCTCCCTTAAACTCCCGGTACGTCTATCAGCCGATGCACCTCTCCCTTAAACCCCCGTTGCGTCTTTTAACAGCCGTTGCACCTCTCCCTTAAACTCCCGGTACGTCTATTAACAGCCGTGGCACCTCTCCCTTAAACTCCCGGTACGTCTATCAGCCAAAGCACCTCTCCCTTAAACTCCCGGTGCGTCTATTAACAGTCGTTGCACCTCTCCCTTAAACTCCCGGTACGTCTATCAGGCGATGCACCGCTCCCTTAAACTTCCGGTATGTCTATTAACAGCCGTGGCACCTCTCCCTTAAACTCCCGTTACGTCTATTAACAGCCGTGGCAACTCTCCCTTAAACTCCCGGTACGTCTATTAACAGCCGTGTACCTCTCCCTTAAACTCCCGGTACGTCTATTAACAGCCGTGGCACCTCTCCCTTTAACTCCCGGTACGTTAACAGCCGTGGCACCTCTCCCTTAAACTCCCGGTACGTCTTTAACAACCGTGGCACCTCTCCCTTAAACTCCCGGACCTCTATTACCAGCCGTAGAACCTCTCCCTTAAACTCCCGGTGCGTCTATTAACAGCCGTGGCACCTCTCCCTTAAAATCCCGGTACGTCTATCAGCCGATGCACCTCTCCCTTAAACTCCCGGTGCGTCTATTAACAGTCGTTGCACCTCTCCCTTAAACTCCCGGTACGTCTATCAGCCGTTGCACCTCTATCTTAAACTCCCGGTACGTCTATCAGCCGATGCACCTCTCCCTTAAACTCCCGGTACGTCTATTAACAGCCTTGGCACCTCTCTCTTAAACTCCCGGTACGTTAACAGCCGTGGCATCTCTCCCTTAAACTCCCGGTACGTCTATTAACAGCCGTGGCACCTCTCCCTTAAACTCCTGGTACGTCTATTAACTGCCCTGGCACCTTTCCCTTAAACTCCCGGTACGTCTATCAGCCAATGCACCTCTCCCTTAAACCCCCGTTGCGTCTTTTAACAGCCGTTGCACCTCTCCCTTAAACTCCCGGTACGTCTATTAACAGCCGTGGCACCTCTCCCTTAAACTCCCGGTACGTCTATCAGCCAATGCACCTCTCCCTTAAACCCCCGTTGCGTCTATTAACAGCCGTGGCACCTCTCCCTTAAACTCCCGGTACGTCTATTAACAGTCGTTGCACCTCTCCCTTAAACTCCCGGTACGTCTATTAACTGCCCTGGCACCTCTCCCTTAAACTCCCGGTACGTCTATCAGCCGATGCACCTCTCCCTTAAACCCCCGTTGCGTCTTTTAACAGCCGTGGCACCTCTCCCTTAAACTCCCGGTACGTCTATTAACAGCCGATGCAGCTCTCCCTTAAACTCCCGGTACGTCTATTAACAGCCGTGGCACCTCTCCCTTAAACTCCCGGTACGTCTATTAACTGCCCTGGCACCTCTCCCTTAAACTCCCGGTACGTCTATCAGCCAATGCACCTCTCCCTTAAACCCCCGTTGCGTCTTTTAACAGCCGTTGCACCTCTCCCTTAAACTCCCGGTACGTCTATTAACAGCCGTGGCCCCTCTCCCTAAACTCCCGGTACGTCTATCAGGCGATGCACCGCTCCCTTAAACTTCCGGTACGTCTATTAACAGCCGTGGCACCTCTCCCTTAAACTCCCGGTACGTCTATTAACAGCCGTGGCAGCTCTCCCTTAAACTCCCGGTACGTCTATTAACTGCCCTCGCACCTCTCCCTTAAACTCCCGGTACGTCTATCAGCCGATGCACCTCTCCCTTAAACCCCCGTTGCGTCTTTTAACAGCCGTTGCACCTCTCCCTTAAACTCCCGGTACGTCTATTAACAGCCGTGGCACCTCTCCCTTAAACTCCCGGTACGTCTATCAGCCAAAGCACCTCTCCCTTAAACTCCCGGTGCGTCTATTAACAGTCGTTGCACCTCTCCCTTAAACTCCCGGTACGTCTATCAGGCGATGCACCGCTCCCTTAAACTTCCGGTATGTCTATTAACAGCCGTGGCACCTCTCCCTTAAACTCCCGTTACGTCTATTAACAGCCGTGGCAACTCTCCCTTAAACTCCCGGTACGTCTATTAACAGCCGTGTACCTCTCCCTTAAACTCCCGGTACGTCTATTAACAGCCGTTGCACCTCTCCCTTAAACTCCCGGTACGTCTATTAACAGCCGTGGCACCTCTCCCTTAAACTCCCGGTACGTCTATTAACTGCCCTGGCACCTCTCCCTTAAACTCCCGGTGCGTCTATTAACAGCCGTTGCACCTCTCCCTTAAACTCCCGGTACGTCTATTAACAGCCGTGGCACCTCTCCCTTAAATTCCCGGTACGTCTATTAACAGCCGTGGTACCTCTCCCTTAAACTCCCGGTACGTCTATTAACTGCCCTGGCACCTCTCCCTTAAACTCCCGGTGCGTCTATTAACAGCCGTTGCACCTCTCCCTTAAACTCCCGGTACGTCTATTAACAGCCGTGGCACCTCTCCCTTAAACTCCCGGTACGTCTATTAACAGCCGTGGCAGCTCTCCCTTAAACTCCCGGTACGTCTATTAACTGCCCTCGCACCTCTCCCTTAAACTCCCGGTACGTCTATCAGCCGATGCACCTCTCCCTTAAACCCCCGTTGCGTCTTTTAACAGCCGTTGCACATCTCCCTTAAACTCCCGGTACGTCTATTAACAGCCGTGGCACCTCTCCCTTAAACTCCCGGTACGTCTATCAGCCAAAGCACCTCTCCCTTAAACTCCCGGTGCGTCTATTAACAGTCGTTGCACCTCTCCCTTAAACTCCCGGTACGTCTATCAGGCGATGCACCGCTCCCTTAAACTTCCGGTATGTCTATTAACAGCCGTGGCACCTCTCCCTTAAACTCCCGTTACGTCTATTAACAGCCGTGGCAACTCTCCCTTAAACTCCCGGTACGTCTATTAACAGCCGTGTACCTCTCCCTTAAACTCCCGGTACGTCTATTAACAGCCGTGGCACCTCTCCCTTTAACTCCCGGTACGTTAACAGCCGTGGCACCTCTCCCTTAAACTCCCGGTACGTCTTTAACAACCGTGGCACCTCTCCCTTAAACTCCCGGACCTCTATTACCAGCCGTAGAACCTCTCCCTTAAACTCCCGGTGCGTCTATTAACAGCCGTGGCACCTCTCCCTTAAAATCCCGGTACGTCTATCAGCCGATGCACCTCTCCCTTAAACTCCCGGTGCGTCTATTAACAGTCGTTGCACCTCTCCCTTAAACTCCCGGTACGTCTATCAGCCGTTGCACCTCTATCTTAAACTCCCGGTACGTCTATCAGCCGATGCACCTCTCCCTTAAACTCCCGGTACGTCTATTAACAGCCTTGGCACCTCTCTCTTAAACTCCCGGTACGTTAACAGCCGTGGCATCTCTCCCTTAAACTCCCGGTACGTCTATTAACAGCCGTGGCACCTCTCCCTTAAACTCCCGGTACGTCTATTAACTGCCCTGGCACCTTTCCCTTAAACTCCCGGTACGTCTATCAGCCAATGCACCTCTCCCTTAAACCCCCGTTGCGTCTTTTAACAGCCGTTGCACCTCTCCCTTAAACTCCCGGTACGTCTATTAACAGCCGTGGCACCTCTCCCTTAAACTCCCGGTACGTCTATCAGCCAATGCACCTCTCCCTTAAACCCCCGTTGCGTCTATTAACAGCCGTGGCACCTCTCCCTTAAACTCCCGGTACGTCTATTAACAGTCGTTGCACCTCTCCCTTAAACTCCCGGTACGTCTATTAACTGCCCTGGCACCTCTCCCTTAAACTCCCGGTACGTCTATCAGCCGATGCACCTCTCCCTTAAACCCCCGTTGCGTCTTTTAACAGCCGTGGCACCTCTCCCTTAAACTCCCGGTACGTCTATTAACAGCCGATGCAGCTCTCCCTTAAACTCCTGGTACGTCTATTAACAGCCGTGGCACCTCTCCCTTAAACTCCCGGTACGTCTATTAACTGCCCTGGCACCTCTCCCTTAAACTCCCGGTACGTCTATCAGCCAATGCACCTCTCCCTTAAACCCCCGTTGCGTCTTTTAACAGCCGTTGCACCTCTCCCTTAAACTCCCGGTACGTCTATTAACAGCCGTGGCCCCTCTCCCTTAAACTCCCGGTACGTCTATCAGGCGATGCACCGCTCCCTTAAACTTCCGGTACGTCTATTAACAGCCGTGGCACCTCTCCCTTAAACTCCCGGTACGTCTATTAACAGCCGTGGCAGCTCTCCCTTAAACTCCCGGTACGTCTATTAACTGCCCTCGCACCTCTCCCTTAAACTCCCGGTACGTCTATCAGCCGATGCACCTCTCCCTTAAACCCCCGTTGCGTCTTTTAACAGCCGTTGCACCTCTCCCTTAAACTCCCGGTACGTCTATTAACAGCCGTGGCACCTCTCCCTTAAACTCCCGGTACGTCTATCAGCCAAAGCACCTCTCCCTTAAACTCCCGGTGCGTCTATTAACAGTCGTTGCACCTCTCCCTTAAACTCCCGGTACGTCTATCAGGCGATGCACCGCTCCCTTAAACTTCCGGTATGTCTATTAACAGCCGTGGCACCTCTCCCTTAAACTCCCGTTACGTCTATTAACAGCCGTGGCAACTCTCCCTTAAACTCCCGGTACGTCTATTAACAGCCGTGTACCTCTCCCTTAAACTCCCGGTACGTCTATTAACAGCCGTGGCACCTCTCCCTTTAACTCCCGGTACGTTAACAGCCTTGGCACCTCTCCCTTAAACTCCCGGTACGTCTTTAACAACCGTGGCACCTCTCCCTTAAACTCCCGGACCTCTATTACCAGCCGTAGAACCTCTCCCTTAAACTCCCGGTGCGTCTATTAACAGCCGTGGCACCTCTCCCTTAAAATCCCGGTACGTCTATCAGCCGATGCACCTCTCCCTTAAACTCCCGGTGCGTCTATTAACAGTCGTTGCACCTCTCCCTTAAACTCCCGGTACGTCTATCAGCCGTTGCACCTCTATCTTAAACTCCCGGTACGTCTATCAGCCGATGCACCTCTCCCTTAAACTCCCGGTACGTCTATTAACAGCCTTGGCACCTCTCTCTTAAACTCCCGGTACGTTAACAGCCGTGGCATCTCTCCCTTAAACTCCCGGTACGTCTATTAACAGCCGTGGCACCTCTCCCTTAAACTCCCGGTACGTCTATTAACTGCCCTGGCACCTTTCCCTTAAACTCCCGGTACGTCTATCAGCCAATGCACCTCTCCCTTAAACCCCCGTTGCGTCTTTTAACAGCCGTTGCACCTCTCCCTTAAACTCCCGGTACGTCTATTAACAGCCGTGGCACCTCTCCCTTAAACTCCCGGTACGTCTATCAGCCAATGCACCTCTCCCTTAAACACCCGTTGCGTCTATTAACAGCCGTGGCACCTCTCCCTTAAACTCCCGGTACGTCTATTAACAGCCAATGCACCTCTCCCTTAAACTCCCGGTGCGTCTATTAACAGTCGTTGCACCTCTCCCTTAAACTCCCGGTACGTCTATTAACTGCCCTGGCACCTCTCCCTTAAACTCCCGGTACGTCTATCAGCCGATGCACCTCTCCCTTAAACCCCCGTTGCGTCTTTTAACAGCCGTGGCACCTCTCCCTTAAACTCCCGGTACGTCTATTAACAGCCGTGGCACCTCTCCCTTAAACTCCCGGTACGTCTATTAACAGCCGATGCACCTCTCCCTTAAACTCCCGGTGCGTCTATTAACAGTCGTTGCACCTCTCCCTTAAACTCCCGGTACGTCTATTAACTGCCCTGGCACCTCTCCCTTAAACTCCCGGTACGTCTATCAGCCGATGCACCTCTCCCTTAAACCCCCGTTGCGTCTTTTAACAGCCGTGGCACCTCTCCCTTAAACTCCCGGTACGTCTATTAACAGCCGATGCAGCTCTCCCTTAAACTCCCGGTACGTCTATTAACAGCCGTGGCACCTCTCCCTTAAACTCCCGGTACGTCTATTAACTGCCCTGGCACCTCTCCCTTAAACTCCCGGTACGTCTATCAGCCAATGCACCTCTCCCTTAAACCCCCGTTGCGTCTTTTAACAGCCGTTGCACCTCTCCCTTAAACTCCCGGTACGTCTATTAACAGCCGTGGCACCTCTCCCTTAAACTCCCGGTACGTCTATCAGCCGATTCACCTCTCCCTTAAACTCCCGGTGCGTCTATTAACAGTCGTTGCACCTCTCCCTTAAACTCCCGGTACGTCTATCAGCCGTTGCACCTCTCCCTTAAACTCCTGGTACGTCTATCAGCCGATGCACCTCTCCCTTAAACTTCCGGTGCGTCTATTAACAGTCGTTGCACCTCTCCCTTAAACTCCCGGTACGTCTATTAGCCGATGCACCGCTCCCTTAAACTCCCGGTACGTCTATCAGCCGATGCACCTCTCCCTTAAACCCCCGTTGCGTCTTTTAACAGCCGTTGCACCTCTCCCTTAAACTCCCGGTACGTCTATCAGCCGATGCATCTCTCCCTTAAACTCCCGGTGCGTCTATCAACAGCCGTGGCACCTCTCCCTTAAACTCCCGGTACGTCTATCAGCCGATGCACCGCTCCCTTAAACTCCCGGTACGTCTATCAGCCGATGCACCTCTCCCTTAAACTCCCGGTACGTCTATTAACAGCCGTGGCACCTCTCCCTTAAACTCCCGGTACGTCTATTAACAGCCGTGGTATCTCTCCCTTAAACTCCCGGTACGTCTATTAACTGCCCTGGCACCTCTCCCTTAAACTCCTGGTGCGTCTATTAACAGCCGTTGCACCTCTCCCTTAAACTCCCGGTACGTCTATTAACAGCCGTGGCACCTCTCCCTTAAACTCCCGGTACGTCTATTAACAGCCGTGGCACCTCTCCCTTAAACTCCCGGTACGTCTATTAACTGCCCTCGCACCTCTCCCTTAAACTCCCGGTACGTCTATCAGCCGATGCACCTCTCCCTTAAACCCCCGTTGCGTCTTTTAACAGCCGTTGCACCTCTCCCTTAAACTCCCGGTACGTCTATTAACAGCCGTGGCACCTCTCCCTTAAACTCCCGGTACGTCTATCAGCCAAAGCACCTCTCCCTTAAACTCCCGGTGCGTCTATTAACAGTCGTTGCACCTCTCCCTTAAACTCCCGGTACGTCTATCAGGCGATGCACCGCTCCCTTAAACTTCCGGTATGTCTATTAACAGCCGTGGCACCTCTCCCTTAAACTCCCGTTACGTCTATTAACAGCCGTGGCAACTCTCCCTTAAACTCCCGGTACGTCTATTAACAGCCGTGTACCTCTCCCTTAAACTCCCGGTACGTCTATTAACAGCCGTGGCACCTCTCCCTTTAACTCCCGGTACGTTAACAGCCGTGGCACCTCTCCCTTAAACTCCCGGTACGTCTATTAACAGTCGTTGCACCTCTCCCTTAAACTCCCGGTACGTCTATCAGGCGATGCACCGCTCCCTTAAACTTCCGGTATGTCTATTAACAGCCGTGGCACCTCTCCCTTAAACTCCCGTTACGTCTATTAACAGCCGTGGCAACTCTCCCTTAAACTCCCGGTACGTCTATTAACAGCCGTGTACCTCTCCCTTAAACTCCCGGTACGTCTATTAACAGCCGTGGCACCTCTCCCTTTAACTCCCGGTACGTTAACAGCCGTGGCACCTCTCCCTTAAACTCCCGGTACATCTATAACAACCGTGGCACCTCTCCCTTAAACTCCCGGACCTCTATTACCAGCCGTAGAACCTCTCCCTTAAACTCCCGGTGCGTCTATTAACAGCCGTGGCACCTCTCCCTTAAACTCCCGGTACGTCTATCAGCCGATGCACCTCTCCCTTAAACTCCCGGTGCGTCTATTAACAGTCGTTGCACCTCTCCCTTAAACTCCCGGTACGTCTATCAGCCGTTGCACCTCTATCTTAAACTCCCGGTACGTCTATCAGCCGATGCACCTCTCCCTTAAACTCCCGGTACGTCTATTAACAGCCTTGGCACCTCTCTCTTAAACTCCCGGTACGTTAACAGCCGTGGCATCTCTCCCTTAAACTCCCGGTACGTCTATTAACAGCCGTGGCACCTCTCCCTTAAACTCCCGGTACGTCTATTAACTGCCCTGGCACCTTTCCCTTAAACTCCCGGTACGTCTATCAGCCAATGCACCTCTCCCTCAAACCCCCGTTGCGTCTTTTAACAGCCGTTGCACCTCTACCTTAAACTCCCGGTACGTCTATTAACAGCCGTGCCACCTCTCCCTTAAACTCCCGGTACGTCTATTAACTGCCCTCGCACCTCTCCCTTAAACTCCCGGTACGTCTATCAGCCGATGCACCTCTCCCTTAAACCCCCGTTGCGTCTTTTAACAGCCGTTGCACCTCTCCCTTAAACTCCCGGTACGTCTATTAACAGCCGTGGCACCTCTCCCTTAAACTCCCGGTACGTCTATCAGCCAAAGCACCTCTCCCTTAAACTCCCGGTGCGTCTATTAACAGTCGTTGCACCTCTCCCTTAAACTCCCGGTACGTCTATCAGGCGATGCACCTCTCCCTTAAACTCCCGGTACGTCTATCAGCCGATGCACCTCTCCCTTAAACCCCCGTTGCGTCTATTAACAGCCGTGGCACCTCTCCCTTAAACTCCCGGTACGTCTATTAACAGCCGATGCACCTCTCCCTTAAACTCCCGGTGCGTCTATTAACAGTCGTTGCACCTCTCCCTTAAACTCCCGGTACGTCTATTAACTGCCCTGGCACCTCTCCCTTAAACTCCCGGTACGTCTATCAGCCGATGCACCTCTCCCTTAAACCCCCGTTGCGTCTTTTAACAGCCGTGGCACCTCTCCCTTAAACTCCCGGTACGTCTATTAACAGCCGATGCACCTCTCCCTTAAACTCCCGGTACGTCTATTAACAGCCGTGGCACCTCTCCCTTAAACTCCCGGTACGTCTATTAACTGCCCTGGCACCTCTCCCTTAAACTCCCGGTACGTCTATCAGCCAATGCACCTCTCCCTTAAACCCCCGTTGCGTCTTTTAACAGCCGTTGCACCTCTCCCTTAAACTCCCGGTACGTCTATTAACAGCCGTGGCACCTCTCCCTTAAACTCCCGGTACGTCTATCAGCCGATGCACCTCTCCCTTAAACTCCCGGTGCGTCTATTAACAGTCGTTGCACCTCTCCCTTAAACTCCCGGTACGTCTATCAGCCGTTGCACCTCTCCCTTAAACTCCTGGTACGTCTATCAGCCGATGCACCTCTCCCTTAAACTTCCGGTGCGTCTATTAACAGTCGTTGCACCTCTCCCTTAAACTCCCGGTACGTCTATCAGCCGATGCACCGCTCCCTTAAACTCCCGGTACGTCTATCAGCCGATGCACCTCTCCCTTAAGCCCCCGTTGCGTCTTTTAACAGCCGTTGCACCTCTCCCTTAAACTCCCGGTACGTCTATCAGCCGATGCACCTCTCCCTTAAACTCCCGGTGCGTCTATTAACAGCCGTGGCACCTCTCCCTTAAACTCCCGGTAGGTCTATCAGCCGATGCACCGCTCCCTTAAACTCCCGGTACGTCTATCAGCCGATGCACCTCTCCCTTAAACTCCCGGTACGTCTATTAACAGCCGTGGCACCTCTCCCTTAAACTCCCGGTACGTCTATTAACTGCCCTGGCACCTCTCCCTTAAACTCCCGGTACGTCTATCAGCCGATGCACCTCTCCCTTAAACCCCCGTTGCGTCTTTTAACAGCCGTTGCACCTCTCCCTTAAACTCCCGGTTCGTCTATTAACAGCGGTGGCACCTTCCCCTTAAACTCCCGGTACGTCTATCAGCCGATGCACCTCTCCCTTAAACTCCCGGTGCGTCTATTAACAGTCGTTGCACCTCTCCCTTAAACTCCCGGTACGTCTATCAGCCGTTGCACCTCTATCTTAAACTCCCGGTACGTCTATCAGCCGATGCACCTCTCCCTTAAACTCCCGGTACGTCTATTAACAGCCTTGGCACCTCTCCCTTAAACTCCCGGTACGTTAACAGCCGTGGCATCTCTCCCTTAAACTCCCGGTACGTCTATTAACAGCCGTGGCACCTCTCCCTTAAACTCCCGGTGCGTCTATTAACAGCCGTTGCACCTCTCCCTTAAACTCCCGGTACGTCTATTAACAGCCGTGGCACCTCTCCCTTAAACTCCCGGTACGTCTATTAACAGCCGTGGTACCTCTCCCTTAAACTCCCGGTACGTCTATTAACTGCCCTGGCACCTCTCCCTTAAACTCCCGGTGCGTCTATTAACAGCCGTTGCACCTCTCCCTTAAACTCCCGGTACGTCTATTAACAGCCGTGGCACCTCTCCCTTAAACTCCCGATACGTCTATTAACAGCCGTGGTACCTCTCCCTTAAACTCCCGGTACGTCTATTAACTGCCCTGGCACCTCTCCCTTAAACTCCCGGTGCGTCTATTAACAGTCGTTGCACCTCTCCCTTAAACTCCCGGTACGTCTATTAACAGCCGTGGCACCTCTCCCTTAAACTCCTGGTACGTCTATTAACAGCCGTGGCACCTCTCCCTTAAACTCCCGGTACGTCTATTAACTGCCCTCGCACCTCTCACTTAAACTCCCGGTACGTCTATCAGCCGATGCACCTCTCCCTTAAACCCCCGTTGCGTCTTTTAACAGCCGTTGCACCTCTCCCTTAAACTCCCGGTACGTCTATTAACAGCCGTGGCACCTCTCCCTTAAACTCCCGGTACGTCTATCAGCCAAAGCACCTCTCCCTTAAACTCCCGGTGCGTCTATTAACAGTCGTTGCACCTCTCCTTAAACTCCCGGTACGTCTATCAGGCGATGCACCGCTCCCTTAAACTTCCGGTATGTCTATTAACAGCCGTGGCACCTCTCCCTTAAACTCCCGTTACGTCTATTAACAGCCGTGGCAACTCTCCCTTAAACTCCCGGTACGTCTATTAACAGCCGTGTACCTCTCCCTTAAACTCCCGGTGCGTCTATTAACAGCCGTGGCACCTCACCCTTAAACTCCCGGTAGGTCTATCAGCCGATGCACCGCTCCCTTAAACTCCCGGTACGTCTATCAGCCGATGCACCTCTCCCTTAAACTCCCGGTACGTCTATTAACAGCCGTGGCACCTCTCCCTTAAACTCCCGGTACGTCTATTAACTGCCCTGGCACCTCTCCCTTAAACTCCCGGTACGTCTATCAGCCGATGCACCTCTCCCTTAAACCCCCGTTGCGTCTTTTAACAGCCGTTGCACCTCTCCCTTAAACTCCCGGTTCGTCTATTAACAGCGGTGGCACCTCCCCCTTAAACTCCCGGTACGTCTATCAGCCGATGCACCTCTCCCTTAAACTCCCGGTGCGTCTATTAACAGTCGTTGCACCTCTCCCTTAAACTCCCGGTACGTCTATCAGCCGTTGCACCTCTATCTTAAACTCCCGGTACGTCTATCAGCCGATGCACCTCTCCCTTAAACTCCCGGTACGTCTATTAACAGCCTTGGCACCTCTCCCTTAAACTCCCGGTACGTTAACAGCCGTGGCATCTCTCCCTTAAACTCCCGGTACGTCTATTAACAGCCGTGGCACCTCTCCCTTAAACTCCCGGTGCGTCTATTAACAGCCGTTGCACCTCTCCCTTAAACTCCCGGTACGTCTATTAACAGCCGTGGCACCTCTCCCTTAAACTCCCGGTACGTCTATTAACAGCCGTGGTACCTCTCCCTTAAACTCCCGGTACGTCTATTAACTGCCCTGGCACCTCTCCCTTAAACTCCCGGTGCGTCTATTAACAGCCGTTGCACCTCTCCCTTAAACTCCCGGTACGTCTATTAACAGCCGTGGCACCTCTCCCTTAAACTCCCGGTACGTCTATTAACAGCCGTGGTACCTCTCCCTTAAACTCCCGGTACGTCTATTAACTGCCCTGGCACCTCTCCCTTAAACTCCCGGTGCGTCTATTAACAGTCGTTGCACCTCTCCCTTAAACTCCCGGTACGTCTATTAACAGCCGTGGCACCTCTCCCTTAAACTCCTGGTACGTCTATTAACAGCCGTGGCACCTCTCCCTTAAACTCCCGGTACGTCTATTAACTGCCCTCGCACCTCTCACTTAAACTCCCGGTACGTCTATCAGCCGATGCACCTCTCCCTTAAACCCCCGTTGCGTCTTTTAACAGCCGTTGCACCTCTCCCTTAAACTCCCGGTACGTCTATTAACAGCCGTGGCACCTCTCCCTTAAACTCCCGGTACGTCTATCAGCCAAAGCACCTCTCCCTTAAACTCCCGGTGCGTCTATTAACAGTCGTTGCACCTCTCCCTTAAACTCCCGGTACGTCTATCAGGCGATGCACCGCTCCCTTAAACTTCCGGTATGTCTATTAACAGCCGTGGCACCTCTCCCTTAAACTCCCGTTACGTCTATTAACAGCCGTGGCAACTCTCCCTTAAACTCCCGGTACGTCTATTAACAGCCGTGTACCTCTCCCTTAAACTCCCGGTACGTCTATTAACAGCCGTGGCACCTCTCCCTTTAACTCCCGGTACGTTAACAGCCGTGGCACCTCTCCCTTAAACTCCCGGTACGTCTATAACAACCGTGGCACCTCTCCCTTAAACTCCCGGACCTCTATTACCAGCCGTAGAACCTCTCCCTTAAACTCCCGGTGCGTCTATTAACAGCCGTTGCACCTCTCCCTTAAACTCCCGGTACGTCTATCAGCCGTTGCACCTCTATCTTAAACTCCCGGTACGTCTATCAGCCGATGCACCTCTCCCTTAAACTCCCGGTACGTCTATTAACAGCCTTGGCACCTCTCCCTTAAACTCCCGGTACGTTAACAGCCGTGGCATCTCTCCCTTAAACTCCCGGTACGTCTATTAACAGCCGTGGCACCTCTCCCTTAAACTCCCGGTACGTCTATTAACTGCCCTGGCACCTTTCCCTTAAACTCCCGGTACGTCTATCAGCCAATGCACCTCTCCCTTAAACCCCCGTTGCGTCTTTTAACAGCCGTTGCACCTCTCCCTTAAACTCCCGGTACGTCTATTAACAGCGGTGGCACCTTTCCCTTAAACTCCCGGTACGTCTATCAGCCGATGCACCTCTCCCTTAAACCCCCGTTGCGTCTATTAACAGCCGTGGCACCTCTCACTTAAACTCCCGGTACGTCTATTAACAGCCGATGCACCTCTCCCTTAAACTCCCGGTGCGTCTATTAACAGTCGTTGCACCTCTCCCTTAAACTCCCGGTACGTCTATTAACTGCCCTGGCACCTCTCCCTTAAACTCCCGGTACGTCTATTAACAGCCGTGGCACCTCTCCCTTAAACTCCCGGTGCGTCTATTAACAGCCGTTGCACCTCTCCCTTAAACTCCCGGTACGTCTATTAACAGCCGTGGCACCTCTCCCTTAAACTCCCGGTACGTCTATTAACAGCCGTGGTACCTCTCCCTTAAACTCCCGGTACGTCTATTAACTGCCCTGGCACCTCTCCCTTAAACTCCCGGTGCGTCTATTAACAGCCGTTGCACCTCTCCCTTAAACTCCCGGTACGTCTATTAACAGCCGTGGCACCTCTCCCTTAAACTCCCGATACGTCTATTAACAGCCGTGGTACCTCTCCCTTAAACTCCCGGTACGTCTATTAACTGCCCTGGCACCTCTCCCTTAAACTCCCGGTGCGTCTATTAACAGTCGTTGCACCTCTCCCTTAAACTCCCGGTACGTCTATTAACAGCCGTGGCACCTCTCCCTTAAACTCCTGGTACGTCTATTAACAGCCGTGGCACCTCTCCCTTAAACTCCCGGTACGTCTATTAACTGCCCTCGCACCTCTCACTTAAACTCCCGGTACGTCTATCAGCCGATGCACCTCTCCCTTAAACCCCCGTTGCGTCTTTTAACAGCCGTTGCACCTCTCCCTTAAACTCCCGGTACGTCTATTAACAGCCGTGGCACCTCTCCCTTAAACTCCCGGTACGTCTATCAGCCAAAGCACCTCTCCCTTAAACTCCCGGTGCGTCTATTAACAGTCGTTGCACCTCTCCTTAAACTCCCGGTACGTCTATCAGGCGATGCACCGCTCCCTTAAACTTCCGGTATGTCTATTAACAGCCGTGGCACCTCTCCCTTAAACTCCCGTTACGTCTATTAACAGCCGTGGCAACTCTCCCTTAAACTCCCGGTACGTCTATTAACAGCCGTGTACCTCTCCCTTAAACTCCCGGTGCGTCTATTAACAGCCGTGGCACCTCACCCTTAAACTCCCGGTAGGTCTATCAGCCGATGCACCGCTCCCTTAAACTCCCGGTACGTCTATCAGCCGATGCACCTCTCCCTTAAACTCCCGGTACGTCTATTAACAGCCGTAGCACCTCTCCCTTAAACTCCCGGTACGTCTATTAACTGCCCTGGCACCTCTCCCTTAAACTCCCGGTACGTCTATCAGCCGATGCACCTCTCCCTTAAACCCCCGTTGCGTCTTTTAACAGCCGTTGCACCTCTCCCTTAAACTCCCGGTTCGTCTATTAACAGCGGTGGCACCTCCCCCTTAAACTCCCGGTACGTCTATCAGCCGATGCACCTCTCCCTTAAACTCCCGGTGCGTCTATTAACAGTCGTTGCACCTCTCCCTTAAACTCCCGGTACGTCTATCAGCCGTTGCACCTCTATCTTAAACTCCCGGTACGTCTATCAGCCGATGCACCTCTCCCTTAAACTCCCGGTACGTCTATTAACAGCCTTGGCACCTCTCCCTTAAACTCCCGGTACGTTAACAGCCGTGGCATCTCTCCCTTAAACTCCCGGTACGTCTATTAACAGCCGTGGCACCTCTCCCTTAAACTCCCGGTGCGTCTATTAACAGCCGTTGCACCTCTCCCTTAAACTCCCGGTACGTCTATTAACAGCCGTGGCACCTCTCCCTTAAACTCCCGGTACGTCTATTAACAGCCGTGGTACCTCTCCCTTAAACTCCCGGTACGTCTATTAACTGCCCTGGCACCTCTCCCTTAAACTCCCGGTGCGTCTATTAACAGCCGTTGCACCTCTCCCTTAAACTCCCGGTACGTCTATTAACAGCCGTGGCACCTCTCCCTTAAACTCCCGGTACGTCTATTAACAGCCGTGGTACCTCTCCCTTAAACTCCCGGTACGTCTATTAACTGCCCTGGCACCTCTCCCTTAAACTCCCGGTGCGTCTATTAACAGTCGTTGCACCTCTCCCTTAAACTCCCGGTACGTCTATTAACAGCCGTGGCACCTCTCCCTTAAACTCCTGGTACGTCTATTAACAGCCGTGGCACCTCTCCCTTAAACTCCCGGTACGTCTATTAACTGCCCTCGCACCTCTCACTTAAACTCCCGGTACGTCTATCAGCCGATGCACCTCTCCCTTAAACCCCCGTTGCGTCTTTTAACAGCCGTTGCACCTCTCCCTTAAACTCCCGGTACGTCTATTAACAGCCGTGGCACCTCTCCCTTAAACTCCCGGTACGTCTATCAGCCAAAGCACCTCTCCCTTAAACTCCCGGTGCGTCTATTAACAGTCGTTGCACCTCTCCCTTAAACTCCCGGTACGTCTATCAGGCGATGCACCGCTCCCTTAAACTTCCGGTATGTCTATTAACAGCCGTGGCACCTCTCCCTTAAACTCCCGTTACGTCTATTAACAGCCGTGGCAACTCTCCCTTAAACTCCCGGTACGTCTATTAACAGCCGTGTACCTCTCCCTTAAACTCCCGGTACGTCTATTAACAGCCGTGGCACCTCTCCCTTTAACTCCCGGTACGTTAACAGCCGTGGCACCTCTCCCTTAAACTCCCGGTACGTCTATAACAACCGTGGCACCTCTCCCTTAAACTCCCGGACCTCTATTACCAGCCGTAGAACCTCTCCCTTAAACTCCCGGTGCGTCTATTAACAGCCGTTGCACCTCTCCCTTAAACTCCCGGTACGTCTATCAGCCGTTGCACCTCTATCTTAAACTCCCGGTACGTCTATCAGCCGATGCACCTCTCCCTTAAACTCCCGGTACGTCTATTAACAGCCTTGGCACCTCTCCCTTAAACTCCCGGTACGTTAACAGCCGTGGCATCTCTCCCTTAAACTCCCGGTACGTCTATTAACAGCCGTGGCACCTCTCCCTTAAACTCCCGGTACGTCTATTAACTGCCCTGGCACCTTTCCCTTAAACTCCCGGTACGTCTATCAGCCAATGCACCTCTCCCTTAAACCCCCGTTGCGTCTTTTAACAGCCGTTGCACCTCTCCCTTAAACTCCCGGTACGTCTATTAACAGCGGTGGCACCTTTCCCTTAAACTCCCGGTACGTCTATCAGCCGATGCACCTCTCCCTTAAACCCCCGTTGCGTCTATTAACAGCCGTGGCACCTCTCACTTAAACTCCCGGTACGTCTATTAACAGCCGATGCACCTCTCCCTTAAACTCCCGGTGCGTCTATTAACAGTCGTTGCACCTCTCCCTTAAACTCCCGGTACGTCTATTAACTGCCCTGGCACCTCTCCCTTAAACTCCCGGTACGTCTATCAGCCGATGCACCTCTCCCTTAAACCCCGTTGCGTCTTTTAACAGCCGTGGCACCTCTCCCTTAAACTCCCGGTACGTCTATTAACAGCCGATGCACCTCTCCCTTAAACTCCCGGTACGTCTATTAACTGCCCTGGCACCTCTCCCTTAAACTCCCGGTACGTCTATCAGCCAATGCACCTCTCCCTTAAACCCCCGTTGCGTCTTTTAACAGCCGTTGCACCTCTCCCTTAAACTCCCGGTACGTCTATTAACAGCCGTGGCACCTCTCCCTTAAACTCCCGGTACGTCTATCAGCCGATGCACCTC
The DNA here is from genome assembly GCF_964276395.1 of Gasterosteus aculeatus. NCBI lineage: Eukaryota > Metazoa > Chordata > Actinopteri > Perciformes > Gasterosteidae > Gasterosteus > Gasterosteus aculeatus. Next base: position 19,991,494 of record NC_135709.1, on the reverse strand, counting down.
TCCCTTAAACTCCCGGTGCGTCTATTAACAGTCGTTGCACCTCTCAATTAAACTCCCGGTACGTCTATCAGCCGTTGCACCTCTCCCTTAAACTCCTGGTACGTCTATCAGCCGATGCATCTCTCCCTTAAACTTCCGGTGCGTCTATTAACAGTCGTTGCACCTCTCCCTTAAACTCCCGGTACGTCTATCAGCCGATGCACCGCTCCCTTAAACTCCCGGTACGTCTATCAGCCGATGCACCTCTCCCTTAAGCCCCCGTTGCGTCTTTTAACAGCCGTTGCACCTCTCCCTTAAACTCCCGGTACGTCTATCAGCCGATGCACCTCTCCCTTAAACTCCCGGTGCGTCTATTAACAGCCGTGGCACCTCTCCCTTAAACTCCCGTAACGTCTATCAGCCGATGCACCGCTCCCTTAAACTCCCGGTACGTCTATCAGCCGATGCACCTCTCCCTTAAACTCCCGGTACGTCTATTAACAGCCGTGGCACCTCTCCCTTAAACTCCCGGTACGTCTATTAACTGCCCTGGCACCTCTCCCTTAAACTCCCGGTACGTCTATCAGCCGATGCACCTCTCCCTTAAACCCCCGTTGCGTCTTTTAACAGCCGTTGCACCTCTCCCTTAAACTCCCGGTACGTCTATCAGCCGATGCACCTCTCCCTTAAACTCCCGGTGCGTCTATTAACAGTCGTTGCACCTCTCCCTTAAACTCCCGGTACGTCTATCAGCCGTTGCACCTCTATCTTAAACTCCCGGTACGTCTATCAGCCGATGCACCTCTCCCTTAAACTCCCGGTACGTCTATTAACAGCCGTTGCACCTCTCCCTTAAACTCCCGGTACGTCTATTAACAGCCGTGGCACCTCTCCATTAAACTCCCGGTACGTCTATCAGCCGATGCACCTCTTTCTTAAGCCCCCGTTGCGTCTTTTAACAGCCGTTGCACCTCTCCCTTAAACTCCCGGTACGTCTATCAGCCGATGCACCTCTCCCTTAAACTCCCGGTGCGTCTATTAACAGCCGTGGCACCTCTCCCTTAAACTCCCGGTACGTCTATCAGCCGATGCACCGCTCCCTTAAACTCCCGGTACGTCTATCAGCCGATGCACCTCTCCCTTAAACTCCCGGTACGTCTATTAACAGCCGTGGCACCTCTCCCTTAAACTCCCGGTACGTCTATTAACTGCCCTGGCACCTCTCCCTTAAACTCCCGGTACGTCTATCAGCCGATGCACCTCTCCCTTAAACCCCCGTTGCGTCTTTTAACAGCCGTTGCACCTCTCCCTTAAACTCCCGGTACGTCTATCAGCCGATGCACCTCTCCCTTAAACTCCCGGTGCGTCTATTAACAGTCGTTGCACCTCTCCCTTAAACTCCCGGTACGTCTATCAGCCGTTGCACCTCTATCTTAAACTCCCGGTACGTCTATCAGCCGATGCACCTCTCCCTTAAACTCCCGGTACGTCTATTAACAGCCGTTGCACCTCTCCCTTAAACTCCCGGTACGTCTATTAACAGCCGTGGCACCTCTCCCTTAAACTCCCGGTACGTCTATTAACAGCCGTGGTACCTCTCCCTTAAACTCCCGGTACGTCTATTAACTGCCCTGGCACCTCTCCCTTAAACTCCCGGTGCGTCTATTAACAGCCGTTGCACCTCTCCCTTAAACTCCCGGTACGTCTATTAACAGCCGTGGCACCTCTCCCTTAAATTCCCGGTACGTCTATTAACAGCCGTGGTACCTCTCCCTTAAACTCCCGGTACGTCTATTAACTGCCCTGGCACCTCTCCCTTAAACTCCCGGTGCGTCTATTAACAGCCGTTGCACCTCTCCCTTAAACTCCCGGTACGTCTATTAACAGCCGTGGCACCTCTCCCTTAAACTCCCGGTACGTCTATTAACAGCCGTGGCAGCTCTCCCTTAAACTCCCGGTACCTCTATTAACTGCCCTCGCACCTCTCCCTTAAACTCCCGGTACGTCTATCAGCCGATGCACCTCTCCCTTAAACCCCCGTTGCGTCTTTTAACAGCCGTTGCACCTCTCCCTTAAACTCCCGGTACGTCTATTAACAGCCGTGGCACCTCTCCCTTAAACTCCCGGTACGTCTATCAGCCAAAGCACCTCTCCCTTAAACTCCCGGTGCGTCTATTAACAGTCGTTGCACCTCTCCCTTAAACTCCCGGTACGTCTATCAGGCGATGCACCGCTCCCTTAAACTTCCGGTATGTCTATTAACAGCCGTGGCACCTCTCCCTTAAACTCCCGTTACGTCTATTAACAGCCGTGGCAACTCTCCCTTAAACTCCCGGTACGTCTATTAACAGCCGTGTACCTCTCCCTTAAACTCCCGGTACGTCTATTAACAGCCGTGGCACCTCTCCCTTTAACTCCCGGTACGTTAACAGCCGTGGCACCTCTCCCTTAAACTCCCGGTACGTCTATAACAACCGTGGCACCTCTCCCTTAAACTCCCGGACCTCTATTACCAGCCGTAGAACCTCTCCCTTAAACTCCCGGTGCGTCTATTAACAGCCGTGGCACCTCTCCCTTAAACTCCCGGTACGTCTATCAGCCGATGCACCTCTCCCTTAAACTCCCGGTGCGTCTATTAACAGTCGTTGCACCTCTCCCTTAAACTCCCGGTACGTCTATCAGCCGTTGCACCTCTATCTTAAACTCCCGGTACGTCTATTAGCCGATGCACCTCTCCCTTAAACTCCCGGTACGTCTATTAACAGCCTTGGCACCTCTCTCTTAAACTCCCGGTACGTTAACAGCCGTGGCATCTCTCCCTTAAACTCCCGGTACGTCTATTAACAGCCGTGGCACCTCTCCCTTAAACTCCCGGTACGTCTATTAACTGCCCTGGCACCTTTCCCTTAAACTCCCGGTACGTCTATCAGCCAATGCACCTCTCCCTTAAACCCCCGTTGCGTCTATTAACAGCCGTGGCACCTCTCCCTTAAACTCCCGGTACGTCTATTAACAGCCGATGCACCTCTCCCTTAAACTCCCGGTGCGTCTATTAACAGTCGTTGCACCTCTATCTTAAACTCCCGGTACGTCTATTAGCCGATGCACCTCTCCCTTAAACTCCCGGTACGTCTATTAACAGCCTTGGCACCTCTCTCTTAAACTCCCGGTACGTTAACAGCCGTGGCATCTCTCCCTTAAACTCCCGGTACGTCTATTAACAGCCGTGGCACCTCTCCCTTAAACTCCCGGTACGTCTATTAACTGCCCTGGCACCTTTCCCTTAAACTCCCGGTACGTCTATCAGCCAATGCACCTCTCCCTTAAACCCCCGTTGCGTCTATTAACAGCCGTGGCACCTCTCCCTTAAACTCCCGGTACGTCTATTAACAGCCGATGCACCTCTCCCTTAAACTCCCGGTGCGTCTATTAACAGTCGTTGCACCTCTCCCTTAAACTCCCGGTACGTCTATCAGCCAAAGCACCTCTCCCTTAAACTCCCGGTGCGTCTATTAACAGTCGTTGCACCTCTCCCTTAAACTCCCGGTACGTCTATCAGGCGATGCACCGCTCCCTTAAACTTCCGGTATGTCTATTAACAGCCGTGGCACCTCTCCCTTAAACTCCCGTTACGTCTATTAACAGCCGTGGCAACTCTCCCTTAAACTCCCGGTACGTCTATTAACAGCCGTGTACCTCTCCCTTAAACTCCCGGTACGTCTATTAACAGCCGTGGCACCTCTCCCTTTAACTCCCGGTACGTTAACAGCCGTGGCACCTCTCCCTTAAACTCCCGGTACGTCTATAACAACCGTGGCACCTCTCCCTTAAACTCCCGGACCTCTATTACCAGCCGTAGAACCTCTCCCTTAAACTGCCGGTGCGTCTATTAACAGCCGTGGCACCTCTCCCTTAAACTCCCGGTACGTCTATCAGCCGATGCACCTCTCCCTTAAACTCCCGGTGCGTCTATTAACAGTCGTTGCACCTCTCCCTTAAACTCCCGGTACGTCTATCAGCCGTTGCACCTCTATCTTAAACTCCCGGTACGTCTATTAGCCGATGCACCTCTCCCTTAAACTCCCGGTACGTCTATTAACAGCCTTGGCACCTCTCTCTTAAACTCCCGGTACGTTAACAGCCGTGGCATCTCTCCCTTAAACTCCCGGTACGTCTATTAACAGCCGTGGCACCTCTCCCTTAAACTCCCGGTACGTCTATTAACTGCCCTGGCACCTTTCCCTTAAACTCCCGGTACGTCTATCAGCCAATGCACCTCTCCCTTAAACCCCCGTTGCGTCTCTTAACAGCCGTGGCACCTCTCCCTTAAACTCCCGGTACGTCTATTAACAGCCGATGCACCTCTCCCTTAAACTCCCGGTGCGTCTATTAACAGTCGTTGCACCTCTCCCTTAAACTCCCGGTACGTCTATTAACTGCCCTGGCACCTCTCCCTTAAACTCCCGGTACGTCTATCAGCCGATGCACCTCTCCCTTAAACCCCCGTTGCGTCTTTTAACAGCCGTGGCACCTCTCCCTTAAACTCCCGGTACGTCTATTAACAGCCGATGCAGCTCTCCCTTAAACTCCCGGTACGTCTATTAACAGCCGTGGCACCTCTCCCTTAAACTCCCGGTACGTCTATTAACTGCCCTGGCACCTCTCCCTTAAACTCCCGGTACGTCTATCAGCCAATGCACCTCTCCCTTAAACCCCCGTTGCGTCTTTTAACAGCCGTTGCACCTCTCCCTTAAACTCCCGGTACGTCTATTAACAGCCGTGGCACCTCTCCCTTAAACTCCCGGTACGTCTATCAGCCGATTCACCTCTCCCTGAAACTCCTGGTACGTCTATCAGCCGATGCACCTCTCCCTTAAACTTCCGGTGCGTCTATTAACAGTCGTTGCACCTCTCCCTTAAACTCCCGGTACGTCTATCAGCCGATGCACCGCTCCCTTAAACTCCCGGTACGTCTATCAGCCGATGCACCTCTCCCTTAAACCCCCGTTGCGTCTTTTAACAGCCGTTGCACCTCTCCCTTAAACTCCCGGTACGTCTATTAACAGCCGATGCACCTCTCCCTTAAACTCCCGGTGCGTCTATTAACAGTCGTTGCACCTCTCCCTTAAACTCCCGGTACGTCTATTAACTGCCCTGGCACCTCTCCCTTAAACTCCCGGTACGTCTATCAGCCGAAGCACCTCTCCCTTAAACCCCCGTTGCGTCTTTTAACAGCCGTGGCACCTCTCCCTTAAACTCCCGGTACGTCTATTAACAGCCGATGCAGCTCTCCCTTAAACTCCCGGTACGTCTATTAACAGCCGTGGCACCTCTCCCTTAAACTCCCGGTACGTCTATTAACTGCCCTGGCACCTCTCCCTTAAACTCCCGGTACGTCTATCAGCCAATGCACCTCTCCCTTAAACCCCCGTTGCGTCTTTTAACAGCCGTTGCACCTCTCCCTTAAACTCCCGGTACGTCTATTAACAGCCGTGGCACCTCTCCCTTAAACTCCCGGTACGTCTATCAGCCGATGCACCTCTCCCTTAAACTCCCGGTGCGTCTATTAACAGTCGTTGCACCTCTCAATTAAACTCCCGGTACGTCTATCAGCCGTTGCACCTCTCCCTTAAACTCCTGGTACGTCTATCAGCCGATGCATCTCTCCCTTAAACTTCCGGTGCGTCTATTAACAGTCGTTGCACCTCTCCCTTAAACTCCCGGTACGTCTATCAGCCGATGCACCGCTCCCTTAAACTCCCGGTACGTCTATCAGCCGATGCACCTCTCCCTTAAGCCCCCGTTGCGTCTTTTAACAGCCGTTGCACCTCTCCCTTAAACTCCCGGTACGTCTATCAGCCGATGCACCTCTCCCTTAAACTCCCGGTGCGTCTATTAACAGCCGTGGCACCTCTCCCTTAAACTCCCGGTACGTCTATCAGCCGATGCACCGCTCCCTTAAACTCCCGGTACGTCTATCAGCCGATGCACCTCTCCCTTAAACTCCCGGGACGTCTATTAACAGCCGTGGCACCTCTCCCTTAAACTCCCGGTACATCTATTAACTGCCCTGGCACCTCTCCCTTAAACTCCCGGTACGTCTATCAGCCGATGCACCTCTCCCTTAAACCCCCGTTGCGTCTTTTAACAGCCGTTGCACCTCTCCCTTAAACTCCCGGTACGTCTATCAGCCGATGCACCTCTCCCTTAAACTCCCGGTGCGTCTATTAACAGTCTTTGCACCTCTCCCTTAAACTCCCGGTACGTCTATCAGCCGTTGCACCTCTATCTTAAACTCCCGGTACGTCTATCAGCCGATGCACCTCTCCCTTAAACTCCCGGTACGTCTATTAACAGCCGTTGCACCTCTCCCTTAAACTCCCGGTACGTCTATTAACAGCCGTGGCACCTCTCCCTTAAACTCCCGGTACGTCTATTAACAGCCGTGGTACCTCTCCCTTAAACTCCCGGTACGTCTATTAACTGCCCTGGCACCTCTCCCTTAAACTCCCGGTGCGTCTATTAACAGCCGTTGCACCTCTCCCTTAAACTCCCGGTACGTCTATTAACAGCCGTGGCACCTCTCCCTTAAATTCCCGGTACGTCTATTAACAGCCGTGGTACCTCTCCCTTAAACTCCCGGTACGTCTATTAACTGCCCTGGCACCTCTCCCTTAAACTCCCGGTGCGTCTATTAACAGCCGTTGCACCTCTCCCTTAAACTCCCGGTACGTCTATTAACAGCCGTGGCACCTCTCCCTTAAACTCCCGGTACGTCTATTAACAGCCGTGGCAGCTCTCCCTTAAACTCCCGGTACGTCTATTAACTGCCCTCGCACCTCTCCCTTAAACTCCCGGTACGTCTATCAGCCGATGCACCTCTCCCTTAAACCCCCGTTGCGTCTTTTAACAGCCGTTGCACCTCTCCCTTAAACTCCCGGTACGTCTATTAACAGCCGTGGCACCTCTCCCTTAAACTCCCGGTACGTCTATCAGCCAAAGCACCTCTCCCTTAAACTCCCGGTGCGTCTATTAACAGTCGTTGCACCTCTCCCTTAAACTCCCGGTACGTCTATCAGGCGATGCACCGCTCCCTTAAACTTCCGGTATGTCTATTAACAGCCGTGGCACCTCTCCCTTAAACTCCCGTTACGTCTATTAACAGCCGTGGCAACTCTCCCTTAAACTCCCGGTACGTCTATTAACAGCCGTGTACCTCTCCCTTAAACTCCCGGTACGTCTATTAACAGCCGTGGCACCTCTCCCTTTAACTCCCGGTACGTTAACAGCCGTGGCACCTCTCCCTTAAACTCCCGGTACGTCTTTAACAACCGTGGCACCTCTCCCTTAAACTCCCGGACCTCTATTACCAGCCGTAGAACCTCTCCCTTAAACTCCCGGTGCGTCTATTAACAGCCGTGGCACCTCTCCCTTAAAATCCCGGTACGTCTATCAGCCGATGCACCTCTCCCTTAAACTCCCGGTGCGTCTATTAACAGTCGTTGCACCTCTCCCTTAAACTCCCGGTACGTCTATCAGCCGTTGCACCTCTATCTTAAACTCCCGGTACGTCTATCAGCCGATGCACCTCTCCCTTAAACTCCCGGTACGTCTATTAACAGCCTTGGCACCTCTCTCTTAAACTCCCGGTACGTTAACAGCCGTGGCATCTCTCCCTTAAACTCCCGGTACGTCTATTAACAGCCGTGGCACCTCTCCCTTAAACTCCCGGTACGTCTATTAACTGCCCTGGCACCTTTCCCTTAAACTCCCGGTACGTCTATCAGCCAATGCACCTCTCCCTTAAACCCCCGTTGCGTCTTTTAACAGCCGTTGCACCTCTCCCTTAAACTCCCGGTACGTCTATTAACAGCCGTGGCACCTCTCCCTTAAACTCCCGGTACGTCTATCAGCCAATGCACCTCTCCCTTAAACCCCCGTTGCGTCTATTAACAGCCGTGGCACCTCTCCCTTAAACTCCCGGTACGTCTATTAACAGCCGATGCACCTCTCCCTTAAACTCCCGGTGCGTCTATTAACAGTCGTTGCACCTCTCCCTTAAACTCCCGGTACGTCTATTAACTGCCCTGGCACCTCTCCCTTAAACTCCCGGTACGTCTATCAGCCGATGCACCTCTCCCTTAAACCCCCGTTGCGTCTTTTAACAGCCGTGGCACCTCTCCCTTAAACTCCCGGTACGTCTATTAACAGCCGATGCAGCTCTCCCTTAAACTCCCGGTACGTCTATTAACAGCCGTGGCACCTCTCCCTTAAACTCCCGGTACGTCTATTAACTGCCCTGGCACCTCTCCCTTAAACTCCCGGTACGTCTATCAGCCAATGCACCTCTCCCTTAAACCCCCGTTGCGTCTTTTAACAGCCGTTGCACCTCTCCCTTAAACTCCCGGTACGTCTATTAACAGCCGTGGCCCCTCTCCCTTAAACTCCCGGTACGTCTATCAGCCGATTCACCTCTCCCTTAAACTCCCGGTGCGTCTATTAACAGTCGTTGCACCTCTCCCTTAAACTCCCGGTACGTCTATCAGCCGTTGCACCTCTCCCTTAAACTCCTGGTACGTCTATCAGCCGATGCACCTCTCCCTTAAACTCCCGGTGCGTCTATTAACAGTCGTTGCACCTCTCCCTTAAACTCCCGGTACGTCTATTAACTGCCCTGGCACCTCTCCCTTAAACTCCCGGTACGTCTATCAGCCGATGCACCTCTCCCTTAAACCCCCGTTGCGTCTTTTAACAGCCGTGGCACCTCTCCCTTAAACTCCCGGTACGTCTATTAACAGCCGATGCAGCTCTCCCTTAAACTCCCGGTACGTCTATTAACAGCCGTGGCACCTCTCCCTTAAACTCCCGGTACGTCTATTAACTGCCCTGGCACCTCTCCCTTAAACTCCCGGTACGTCTATCAGCCAATGCACCTCTCCCTTAAACCCCCGTTGCGTCTTTTAACAGCCGTTGCACCTCTCCCTTAAACTCCCGGTACGTCTATTAACAGCCGTGGCACCTCTCCCTTAAACTCCCGGTACGTCTATCAGCCGATGCACCTCTCCCTTAAACTCCCGGTGCGTCTATTAACAGTCGTTGCACCTCTCAATTAAACTCCCGGTACGTCTATCAGCCGTTGCACCTCTCCCTTAAACTCCTGGTACGTCTATCAGCCGATGCATCTCTCCCTTAAACTTCCGGTGCGTCTATTAACAGTCGTTGCACCTCTCCCTTAAACTCCCGGTACGTCTATCAGCCGATGCACCGCTCCCTTAAACTCCCGGTACGTCTATCAGCCGATGCACCTCTCCCTTAAGCCCCCGTTGCGTCTTTTAACAGCCGTTGCACCTCTCCCTTAAACTCCCGGTACGTCTATCAGCCGATGCACCTCTCCCTTAAACTCCCGGTGCGTCTATTAACAGCCGTGGCACCTCTCCCTTAAACTCCCGGTACGTCTATCAGCCGATGCACCGCTCCCTTAAACTCCCGGTACGTCTATCAGCCGATGCACCTCTCCCTTAAACTCCCGGTACGTCTATTAACAGCCGTGGCACCTCTCCCTTAAACTCCCGGTACATCTATTAACTGCCCTGGCACCTCTCCCTTAAACTCCCGGTACGTCTATCAGCCGATGCACCTCTCCCTTAAACCCCCGTTGCGTCTTTTAACAGCCGTTGCACCTCTCCCTTAAACTCCCGGTACGTCTATCAGCCGATGCACCTCTCCCTTAAACTCCCGGTGCGTCTATTAACAGTCTTTGCACCTCTCCCTTAAACTCCCGGTACGTCTATCAGCCGTTGCACCTCTATCTTAAACTCCCGGTACGTCTATCAGCCGATGCACCTCTCCCTTAAACTCCCGGTACGTCTATTAACAGCCGTTGCACCTCTCCCTTAAACTCCCGGTACGTCTATTAACAGCCGTGGCACCTCTCCCTTAAACTCCCGGTACGTCTATTAACAGCCGTGGTACCTCTCCCTTAAACTCCCGGTACGTCTATTAACTGCCCTGGCACCTCTCCCTTAAACTCCCAGTGCGTCTATTAACAGCCGTTGCACCTCTCCCTTAAACTCCCGGTACGTCTATTAACAGCCGTGGCACCTCTCCCTTAAATTCCCGGTACGTCTATTAACAGCCGTGGTACCTCTCCCTTAAACTCCCGGTACGTCTATTAACTGCCCTGGCACCTCTCCCTTAAACTCCCGGTGCGTCTATTAACAGCCGTTGCACCTCTCCCTTAAACTCCCGGTACGTCTATTAACAGCCGTGGCACCTCTCCCTTAAACTCCCGGTACGTCTATTAACAGCCGTGGCAGCTCTCCCTTAAACTCCCGGTACGTCTATTAACTGCCCTCGCACCTCTCCCTTAAACTCCCGGTACGTCTATCAGCCGATGCACCTCTCCCTTAAACCCCCGTTGCGTCTTTTAACAGCCGTTGCACCTCTCCCTTAAACTCCCGGTACGTCTATTAACAGCCGTGGCACCTCTCCCTTAAACTCCCGGTACGTCTATCAGCCAAAGCACCTCTCCCTTAAACTCCCGGTGCGTCCATTAACAGTCGTTGCACCTCTCCCTTAAACTCCCGGTACGTCTATCAGGCGATGCACCGCTCCCTTAAACTTCCGGTATGTCTATTAACAGCCGTGGCACCTCTCCCTTAAACTCCCGTTACGTCTATTAACAGCCGTGGCAACTCTCCCTTAAACTCCCGGTACGTCTATTAACAGCCGTGTACCTCTCCCTTAAACTCCCGGTACGTCTATTAACAGCCGTGGCACCTCTCCCTTTAACTCCCGGTACGTTAACAGCCGTGGCACCTCTCCCTTAAACTCCCGGTACGTCTATAACAACCGTGGCACCTCTCCCTTAAACTCCCGGACCTCTATTACCAGCCGTAGAACCTCTCCCTTAAACTCCCGGTGCGTCTATTAACAGCCGTGGCACCTCTCCCTTAAACTCCCGGTACGTCTATCAGCCGATGCACCTCTCCCTTAAACTCCCGGTGCGTCTATTAACAGTCGTTGCACCTCTCCCTTAAACTCCCGGTACGTCTATCAGCCGTTGCACCTCTATCTTAAACTCCCGGTACGTCTATTAGCCGATGCACCTCTCCCTTAAACTCCCGGTACGTCTATTAACAGCCTTGGCACCTCTCTCTTAAACTCCCGGTACGTTAACAGCCGTGGCATCTCTCCCTTAAACTCCCGGTACGTCTATTAACAGCCGTGGCACCTCTCCCTTAAACTCCCGGTACGTCTATTAACTGCCCTGGCACCTTTCCCTTAAACTCCCGGTACGTCTATCAGCCAATGCACCTCTCCCTTAAACCCCCGTTGCGTCTATTAACAGCCGTGGCACCTCTCCCTTAAACTCCCGGTACGTCTATTAACAGCCGATGCACCTCTCCCTTAAACTCCCGGTGCGTCTATTAACAGTCGTTGCACCTCTCCCTTAAACTCCCGGTACGTCTATTAACTGCCCTGGCACCTCTCCCTTAAACTCCCGGTACGTCTATCAGCCGATGCACCTCTCCCTTAAACCCCCGTTGCGTCTTTTAACAGCCGTGGCACCTCTCCCTTAAACTCCCGGTACGTCTATTAACAGCCGATGCAGCTCTCCCTTAAACTCCCGGTACGTCTATTAACAGCCGTGGCACCTCTCCCTTAAACTCCCGGTACGTCTATTAACTGCCCTGGCACCTCTCCCTTAAACTCCCGGTACGTCTATCAGCCAATGCACCTCTCCCTTAAACCCCCGTTGCGTCTTTTAACAGCCGTTGCACCTCTCCCTTAAACTCCCGGTACGTCTATTAACAGCCGTGGCACCTCTCCCTTAAACTCCCGGTACGTCTATCAGCCGATTCACCTCTCCCTTAAACTCCCGGTGCGTCTATTAACAGTCGTTGCACCTCTCCCTTAAACTCCCGGTACGTCTATCAGCCGTTGCACCTCTCCCTTAAACTCCTGGTACGTCTATCAGCCGATGCACCTCTCCCTTAAACTTCCGGTGCGTCTATTAACAGTCGTTGCACCTCTCCCTTAAACTCCCGGTACGTCTATCAGCCGATGCACCGCTCCCTTAAACTCCCGGTACGTCTATCAGCCGATGCACCTCTCCCTTAAACCCCCGTTGCGTCTTTTAACAGCCGTTGCACCTCTCCCTTAAACTCCCGGTACGTCTATTAACAGCCGATGCACCTCTCCCTTAAACTCCCGGTGCGTCTATTAACAGTCGTTGCACCTCTCAATTAAACTCCCGGTACGTCTATCAGCCGTTGCACCTCTCCCTTAAACTCCTGGTACGTCTATCAGCCGATGCATCTCTCCCTTAAACTTCCGGTGCGTCTATTAACAGTCGTTGCACCTCTCCCTTAAACTCCCGGTACGTCTATCAGCCGATGCACCGCTCCCTTAAACTCCCGGTACGTCTATCAGCCGATGCACCTCTCCCTTAAGCCCCCGTTGCGTCTTTTAACAGCCGTTGCACCTCTCCCTTAAACTCCCGGTACGTCTATCAGCCGATGCACCTCTCCCTTAAACTCCCGGTGCGTCTATTAACAGCCGTGGCACCTCTCCCTTAAACTCCCGGTACGTCTATCAGCCGATGCACCGCTCCCTTAAACTCCCGGTACGTCTATCAGCCGATGCACCTCTCCCTTAAACTCCCGGTACGTCTATTAACAGCCGTGGCACCTCTCCCTTAAACTCCCGGTACATCTATTAACTGCCCTGGCACCTCTCCCTTAAACTCCCGGTACGTCTATCAGCCGATGCACCTCTCCCTTAAACCCCCGTTGCGTCTTTTAACAGCCGTTGCACCTCTCCCTTAAACTCCCGGTACGTCTATCAGCCGATGCACCTCTCCCTTAAACTCCCGGTGCGTCTATTAACAGTCTTTGCACCTCTCCCTTAAACTCCCGGTACGTCTATCAGCCGTTGCACCTCTATCTTAAACTCCCGGTACGTCTATCAGCCGATGCACCTCTCCCTTAAACTCCCGGTACGTCTATTAACAGCCGTTGCACCTCTCCCTTAAACTCCCGGTACGTCTATTAACAGCCGTGGCACCTCTCCCTTAAACTCCCGGTACGTCTATTAACAGCCGTGGTACCTCTCCCTTAAACTCCCGGTACGTCTATTAACTGCCCTGGCACCTCTCCCTTAAACTCCCGGTGCGTCTATTAACAGCCGTTGCACCTCTCCCTTAAACTCCCGGTACGTCTATTAACAGCCGTGGCACCTCTCCCTTAAATTCCCGGTACGTCTATTAACAGCCGTGGTACCTCTCCCTTAAACTCCCGGTACGTCTATTAACTGCCCTGGCACCTCTCCCTTAAACTCCCGGTGCGTCTATTAACAGCCGTTGCACCTCTCCCTTAAACTCCCGGTACGTCTATTAACAGCCGTGGCACCTCTCCCTTAAACTCCCGGTACGTCTATTAACAGCCGTGGCAGCTCTCCCTTAAACTCCCGGTACGTCTATTAACTGCCCTCGCACCTCTCCCTTAAACTCCCGGTACGTCTATCAGCCGATGCACCTCTCCCTTAAACCCCCGTTGCGTCTTTTAACAGCCGTTGCACCTCTCCCTTAAACTCCCGGTACGTCTATTAACAGCCGTGGCACCTCTCCCTTAAACTCCCGGTACGTCTATCAGCCAAAGCACCTCTCCCTTAAACTCCCGGTGCGTCTATTAACAGTCGTTGCACCTCTCCCTTAAACTCCCGGTACGTCTATCAGGCGATGCACCGCTCCCTTAAACTTCCGGTATGTCTATTTACAGCCGTGGCACCTCTCCCTTAAACTCCCGTTACGTCTATTAACAGCCGTGGCAACTCTCCCTTAAACTCCCGGTACGTCTATTAACAGCCGTGTACCTCTCCCTTAAACTCCCGGTACGTCTATTAACAGCCGTGGCACCTCTCCCTTTAACTCCCGGTACGTTAACAGCCGTGGCACCTCTCCCTTAAACTCCCGGTACGTCTTTAACAACCGTGGCACCTCTCCCTTAAACTCCCGGACCTCTATTACCAGCCGTAGAACCTCTCCCTTAAACTCCCGGTACGTTAACAGCCGTGGCATCTCTCCCTTAAACTCCCGGTACGTCTATTAACAGCCGTGGCACCTCTCCCTTAAACTCCCGGTACGTCTATTAACTGCCCTGGCACCTTTCCCTTAAACTCCCGGTACGTCTATCAGCCAATGCACCTCTCCCTTAAACCCCCGTTGCGTCTTTTAACAGCCGTTGCACCTCTCCCTTAAACTCCCGGTACGTCTATTAACAGCCTTGGCACCTCTCTCTTAAACTCCCGGTACGTTAACAGCCGTGGCATCTCTCCCTTAAACTCCCGGTACGTCTATTAACAGCCGTGGCACCTCTCCCTTAAACTCCCGGTACGTCTATTAACTGCCCTGGCACCTTTCCCTTAAACTCCCGGTACGTCTATCAGCCAATGCACCTCTCCCTTAAACCCCCGTTGCGTCTTTTAACAGCCGTTGCACCTCTCCCTTAAACTCCCGGTACGTCTATTAACAGCCGTGGCACCTCTCCCTTAAACTCCCGGTACGTCTATCAGCCAATGCACCTCTCCCTTAAACCCCCGTTGCGTCTATTAACAGCCGTGGCACCTCTCCCTTAAACTCCCGGTACGTCTATTAACAGTCGTTGCACCTCTCCCTTAAACTCCCGGTACGTCTATTAACTGCCCTGGCACCTCTCCCTTAAACTCCCGGTACGTCTATCAGCCGATGCACCTCTCCCTTAAACCCCCGTTGCGTCTTTTAACAGCCGTGGCACCTCTCCCTTAAACTCCCGGTACGTCTATTAACAGCCGATGCAGCTCTCCCTTAAACTCCCGGTACGTCTATTAACAGCCGTGGCACCTCTCCCTTAAACTCCCGGTACGTCTATTAACTGCCCTGGCACCTCTCCCTTAAACTCCCGGTACGTCTATCAGCCGTTGCACCTCTATCTTAAACTCCCGGTACGTCTATCAGCCGATGCACCTCTCCCTTAAACTCCCGGTGCGTCTATTAACAGTCTTTGCACCTCTCCCTTAAACTCCCGGTACGTCTATCAGCCGTTGCACCTCTATCTTAAACTCCCGGTACGTCTATCAGCCGATGCACCTCTCCCTTAAACTCCCGGTACGTCTATTAACAGCCGTTGCACCTCCCCCTTAAACTCCCGGTACGTCTATTAACAGCCGTGGCACCTCTCCCTTAAACTCCCGGTACGTCTATTAACAGCCGTGGTACCTCTCCCTTAAACTCCCGGTACGTCTATTAACTGCCCTGGCACCTCTCCCTTAAACTCCCGGTGCGTCTATTAACAGCCGTTGCACCTCTCCCTTAAACTCCCGGTACGTCTATTAACAGCCGTGGCACCTCTCCCTTAAATTCCCGGTACGTCTATTAACAGCCGTGGTACCTCTCCCTTAAACTCCCGGTACGTCTATTAACTGCCCTGGCACCTCTCCCTTAAACTCCCGGTGCGTCTATTAACAGCCGTTGCACCTCTCCCTTAAACTCCCGGTACGTCTATTAACAGCCGTGGCACCTCTCCCTTAAACTCCCGGTACGTCTATTAACAGCCGTGGCAGCTCTCCCTTAAACTCCCGGTACGTCTATTAACTGCCCTCGCACCTCTCCCTTAAACTCCCGGTACGTCTATCAGCCGATGCACCTCTCCCTTAAACCCCCGTTGCGTCTTTTAACAGCCGTTGCACCTCTCCCTTAAACTCCCGGTACGTCTATTAACAGCCGTGGCACCTCTCCCTTAAACTCCCGGTACGTCTATCAGCCAAAGCACCTCTCCCTTAAACTCCCGGTGCGTCTATTAACAGTCGTTGCACCTCTCCCTTAAACTCCCGGTACGTCTATCAGGCGATGCACCGCTCCCTTAAACTTCCGGTATGTCTATTAACAGCCGTGGCACCTCTCCCTTAAACTCCCGTTACGTCTATTAACAGCCGTGGCAACTCTCCCTTAAACTCCCGGTACGTCTATTAACAGCCGTGTACCTCTCCCTTAAACTCCCGGTACGTCTATTAACAGCCGTGGCACCTCTCCCTTTAACTCCCGGTACGTTAACAGCCGTGGCACCTCTCCCTTAAACTCCCGGTACGTCTTTAACAACCGTGGCACCTCTCCCTTAAACTCCCGGACCTCTATTACCAGCCGTAGAACCTCTCCCTTAAACTCCCGGTGCGTCTATTAACAGCCGTGGCACCTCTCCCTTAAAATCCCGGTACGTCTATCAGCCGATGCACCTCTCCCTTAAACTCCCGGTGCGTCTATTAACAGTCGTTGCACCTCTCCCTTAAACTCCCGGTACGTCTATCAGCCGTTGCACCTCTATCTTAAACTCCCGGTACGTCTATCAGCCGATGCACCTCTCCCTTAAACTCCCGGTACGTCTATTAACAGCCTTGGCACCTCTCTCTTAAACTCCCGGTACGTTAACAGCCGTGGCATCTCTCCCTTAAACTCCCGGTACGTCTATTAACAGCCGTGGCACCTCTCCCTTAAACTCCCGGTACGTCTATTAACTGCCCTGGCACCTTTCCCTTAAACTCCCGGTACGTCTATCAGCCAATGCACCTCTCCCTTAAACCCCCGTTGCGTCTTTTAACAGCCGTTGCACCTCTCCCTTAAACTCCCGGTACGTCTATTAACAGCCGTGGCACCTCTCCCTTAAACTCCCGGTACGTCTATCAGCCAATGCACCTCTCCCTTAAACCCCCGTTGCGTCTATTAACAGCCGTGGCACCTCTCCCTTAAACTCCCGGTACGTCTATTAACAGTCGTTGCACCTCTCCCTTAAACTCCCGGTACGTCTATTAACTGCCCTGGCACCTCTCCCTTAAACTCCCGGTACGTCTATCAGCCGATGCACCTCTCCCTTAAACCCCCGTTGCGTCTTTTAACAGCCGTGGCACCTCTCCCTTAAACTCCCGGTACGTCTATTAACAGCCGATGCAGCTCTCCCTTAAACTCCCGGTACGTCTATTAACAGCCGTGGCACCTCTCCCTTAAACTCCCGGTACGTCTATTAACTGCCCTGGCACCTCTCCCTTAAACTCCCGGTACGTCTATCAGCCAATGCACCTCTCCCTTAAACCCCCGTTGCGTCTTTTAACAGCCGTTGCACCTCTCCCTTAAACTCCCGGTACGTCTATTAACAGCCGTGGCCCCTCTCCCTTAAACTCCCGGTACGTCTATCAGCCAAAGCACCTCTCCCTTAAACTCCCGGTGCGTCTATTAACAGTCGTTGCACCTCTCCCTTAAACTCCCGGTACGTCTATCAGGCGATGCACCGCTCCCTTAAACTTCCGGTACGTCTATTAACAGCCGTGGCACCTCTCCCTTAAACTCCCGGTACGTCTATTAACAGCCGTGGCAGCTCTCCCTTAAACTCCCGGTACGTCTATTAACTGCCCTCGCACCTCTCCCTTAAACTCCCGGTACGTCTATCAGCCGATGCACCTCTCCCTTAAACCCCCGTTGCGTCTTTTAACAGCCGTTGCACCTCTCCCTTAAACTCCCGGTACGTCTATTAACAGCCGTGGCACCTCTCCCTTAAACTCCCGGTACGTCTATCAGCCAAAGCACCTCTCCCTTAAACTCCCGGTGCGTCTATTAACAGTCGTTGCACCTCTCCCTTAAACTCCCGGTACGTCTATCAGGCGATGCACCGCTCCCTTAAACTTCCGGTATGTCTATTAACAGCCGTGGCACCTCTCCCTTAAACTCCCGTTACGTCTATTAACAGCCGTGGCAACTCTCCCTTAAACTCCCGGTACGTCTATTAACAGCCGTGTACCTCTCCCTTAAACTCCCGGTACGTCTATTAACAGCCGTGGCACCTCTCCCTTTAACTCCCGGTACGTTAACAGCCTTGGCACCTCTCCCTTAAACTCCCGGTACGTCTTTAACAACCGTGGCACCTCTCCCTTAAACTCCCGGACCTCTATTACCAGCCGTAGAACCTCTCCCTTAAACTCCCGGTGCGTCTATTAACAGCCGTGGCACCTCTCCCTTAAAATCCCGGTACGTCTATCAGCCGATGCACCTCTCCCTTAAACTCCCGGTGCGTCTATTAACAGTCGTTGCACCTCTCCCTTAAACTCCCGGTACGTCTATCAGCCGTTGCACCTCTATCTTAAACTCCCGGTACGTCTATCAGCCGATGCACCTCTCCCTTAAACTCCCGGTACGTCTATTAACAGCCTTGGCACCTCTCTCTTAAACTCCCGGTACGTTAACAGCCGTGGCATCTCTCCCTTAAACTCCCGGTACGTCTATTAACAGCCGTGGCACCTCTCCCTTAAACTCCCGGTACGTCTATTAACTGCCCTGGCACCTTTCCCTTAAACTCCCGGTACGTCTATCAGCCAATGCACCTCTCCCTTAAACCCCCGTTGCGTCTTTTAACAGCCGTTGCACCTCTCCCTTAAACTCCCGGTACGTCTATTAACAGCTGTGGCACCTCTCCCTTAAACTCCCGGTACGTCTATCAGCCAATGCACCTCTCCCTTAAACCCCCGTTGCGTCTATTAACAGCCGTGGCACCTCTCCCTTAAACTCCCGGTACGTCTATTAACAGCCAATGCACCTCTCCCTTAAACTCCCGGTGCGTCTATTAACAGTCGTTGCACCTCTCCCTTAAACTCCCGGTACGTCTATTAACTGCCCTGGCACCTCTCCCTTAAACTCCCGGTACGTCTATCAGCCGATGCACCTCTCCCTTAAACCCCCGTTGCGTCTTTTAACAGCCGTGGCACCTCTCCCTTAAACTCCCGGTACGTCTATTAACAGCCGTGGCACCTCTCCCTTAAACTCCCGGTACGTCTATCAGGCGATGCACCGCTCCCTTAAACTTCCGGTACGTCTATTAACAGCCGTGGCACCTCTCCCTTAAACTCCCGGTACGTCTATTAACAGCCGTGGCAGCTCTCCCTTAAACTCCCGGTACGTCTATTAACTGCCCTCGCACCTCTCCCTTAAACTCCCGGTACGTCTATCAGCCGATGCACCTCTCCCTTAAACCCCCGTTGCGTCTTTTAACAGCCGTTGCACCTCTCCCTTAAACTCCCGGTACGTCTATTAACAGCCGTGGCACCTCTCCCTTAAACTCCCGGTACGTCTATCAGCCAAAGCACCTCTCCCTTAAACTCCCGGTGCGTCTATTAACAGTCGTTGCACCTCTCCCTTAAACTCCCGGTACGTCTATCAGGCGATGCACCGCTCCCTTAAACTTCCGGTATGTCTATTAACAGCCGTGGCACCTCTCCCTTAAACTCCCGTTACGTCTATTAACAGCCGTGGCAACTCTCCCTTAAACTCCCGGTACGTCTATTAACAGCCGTGTACCTCTCCCTTAAACTCCCGGTACGTCTATTAACAGCCGTGGCACCTCTCCCTTTAACTCCCGGTACGTTAACAGCCTTGGCACCTCTCCCTTAAACTCCCGGTACGTCTTTAACAACCGTGGCACCTCTCCCTTAAACTCCCGGACCTCTATTACCAGCCGTAGAACCTCTCCCTTAAACTCCCGGTGCGTCTATTAACAGCCGTGGCACCTCTCCCTTAAAATCCCGGTACGTCTATCAGCCGATGCACCTCTCCCTTAAACTCCCGGTGCGTCTATTAACAGTCGTTGCACCTCTCCCTTAAACTCCCGGTACGTCTATCAGCCGTTGCACCTCTATCTTAAACTCCCGGTACGTCTATCAGCCGATGCACCTCTCCCTTAAACTCCCGGTACGTCTATTAACAGCCTTGGCACCTCTCTCTTAAACTCCCGGTACGTTAACAGCCGTGGCATCTCTCCCTTAAACTCCCGGTACGTCTATTAACAGCCGTGGCACCTCTCCCTTAAACTCCCGGTACGTCTATTAACTGCCCTGGCACCTTTCCCTTAAACTCCCGGTACGTCTATCAGCCAATGCACCTCTCCCTTAAACCCCCGTTGCGTCTTTTAACAGCCGTTGCACCTCTCCCTTAAACTCCCGGTACGTCTATTAACAGCCGTGGCACCTCTCCCTTAAACTCCCGGTACGTCTATCAGCCAATGCACCTCTCCCTTAAACCCCCGTTGCGTCTATTAACAGCCGTGGCACCTCTCCCTTAAACTCCCGGTACGTCTATTAACAGCCAATGCACCTCTCCCTTAAACTCCCGGTGCGTCTATTAACAGTCGTTGCACCTCTCCCTTAAACTCCCGGTACGTCTATTAACTGCCCTGGCACCTCTCCCTTAAACTCCCGGTACGTCTATCAGCCGATGCACCTCTCCCTTAAACCCCCGTTGCGTCTTTTAACAGCCGTGGCACCTCTCCCTTAAACTCCCGGTACGTCTATTAACAGCCGTGGCACCTCTCCCTTAAACTCCCGGTACGTCTATTAACAGCCGATGCACCTCTCCCTTAAACTCCCGGTGCGTCTATTAACAGTCGTTGCACCTCTCCCTTAAACTCCCGGTACGTCTATCAGGCGATGCACCGCTCCCTTAAACTTCCGGTATGTCTATTAACAGCCGTGGCACCTCTCCCTTAAACTCCCGTTACGTCTATTAACAGCCGTGGCAACTCTCCCTTAAACTCCCGGTACGTCTATTAACAGCCGTGTACCTCTCCCTTAAACTCCCGGTACGTCTATTAACAGCCGTGGCACCTCTCCCTTTAACTCCCGGTACGTTAACAGCCTTGGCACCTCTCCCTTAAACTCCCGGTACGTCTTTAACAACCGTGGCACCTCTCCCTTAAACTCCCGGACCTCTATTACCAGCCGTAGAACCTCTCCCTTAAACTCCCGGTGCGTCTATTAACAGCCGTGGCACCTCTCCCTTAAAATCCCGGTACGTCTATCAGCCGATGCACCTCTCCCTTAAACTCCCGGTGCGTCTATTAACAGTCGTTGCACCTCTCCCTTAAACTCCCGGTACGTCTATCAGCCGTTGCACCTCTATCTTAAACTCCCGGTACGTCTATCAGCCGATGCACCTCTCCCTTAAACTCCCGGTACGTCTATTAACAGCCTTGGCACCTCTCTCTTAAACTCCCGGTACGTTAACAGCCGTGGCATCTCTCCCTTAAACTCCCGGTACGTCTATTAACAGCCGTGGCACCTCTCCCTTAAACTCCCGGTACGTCTATTAACTGCCCTGGCACCTTTCCCTTAAACTCCCGGTACGTCTATCAGCCAATGCACCTCTCCCTTAAACCCCCGTTGCGTCTTTTAACAGCCGTTGCACCTCTCCCTTAAACTCCCGGTACGTCTATTAACAGCCGTGGCACCTCTCCCTTAAACTCCCGGTACGTCTATCAGCCAATGCACCTCTCCCTTAAACCCCCGTTGCGTCTATTAACAGCCGTGGCACCTCTCCCTTAAACTCCCGGTACGTCTATTAACAGCCAATGCACCTCTCCCTTAAACTCCCGGTGCGTCTATTAACAGTCGTTGCACCTCTCCCTTAAACTCCCGGTACGTCTATTAACTGCCCTGGCACCTCTCCCTTAAACTCCCGGTACGTCTATCAGCCGATGCACCTCTCCCTTAAACCCCCGTTGCGTCTTTTAACAGCCGTGGCACCTCTCCCTTAAACTCCCGGTACGTCTATTAACAGCCGTGGCACCTCTCCCTTAAACTCCCGGTACGTCTATTAACAGCCGATGCACCTCTCCCTTAAACTCCCGGTGCGTCTATTAACAGTCGTTGCACCTCTCCCTTAAACTCCCGGTACGTCTATTAACTGCCCTGGCACCTCTCCCTTAAACTCCCGGTACGTCTATCAGCCGATGCACCTCTCCCTTAAACCCCCGTTGCGTCTTTTAACAGCCGTGGCACCTCTCCCTTAAACTCCCGGTACGTCTATTAACAGCCGATGCAGCTCTCCCTTAAACTCCCGGTACGTCTATTAACAGCCGTGGCACCTCTCCCTTAAACTCCCGGTACGTCTATTAACTGCCCTGGCACCTCTCCCTTAAACTCCCGGTACGTCTATCAGCCAATGCACCTCTCCCTTAAACCCCCGTTGCGTCTTTTAACAGCCGTTGCACCTCTCCCTTAAACTCCCGGTACGTCTATTAACAGCCGTGGCACCTCTCCCTTAAACTCCCGGTACGTCTATCAGCCGATTCACCTCTCCCTTAAACTCCCGGTGCGTCTATTAACAGTCGTTGCACCTCTCCCTTAAACTCCCGGTACGTCTATCAGCCGTTGCACCTCTCCCTTAAACTCCTGGTACGTCTATCAGCCGATGCACCTCTCCCTTAAACTTCCGGTGCGTCTATTAACAGTCGTTGCACCTCTCCCTTAAACTCCCGGTACGTCTATCAGCCGATGCACCGCTCCCTTAAACTCCCGGTACGTCTATCAGCCGATGCACCTCTCCCTTAAACCCCCGTTGCGTCTTTTAACAGCCGTTGCACCTCTCCCTTAAACTCCCGGTACGTCTATCAGCCGATGCATCTCTCCCTTAAACTCCCGGTGCGTCTATCAACAGCCGTGGCACCTCTCCCTTAAACTCCCGGTACGTCTATCAGCCGATGCACCGCTCCCTTAAACTCCCGGTACGTCTATCAGCCGATGCACCTCTCCCTTAAACTCCCGGTACGTCTATTAACAGCCGTGGCACCTCTCCCTTAAACTCCCGGTACGTCTATTAACAGCCGTGGTATCTCTCCCTTAAACTCCCGGTACGTCTATTAACTGCCCTGGCACCTCTCCCTTAAACTCCTGGTGCGTCTATTAACAGCCGTTGCACCTCTCCCTTAAACTCCCGGTACGTCTATTAACAGCCGTGGCACCTCTCCCTTAAACTCCCGGTACGTCTATTAACAGCCGTGGCACCTCTCCCTTAAACTCCCGGTACGTCTATTAACTGCCCTCGCACCTCTCCCTTAAACTCCCGGTACGTCTATCAGCCGATGCACCTCTCCCTTAAACCCCCGTTGCGTCTTTTAACAGCCGTTGCACCTCTCCCTTAAACTCCCGGTACGTCTATTAACAGCCGTGGCACCTCTCCCTTAAACTCCCGGTACGTCTATCAGCCAAAGCACCTCTCCCTTAAACTCCCGGTGCGTCTATTAACAGTCGTTGCACCTCTCCCTTAAACTCCCGGTACGTCTATCAGGCGATGCACCGCTCCCTTAAACTTCCGGTATGTCTATTAACAGCCGTGGCACCTCTCCCTTAAACTCCCGTTACGTCTATTAACAGCCGTGGCAACTCTCCCTTAAACTCCCGGTACGTCTATTAACAGCCGTGTACCTCTCCCTTAAACTCCCGGTACGTCTATTAACAGCCGTGGCACCTCTCCCTTTAACTCCCGGTACGTTAACAGCCGTGGCACCTCTCCCTTAAACTCCCGGTACGTCTATTAACAGTCGTTGCACCTCTCCCTTAAACTCCCGGTACGTCTATCAGGCGATGCACCGCTCCCTTAAACTTCCGGTATGTCTATTAACAGCCGTGGCACCTCTCCCTTAAACTCCCGTTACGTCTATTAACAGCCGTGGCAACTCTCCCTTAAACTCCCGGTACGTCTATTAACAGCCGTGTACCTCTCCCTTAAACTCCCGGTACGTCTATTAACAGCCGTGGCACCTCTCCCTTTAACTCCCGGTACGTTAACAGCCGTGGCACCTCTCCCTTAAACTCCCGGTACATCTATAACAACCGTGGCACCTCTCCCTTAAACTCCCGGACCTCTATTACCAGCCGTAGAACCTCTCCCTTAAACTCCCGGTGCGTCTATTAACAGCCGTGGCACCTCTCCCTTAAACTCCCGGTACGTCTATCAGCCGATGCACCTCTCCCTTAAACTCCCGGTGCGTCTATTAACAGTCGTTGCACCTCTCCCTTAAACTCCCGGTACGTCTATCAGCCGTTGCACCTCTATCTTAAACTCCCGGTACGTCTATCAGCCGATGCACCTCTCCCTTAAACTCCCGGTACGTCTATTAACAGCCTTGGCACCTCTCTCTTAAACTCCCGGTACGTTAACAGCCGTGGCATCTCTCCCTTAAACTCCCGGTACGTCTATTAACAGCCGTGGCACCTCTCCCTTAAACTCCCGGTACGTCTATTAACTGCCCTGGCACCTTTCCCTTAAACTCCCGGTACGTCTATCAGCCAATGCACCTCTCCCTCAAACCCCCGTTGCGTCTTTTAACAGCCGTTGCACCTCTACCTTAAACTCCCGGTACGTCTATTAACAGCCGTGGCACCTCTCCCTTAAACTCCCGGTACGTCTATCAGCCAATGCACCTCTCCCTTAAACCCCCGTTGCGTCTATTAACAGCCGTGGCACCTCTCCCTTAAACTCCCGGTACGTCTATTAACAGCCGATGCACCTCTCCCTTAAACTCCCGGTGCGTCTATTAACAGTCGTTGCACCTCTCCCTTAAACTCCCGGTACGTCTATTAACTGCCCTGGCACCTCTCCCTTAAACTCCCGGTACGTCTATCAGCCGATGCACCTCTCCCTTAAACCCCCGTTGCGTCTTTTAACAGCCGTGGCACCTCTCCCTTAAACTCCCGGTACGTCTATTAACAGCCGATGCAGCTCTCCCTTAAACTCCCGGTTCGTCTATTAACAGCCGTGGCACCTCTCCCTTAAACTCCCGGTACGTCTATTAACTGCCCTGGCACCTCTCCCTTAAACTCCCGGTACGTCTATCAGCCAATGCACCTCTCCCTTAAACCCCCGTTGCGTCTTTTAACAGCCGTTGCACCTCTCCCTTAAACTCCCGGTACGTCTATTAACAGCCGTGGCACCTCTCCCTTAAACTCCCGGTACGTCTATCAGCCGATTCACCTCTCCCTTAAACTCCCGGTGCGTCTATTAACAGTCGTTGCACCTCTCCCTTAAACTCCCGGTACGTCTATCAGCCGTTGCACCTCTCCCTTAAACTCCTGGTACGTCTATCAGCCGATGCACCTCTCCCTTAAACTTCCGGTGCGTCTATTAACAGTCGTTGCACCTCTCCCTTAAACTCCCGGTACGTCTATCAGCCGATGCACCGCTCCCTTAAACTCCCGGTACGTCTATCAGCCGATGCACCTCTCCCTTAAACCCCCGTTGCGTCTTTTAACAGCCGTTGCACCTCTCCCTTAAACTCCCGGTACGTCTATCAGCCGATGCACCTCTCCCTTAAACTCCCGGTGCGTCTATCAACAGCCGTGGCACCTCTCCCTTGAACTCCCGGTACGTCTATCAGCCGATGCACCGCTCCCTTAAACTCCCGGTACGTCTATCAGCCGATGCACCTCTCCCTTAAACTCCCGGTACGTCTATTAACAGCCGTGGCACCTCTCCCTTAAACACCCGGTACGTCTATTAACTGCCCTGGCACCTCTCCCTTAAACTCCCGGTACGTCTATCAGCCGATGCACCTCTCCCTTAAACCCCCGTTGCGTCTTTTAACAGCCGTTGCACCTCTCCCTTAAACTCCCGGTACGTCTATCAGCCGTGGCACCTCTCCCTTAAACACCCGGTACGTCTATTAACTGCCCTGGCACCTCTCCCTTAAACTCCCGGTACGTCTATCAGCCGATGCACCTCTCCCTTGAACTCCCGGTACGTCTATTAACAGCCGTGGCACCTCTCCCTTAAACTCCCGGTACGTCTATTAACAGCCGTGGCACCTCTCCCTTAAACTCCCGGTACGTCTATTAACTGCCCTCGCACCTCTCCCTTAAACTCCCGGTACGTCTATCAGCCGATGCACCTCTCCCTTAAACCCCCGTTGCGTCTTTTAACAGCCGTTGCACCTCTCCCTTAAACTCCCGGTACGTCTATTAACAGCCGTGGCACCTCTCCCTTAAACTCCCGGTACGTCTATCAGCCAAAGCACCTCTCCCTTAAACTCCCGGTGCGTCTATTAACAGTCGTTGCACCTCTCCCTTAAACTCCCGGTACGTCTATCAGGCGATGCACCGCTCCCTTAAACTTCCGGTATGTCTATTAACAGCCGTGGCACCTCTCCCTTAAACTCCCGTTACGTCTATTAACAGCCGTGGCAACTCTCCCTTAAACTCCCGGTACGTCTATTAACAGCCGTGTACCTCTCCCTTAAACTCCCGGTACGTCTATTAACAGCCGTGGCACCTCTCCCTTTAACTCCCGGTACGTTAACAGCCGTGGCACCTCTCCCTTAAACTCCCGGTACGTCTATAACAACCGTGGCACCTCTCCCTTAAACTCCCGGACCTCTATTACCAGCCGTAGAACCTCTCCCTTAAACTCCCGGTGCGTCTATTAACAGCCGTGGCACCTCTCCCTTAAACTCCCGGTACGTCTATCAGCCGATGCACCTCTCCCTTAAACTCCCGGTGCGTCTATTAACAGTCGTTGCACCTCTCCCTTAAACTCCCGGTACGTCTATCAGCCGTTGCACCTCTATCTTAAACTCCCGGTACGTCTATCAGCCGATGCACCTCTCCCTTAAACTCCCGGTACGTCTATTAACAGCCTTGGCACCTCTCTCTTAAACTCCCGGTACGTTAACAGCCGTGGCATCTCTCCCTTAAACTCCCGGTACGTCTATTAACAGCCGTGGCACCTCTCCCTTAAACTCCCGGTACGTCTATTAACTGCCCTGGCACCTTTCCCTTAAACTCCCGGTACGTCTATCAGCCAATGCACCTCTCCCTTAAACCCCCGTTGCGTCTTTTAACAGCCGTTGCACCTCTCCCTTAAACTCCCGGTACGTCTATTAACAGCCGTGGCACCTCTCCCTTAAACTCCCGGTACGTCTATCAGCCGATGCACCTCTCCCTTAAACCCCCGTTGCGTCTATTAACAGCCGTGGCACCTCTCCCTTAAACTCCCGGTACGTCTATTAACAGCCGATGCACCTCTTCCTTAAACTCCCGGTGCGTCTATTAACAGTCGTTGCACCTCTCCCTTAAACTCCCGGTACGTCTATTAACTGCCCTGGCACCTCTCCCTTAAACTCCCGGTACGTCTATCAGCCGATGCACCTCTCCCTTAAACCCCCGTTGCGTCTTTTAACAGCCGTGGCACATCTCCCTTAAACTCCCGGTACGTCTATTAACAGCCGATGCACCTCTCCCTTAAACTCCCGGTACGTCTATTAACAGCCGTGGCACCTCTCCCTTAAACTCCCGGTACGTCTATTAACTGCCCTGGCACCTCTCCCTTAAACTCCCGGTACGTCTATCAGCCAATGCACCTCTCCCTTAAACCCCCGTTGCGTCTTTTAACAGCCGTTGCACCTCTCCCTTAAACTCCCGGTACGTCTATTAACAGCCGTGGCACCTCTCCCTTAAACTCCCGGTACGTCTATCAGCCGATTCACCTCTCCCTTAAACTCCCGGTGCGTCTATTAACAGTCGTTGCACCTC
The DNA here is from genome assembly GCF_964276395.1 of Gasterosteus aculeatus. Classification (NCBI taxonomy): domain Eukaryota; kingdom Metazoa; phylum Chordata; class Actinopteri; order Perciformes; family Gasterosteidae; genus Gasterosteus; species Gasterosteus aculeatus. The sequence continues at coordinate 19,964,143 of NC_135709.1, read as the reverse complement.
TCCCTTAAACTCCCGGTACGTCTATCAGCCGTTGCACCTCTCCCTTAGACTCCTGGTACGTCTATCAGCCGATGCACCTCTCCCTTAAACTTCCGGTGCGTCTATTAACAGTCGTTGCACTTCTCCCTTAAACTCCCGGTACGTCTATCAGCCGATGCACCGCTCCCTTAAACTCCCGGTACGTCTATCAGCCGATGCACCTCTCCCTTAAACCCCCGTTGCGTCTTTTAACAGCCGTTGCACCTCTCCCTTAAACTCCCGGTACGTCTATCAGCCGATGCACCTCTCCCTTAAACTCCCGGTGCGTCTATCAACAGCCGTGGCACCTCTCCCTTAAACTCCCGGTACGTCTATCAGCCGATGCACCGCTCCCTTAAACTCCCGGTACGTCTATCAGCCGATGCACCTCTCCCTTAAACTCCCGGTACGTCTATTAACAGCCGTGGCACCTCTCCCTTAAACACCCGGTACGTCTATTAACTGCCCTGGCACCTCTCCCTTAAACTCCCGGTACGTCTATCAGCCGATGCACCTCTCCCTTAAACCCCCGTTGCGTCTTTTAACAGCCGTTGCACCTCTCCCTTAAACTCCCGGTGCGTCTATTAACAGCCGTTGCACCTCTCCCTTAAACTCCCGGTACGTCTATTAACAGCCGTGGCACCTCTCCCTTAAACTCCCGGTACGTCTATTAACAGCCGTGGTATCTCTCCCTTAAACTCCCGGTACGTCTATTAACTGCCCTGGCACCTCTCCCTTAAACTCCCGGTGCGTCTATTAACAGTCGTTGCACCTCTCCCTTAAACTCCCGGTGCGTCTATTAACAGCCGTTGCACCTCTCCCTTAAACTCCCGGTACGTCTATTAACAGCCGTGGCACCTCTCCCTTAAACTCCCGGTACGTCTATTAACAGCCGTGGCACCTCTCCCTTAAACTCCCGGTACGTCTATTAACTGCCCTCGCACCTCTCCCTTAAACTCCCGGTACGTCTATCAGCCGATGCACCTCTCCCTTAAACCCCCGTTGCGTCTTTTAACAGCCGTTGCACCTCTCCCTTAAACTCCCGGTACGTCTATTAACAGCCGTGGCACCTCTCCCTTAAACTCCCGGTACGTCTATCAGCCAAAGCACCTCTCCCTTAAACTCCCGGTGCGTCTATTAACAGTCGTTGCACCTCTCCCTTAAACTCCCGGTACGTCTATCAGGCGATGCACCGCTCCCTTAAACTTCCGGTATGTCTATTAACAGCCGTGGCACCTCTCCCTTAAACTCCCGTTACGTCTATTAACAGCCGTGGCAACTCTCCCTTAAACTCCCGGTACGTCTATTAACAGCCGTGTACCTCTCCCTTAAACTCCCGGTACGTCTATTAACAGCCGTGGCACCTCTCCCTTTAACTCCCGGTACGTTAACAGCCGTGGCACCTCTCCCTTAAACTCCCGGTACGTCTATAACAACCGTGACACCTCTCCCTTAAACTCCCGGACCTCTATTACCAGCCGTAGAACCTCTCCCTTAAACTCCCGGTGCGTCTATTAACAGCCGTGGCACCTCTCCCTTAAACTCCCGGTACGTCTATCAGCCGATGCACCTCTCCCTTAAACTCCCGGTGCGTCTATTAACAGTCGTTGCACCTCTCCCTTAAACTCCCGGTACGTCTATCAGCCGTTGCACCTCTATCTTAAACTCCCGGTACGTCTATCAGCCGATGCACCTCTCCCTTAAACTCCCGGTACGTCTATCAGCCGATGCACCTCTCCCTTAAACTCCCGGTACGTCTATTAACAGCCGTGGCACCTCTCCCTTAAACACCCGGTACGTCTATTAACTGCCCTGGCACCTCTCCCTTAAACTCCCGGTACGTCTATCAGCCGATGCACCTCTCCCTTAAACCCCCGTTGCGTCTTTTAACAGCCGTTGCACCTCTCCCTTAAACTCCCGGTACGTCTATCAGCCGATGCACCTCTCCCTTAAACTCCCGGTACGTCTATTAACAGCCGTGGCACCTCTCCCTTAAACACCCGGTACGTCTATTAACTGCCCTGGCACCTCTCCCTTAAACTCCCGGTACGTCTATCAGCCGATGCACCTCTCCCTTGAACTCCCGGTACGTCTATTAACAGCCGTGGCACCTCTCCCTTAAACTCCCGGTACGTCTATTAACAGCCGTGGCACCTCTCCCTTAAACTCCCGGTACGTCTATTAACTGCCCTCGCACCTCTCCCTTAAACTTCCGGTACGTCTATCAGCCGATGCACCTCTCCCTTAAACCCCCGTTGCGTCTTTTAACAGCCGTTGCACCTCTCCCTTAAACTCCCGGTACGTCTATTAACAGCCGTGGCACCTCTCCCTTAAACTCCCGGTACGTCTATCAGCCAAAGCACCTCTCCCTTAAACTCCCGGTGCGTCTATTAACAGTCGTTGCACCTCTCCCTTAAACTCCCGGTACGTCTATCAGGCGATGCACCGCTCCCTTAAACTTCCGGTATGTCTATTAACAGCCGTGGCACCTCTCCCTTAAACTCCCGTTACGTCTATTAACAGCCGTGGCAACTCTCCCTTAAACTCCCGGTACGTCTATTAACAGCCGTGTACCTCTCCCTTAAACTCCCGGTACGTCTATTAACAGCCGTGGCACCTCTCCCTTTAACTCCCGGTACGTTAACAGCCGTGGCACCTCTCCCTTAAACTCCCGGTACGTCTATAACAACCGTGGCACCTCTCCCTTAAACTCCCGGACCTCTATTACCAGCCGTAGAACCTCTCCCTTAAACTCCCGGTGCGTCTATTAACAGCCGTGGCACCTCTCCCTTAAACTCCCGGTACGTCTATCAGCCGATGCACCTCTCCCTTAAACTCCCGGTGCGTCTATTAACAGTCGTTGCACCTCTCCCTTAAACTCCCGGTACGTCTATCAGCCGTTGCACCTCTATCTTAAACTCCCGGTACGTCTATCAGCCGATGCACCTCTCCCTTAAACTCCCGGTACGTCTATTAACAGCCTTGGCACCTCTCTCTTAAACTCCCGGTACGTTAACAGCCGTGGCATCTCTCCCTTAAACTCCCGGTACGTCTATTAACAGCCGTGGCACCTCTCCCTTAAACTCCCGGTACGTCTATTAACTGCCCTGGCACCTTTCCCTTAAACTCCCGGTACGTCTATCAGCCAATGCACCTCTCCCTTAAACCCCCGTTGCGTCTTTTAACAGCCGTTGCACCTCTCCCTTAAACTCCCGGTACGTCTATTAACAGCCGTGGCACCTCTCCCTTAAACTCCCGGTACGTCTATCAGCCGATGCACCTCTCCCTTAAACCCCCGTTGCGTCTATTAACAGCCGTGGCACCTCTCCCTTAAACTCCCGGTACGTCTATTAACAGCCGATGCACCTCTTCCTTAAACTCCCGGTGCGTCTATTAACAGTCGTTGCACCTCTCCCTTAAACTCCCGGTACGTCTATTAACTGCCCTGGCACCTCTCCCTTAAACTCCCGGTACGTCTATCAGCCGATGCACCTCTCCCTTAAACCCCCGTTGCGTCTTTTAACAGCCGTGGCACATCTCCCTTAAACTCCCGGTACGTCTATTAACAGCCGATGCACCTCTCCCTTAAACTCCCGGTACGTCTATTAACAGCCGTGGCACCTCTCCCTTAAACTCCCGGTACGTCTATTAACTGCCCTGGCACCTCTCCCTTAAACTCCCGGTACGTCTATCAGCCAATGCACCTCTCCCTTAAACCCCCGTTGCGTCTTTTAACAGCCGTTGCACCTCTCCCTTAAACTCCCGGTACGTCTATTAACAGCCGTGGCACCTCTCCCTTAAACTCCCGGTACGTCTATCAGCCGATTCACCTCTCCCTTAAACTCCCGGTGCGTCTATTAACAGTCGTTGCACCTCTCCCTTAAACTCCCGGTACGTCTATCAGCCGTTGCACCTCTCCCTTAGACTCCTGGTACGTCTATCAGCCGATGCACCTCTCCCTTAAACTTCCGGTGCGTCTATTAACAGTCGTTGCACTTCTCCCTTAAACTCCCGGTACGTCTATCAGCCGATGCACCGCTCCCTTAAACTCCCGGTACGTCTATCAGCCGATGCACCTCTCCCTTAAACCCCCGTTGCGTCTTTTAACAGCCGTTGCACCTCTCCCTTAAACTCCCGGTACGTCTATCAGCCGATGCACCTCTCCCTTAAACTCCCGGTGCGTCTATCAACAGCCGTGGCACCTCTCCCTTAAACTCCCGGTACGTCTATCAGCCGATGCACCGCTCCCTTAAACTCCCGGTACGTCTATCAGCCGATGCACCTCTCCCTTAAACTCCCGGTACGTCTATTAACAGCCGTGGCACCTCTCCCTTAAACACCCGGTACGTCTATTAACTGCCCTGGCACCTCTCCCTTAAACTCCCGGTACGTCTATCAGCCGATGCACCTCTCCCTTAAACCCCCGTTGCGTCTTTTAACAGCCGTTGCACCTCTCCCTTAAACTCCCGGTGCGTCTATTAACAGCCGTTGCACCTCTCCCTTAAACTCCCGGTACGTCTATTAACAGCCGTGGCACCTCTCCCTTAAACTCCCGGTACGTCTATTAACAGCCGTGGTATCTCTCCCTTAAACTCCCGGTACGTCTATTAACTGCCCTGGCACCTCTCCCTTAAACTCCCGGTGCGTCTATTAACAGTCGTTGCACCTCTCCCTTAAACTCCCGGTGCGTCTATTAACAGCCGTTGCACCTCTCCCTTAAACTCCCGGTACGTCTATTAACAGCCGTGGCACCTCTCCCTTAAACTCCCGGTACGTCTATTAACAGCCGTGGCACCTCTCCCTTAAACTCCCGGTACGTCTATTAACTGCCCTCGCACCTCTCCCTTAAACTCCCGGTACGTCTATCAGCCGATGCACCTCTCCCTTAAACCCCCGTTGCGTCTTTTAACAGCCGTTGCACCTCTCCCTTAAACTCCCGGTACGTCTATTAACAGCCGTGGCACCTCTCCCTTAAACTCCCGGTACGTCTATCAGCCAAAGCACCTCTCCCTTAAACTCCCGGTGCGTCTATTAACAGTCGTTGCACCTCTCCCTTAAACTCCCGGTACGTCTATCAGGCGATGCACCGCTCCCTTAAACTTCCGGTATGTCTATTAACAGCCGTGGCACCTCTCCCTTAAACTCCCGTTACGTCTATTAACAGCCATGGCACCTCTCCCTTAAACTCCCGGTACGTCTATTAACAGCCGTGGCACCTCTCCCTTAAACTCCCGGTACGTCTATTAACAGCCGTGGCACCTCTCCCTTAAACTCCCGGTACGTCTATTAACTGCCCTCGCACCTCTCCCTTAAACTCCCGGTACGTCTATCAGCCGATGCACCTCTCCCTTAAACCCCCGTTGCGTCTTTTAACAGCCGTTGCACCTCTCCCTTAAACTCCCGGTACGTCTATTAACAGCCGTGGCACCTCTCCCTTAAACTCCCGGTACGTCTATCAGCCAAAGCACCTCTCCCTTAAACTCCCGGTGCGTCTATTAACAGTCGTTGCACCTCTCCCTTAAACTCCCGGTACGTCTATCAGGCGATGCACCGCTCCCTTAAACTTCCGGTATGTCTATTAACAGCCGTGGCACCTCTCCCTTAAACTCCCGTTACGTCTATTAACAGCCGTGGCAACTCTCCCTTAAACTCCCGGTACGTCTATTAACAGCCGTGTACCTCTCCCTTAAACTCCCGGTACGTCTATTAACAGCCGTGGCACCTCTCCCTTTAACTCCCGGTACGTTAACAGCCGTGGCACCTCTCCCTTAAACTCCCGGTACGTCTATAACAACCGTGACACCTCTCCCTTAAACTCCCGGACCTCTATTACCAGCCGTAGAACCTCTCCCTTAAACTCCCGGTGCGTCTATTAACAGCCGTGGCACCTCTCCCTTAAACTCCCGGTACGTCTATCAGCCGATGCACCTCTCCCTTAAACTCCCGGTGCGTCTATTAACAGTCGTTGCACCTCTCCCTTAAACTCCCGGTACGTCTATCAGCCGTTGCACCTCTATCTTAAACTCCCGGTACGTCTATCAGCCGATGCACCTCTCCCTTAAACTCCCGGTACGTCTATTAACAGCCTTGGCACCTCTCCCTTAAACTCCCGGTACGTTAACAGCCGTTGCACCTCTCCCTTAAACTCCCGGTACGTCTATCAGCCGTTGCACCTCTATCTTAAACTCCCGGTACGTCTATCAGCCGATGCACCTCTCCCTTAAACTCCCGGTACGTCTATTAACAGCCGTGGCACCTCTCCCTTAAACACCCGGTACGTCTATTAACTGCCCTGGCACCTCTCCCTTAAACTCCCGGTACGTCTATCAGCCGATGCACCTCTCCCTTAAACCCCCGTTGCGTCTTTTAACAGCCGTTGCACCTCTCCCTTAAACTCCCGGTGCGTCTATTAACAGCCGTTGCACCTCTCCCTTAAACTCCCGGTACGTCTATTAACAGCCGTGGCACCTCTCCCTTAAACTCCCGGTACGTCTATTAACAGCCGTGGTATCTCTCCCTTAAACTCCCGGTACGTCTATTAACTGCCCTGGCACCTCTCCCTTAAACTCCCGGTGCGTCTATTAACAGTCGTTGCACCTCTCCCTTAAACTCCCGGTGCGTCTATTAACAGCCGTTGCACCTCTCCCTTAAACTCCCGGTACGTCTATTAACAGCCGTGGCACCTCTCCCTTAAACTCCCGGTACGTCTATTAACAGCCGTGGCACCTCTCCCTTAAACTCCCGGTACGTCTATTAACTGCCCTCGCACCTCTCCCTTAAACTCCCGGTACGTCTATCAGCCGATGCACCTCTCCCTTAAACCCCCGTTGCGTCTTTTAACAGCCGTTGCACCTCTCCCTTAAACTCCCGGTACGTCTATTAACAGCCGTGGCACCTCTCCCTTAAACTCCCGGTACGTCTATCAGCCAAAGCACCTCTCCCTTAAACTCCCGGTGCGTCTATTAACAGTCGTTGCACCTCTCCCTTAAACTCCCGGTACGTCTATCAGGCGATGCACCGCTCCCTTAAACTTCCGGTATGTCTATTAACAGCCGTGGCACCTCTCCCTTAAACTCCCGTTACGTCTATTAACAGCCGTGGCAACTCTCCCTTAAACTCCCGGTACGTCTATTAACAGCCGTGTACCTCTCCCTTAAACTCCCGGTACGTCTATTAACAGCCGTGGCACCTCTCCCTTTAACTCCCGGTACGTTAACAGCCGTGGCACCTCTCCCTTAAACTCCCGGACCTCTATTACCAGCCGTAGAACCTCTCCCTTAAACTCCCGGTGCGTCTATTAACAGCCGTGGCACCTCTCCCTTAAACTCCCGGTACGTCTATCAGCCGATGCACCTCTCCCTTAAACTCCCGGTGCGTCTATTAACAGTCGTTGCACCTCTCCCTTAAACTCCCGGTACGTCTATCAGCCGTTGCACCTCTATCTTAAACTCCCGGTACGTCTATCAGCCGATGCACCTCTCCCTTAAACTCCCGGTACGTCTATTAACAGCCTTGGCACCTCTCCCTTAAACTCCCGGTACGTTAACAGCCGTGGCATCTCTCCCTTAAACTCCCGGTACGTCTATTAACAGCCGTGGCACCTCTCCCTTAAACTCCCGGTACGTCTATTAACTGCCCTGGCACCTTTCCCTTAAACTCCCGGTACGTCTATCAGCCAATGCACCTCTCCCTTAAACCCCCGTTGCGTCTTTTAACAGCCGTTGCACCTCTCCCTTAAACTCCCGGTACGTCTATTAACAGCCGTGGCACCTCTCCCTTAAACTCCCGGTACGTCTATCAGCCGATGCACCTCTCCCTTAAACCCCCGTTGCGTCTATTAACAGCCGTGGCACCTCTCCCTTAAACTCCCGGTACGTCTATTAACAGCCGATGCACCTCTCCCTTAAACTCCCGGTGCGTCTATTAACAGTCGTTGCACCTCTCCCTTAAACTCCCGGTACGTCTATTAACTGCCCTGGCACCTCTCCCTTAAACTCCCGGTACGTCTATCAGCCGATGCACCTCTCCCTTAAACCCCCGTTGCGTCTTTTAACAGCCGTGGCACCTCTCCCTTAAACTCCCGGTACGTCTATTAACAGCCGATGCACCTCTCCCTTAAACTCCCGGTACGTCTATTAACAGCCGTGGTATCTCTCCCTTAAACTCCCGGTACGTCTATTAACTGCCCTGGCACCTCTCCCTTAAACTCCCGGTGCGTCTATTAACAGTCGTTGCACCTCTCCCTTAAACTCCCGGTGCGTCTATTAACAGCCGTTGCACCTCTCCCTTAAACTCCCGGTACGTCTATTAACAGCCGTGGCACCTCTCCCTTAAACTCCCGGTACGTCTATTAACAGCCGTTGCACCTCTCCCTTAAACTCCCGGTACGTCTATTAACTGCCCTCGCACCTCTCCCTTAAACTCCCGGTACGTCTATCAGCCGATGCACCTCTCCCTTAAACCCCCGTTGCGTCTTTTAACAGCCGTTGCACCTCTCCCTTAAACTCCCGCTACGTCTATTAACAGCCGTGGCACCTCTCCCTTAAACTCCCGGTACGTCTATCAGCCAAAGCACCTCTCCCTTAAACTCCCGGTGCGTCTATTAACAGTCGTTGCACCTCTCCCTTAAACTCCCGGTACGTCTATCAGGCGATGCACCGCTCCCTTAAACTTCCGGTATGTCTATTAACAGCCGTGGCACCTCTCCCTTAAACTCCCGTTACGTCTATTAACAGCCGTGGCAACTCTCCCTTAAACTCCCGGTACGTCTATTAACAGCCGTGTACCTCTCCCTTAAACTCCCGGTACGTCTATTAACAGCCGTGGCACCTCTCCCTTTAACTCCCGGTACGTTAACAGCCGTGGCACCTCTCCCTTAAACTCCCGGTACGTCTATAACAACCGTGGCACCTCTCCCTTAAACTCCCGGACCTCTATTACCAGCCGTAGAACCTCTCCCTTAAACTCCCGGTGCGTCTATTAACAGCCGTGGCACCTCTCCCTTAAACTCCCGGTACGTCTATCAGCCGATGCACCTCTCCCTTAAACTCCCGGTGCGTCTATTAACAGTCGTTGCACCTCTCCCTTAAACTCCCGGTACGTCTACCAGCCGTTGCACCTCTATCTTAAACTCCCGGTACGTCTATCAGCCGATGCACCTCTCCCTTAAACTCCCGGTACGTCTATTAACAGCCTTGGCACCTCTCCCTTAAACTCCCGGTACGTTAACAGCCGTGGCATCTCTCCCTTAAACTCCCGGTACGTCTATTAACAGCCGTGGCACCTCTCCCTTAAACTCCCGGTACGTCTATTAACTGCCCTGGCACCTTTCCCTTAAACTCCCGGTACGTCTATCAGCCAATGCACCTCTCCCTTAAACCCCCGTTGCGTCTTTTAACAGCCGTTGCACCTCTCCCTTAAACTCCCGGTACGTCTATTAACAGCCGTGGCACCTCTCCCTTAAACTCCCGGTACGTCTATCAGCCGATGCACCTCTCCCTTAAACCCCCGTTGCGTCTATTAACAGCCGTGGCACCTCTCCCTTAAACTCCCGGTACGTCTATTAACAGCCGATGCACCTCTCCCTTAAACTCCCGGTGCGTCTATTAACAGTCGTTGCACCTCTCCCTTAAACTCCCGGTACGTCTATTAACTGCCCTGGCACCTCTCCCTTAAACTCCCGGTACGTCTATCAGCCGATGCACCTCTCCCTTAAACCCCCGTTGCGTCTTTTAACAGCCGTGGCACCTCTCCCTTAAACTCCCGGTACGTCTATTAACAGCCGATGCACCTCTCCCTTAAACTCCCGGTACGTCTATTAACAGCCGTGGCACCTCTCCCTTAAACTCCCGGTACGTCTATTAACTGCCCTGGCACCTCTCCCTTAAACTCCCGGTACGTCTATCAGCCAATGCACCTCTCCCTTAAACCCCCGTTGCGTCTTTTAACAGCCGTTGCACCTCTCCCTTAAACTCCCGGTACGTCTATTAACAGCCGTGGCACCTCTCCCTTAAACTCCCGGTACGTCTATCAGCCGATGCACCTCTCCCTTAAACTCCCGGTGCGTCTATTAACAGTCGTTGCACCTCTCCCTTAAACTCCCGGTACGTCTATCAGCCGTTGCACCTCTCCCTTAAACTCCTGGTACGTCTATCAGCCGATGCACCTCTCCCTTAAACTTCCGGTGCGTCTATTAACAGTCGTTGCACCTCTCCCTTAAACTCCCGGTACGTCTATCAGCCGATGCACCGCTCCCTTAAACTCCCGGTACGTCTATCAGCCGATGCACCTCTCCCTTAAGCCCCCGTTGCGTCTTTTAACAGCAGTTGCACCTCTCCCTTAAACTCCCGGTACGTCTATCAGCCGATGCACCTCTCCCTTAAACTCCCGGTGCGTCTATTAACAGCCGTGGCACCTCTCCCTTAAACTCCCGGTAGGTCTATCAGCCGATGCACCGCTCCCTTAAACTCCCGGTACGTCTATCAGCCGATGCACCTCTCCCTTAAACTCCCGGTACGTCTATTAACAGCCGTGGCACCTCTCCCTTAAACTCCCGGTACGTCTATTAACTGCCCTGGCACCTCTCCCTTAAACTCCCGGTACGTCTATCAGCCGATGCACCTCCCCCTTAAACCCCCGTTGCGTCTTTTAACAGCCGTTGCACCTCTCCCTTAAACTCCCGGTTCGTCTATTAACAGCCGTGGCACCTCCCCCTTAAACTCCCGGTACGTCTATCAGCCGATGCACCTCTCCCTTAAACTCCCGGTGCGTCTATTAACAGTCGTTGCACCTCTCCCTTAAACTCCCGGTACGTCTATTAACAGCCGTGGCACCTCTCCCTTAAACTCCTGGTACGTCTATTAACAGCCGTGGCACCTCTCCCTTAAACTCCCGGTACGTCTATTAACTGCCCTCGCACCTCTCACTTAAACTCCCGGTACGTCTATCAGCCGATGCACCTCTCCCTTAAACCCCCGTTGCGTCTTTTAACAGCCGTTGCACCTCTCCCTTAAACTCCCGGTACGTCTATTAACAGCCGTGGCACCTCTCCCTTAAACTCCCGGTACGTCTATCAGCCAAAGCACCTCTCCCTTAAACTCCCGGTGCGTCTATTAACAGTCGTTGCACCTCTCCCTTAAACTCCCGGTACGTCTATCAGGCGATGCACCGCTCCCTTAAACTCCCGTTACGTCTATTAACAGCCGTGGCAACTCTCCCTTAAACTCCCGGTACGTCTATTAACAGCCGTGTACCTCTCCCTTAAACTCCCGGTACGTCTATTAACAGCCGTGGCACCTCTCCCTTTAACTCCCGGTACGTTAACGGCCGTGGCACCTCTCCCTTAAACTCCCGGTACGTCTATAACAACCGTGGCACCTCTCCCTTAAACTCCCGGACCTCTATTACCAGCCGTAGAACCTCTCCCTTAAACTCCCGGTGCGTCTATTAACAGCCGTTGCACCTCTCCCTTAAACTCCCGGTACGTCTATCAGCCGTTGCACCTCTATCTTAAACTCCCGGTACGTCTATCAGCCGATGCACCTCTCCCTTAAACTCCCGGTACGTCTATTAACAGCCTTGGCACCTCTCCCTTAAACTCCCGGTACGTTAACAGCCGTGGCATCTCTCCCTTAAACTCCCGGTACGTCTATTAACAGCCGTGGCACCTCTCCCTTAAACTCCCGGTACGTCTATTAACTGCCCTGGCACCTTTCCCTTAAACTCCCGGTACGTCTATCAGCCAATGCACCTCTCCCTTAAACCCCCGTTGCGTCTTTTAACAGCCGTTGCACCTCTCCCTTAAACTCCCGGTACGTCTATTAACAGCCGTGGCACCTCTCCCTTAAACTCCCGGTACGTCTATCAGCCGATGCACCTCTCCCTTAAACCCCCGTTGCGTCTATTAACAGCCGTGGCACCTCTCCCTTAAACTCCCGGTACGTCTATTAACAGCCGATGCACCTCTCCCTTAAACTCCCGGTGCGTCTATTAACAGTCGTTGCACCTCTCCCTTAAACTCCCGGTACGTCTATTAACTGCCCTGGCACCTCTCCCTTAAACTCCCGGTACGTCTATCAGCCGATGCACCTCTCCCTTAAACCCCCGTTGCGTCTTTTAACAGCCGTGGCACCTCTCCCTTAAACTCCCGGTACGTCTATTAACAGCCGATGCACCTCTCCCTTAAACTCCCGGTACGTCTATTAACAGCCGTGGCACCTCTCCCTTAAACTCCCGGTACGTCTATTAACTGCCCTGGCACCTCTCCCTTAAACTCCCGGTACGTCTATCAGCCAATGCACCTCTCCCTTAAACCCCCGTTGCGTCTTTTAACAGCCGTTGCACCTCTCCCTTAAACTCCCGGTACGTCTATTAACAGCCGTGGCACCTCTCCCTTAAACTCCCGGTACGTCTATCAGCCGATGCACCTCTCCCTTAAACTCCCGGTGCGTCTATTAACAGTCGTTGCACCTCTCCCTTAAACTCCCGGTACGTCTATCAGCCGTTGCACCTCTCCCTTAAACTCCTGGTACGTCTATCAGCCGATGCACCTCTCCCTTAAACTTCCGGTGCGTCTATTAACAGTCGTTGCACCTCTCCCTTAAACTCCCGGTACGTCTATCAGCCGATGCACCTCTCCCTTAAGCCCCCGTTGCGTCTTTTAACAGCCGTTGCACCTCTACCTTAAACTCCCGGTACGTCTATCAGCCGATGCACCTCTCCCTTAAACTCCCGGTGCGTCTATTAACAGCCGTGGCACCTCTCCCTTAAACTCCCGGTACGTCTATCAGCCGATGCACCGCTCCCTTAAACTCCCGGTACGTCTATCAGCCGATGCACCTCTCCCTTAAACTCCCGGTACGTCTATCAGCCGATGCACCTCTCCCTTAAACTCCCGGTACGTCTATTAACAGCCGTGGCACCTCTCCCTTAAACTCCCGGTACGTCTATTAACTGCCCTGGCACCTCTCCCTTAAACTCCCGGTACGTCTATCAGCCGATGCACCTCTCCCTTAAACCCCCGTTGCGTCTTTTAACAGCCGTTGCACCTCTCCCTTAAACTCCCGGTTCGTCTATTAACAGCCGTGGCACCTCTCCCTTAAACTCCCGGTACGTCTATCAGCCGATGCACCTCTCCCTTAAACTCCCGGTGCGTCTATTAACAGTCGTTGCACCTCTCCCTTAAACTCCCGGTACGTCTATCAGCCGTTGCACCTCTATCTTAAACTCCCGGTACGTCTATCAGCCGATGCACCTCTCCCTTAAACTCCCGGTACGTCTATTAACAGCCTTGGCACCTCTCCCTTAAACTCCCGGTACGTTAACAGCCGTGGCATCTGTCCCTTAAACTCCCGGTACGTCTATTAACAGCCTTGGCACCTCTCCCTTAAACTCCCGGTACGTTAACAGCCGTGGCATCTCTCCCTTAAACTCCCGGTACGTCTATTAACAGCCGTGGCACCTCTCCCTTAAACTCCCGGTACGTCTATTAACTGCCCTGGCACCTTTCCCTTAAACTCCCGGTACGTCTATCAGCCAATGCACCTCTCCCTTAAACCCCCGTTGCGTCTTTTAACAGCCGTTGCACCTCTCCCTTAAACTCCCGGTACGTCTATTAACAGCCGTGGCACCTCTCCCTTAAACTCCCGGTACGTCTATCAGCCGATGCACCTCTCCCTTAAACCCCCGTTGCGTCTATTAACAGCCGTGGCACCTCTCCCTTAAACTCCCGGTACGTCTATTAACAGCCGATGCACCTCTCCCTTAAACTCCCGGTGCGTCTATTAACAGTCGTTGCACCTCTCCCTTAAACTCCCGGTACGTCTATTAACTGCCCTGGCACCTCTCCCTTAAACTCCCGGTACGTCTATCAGCCGATGCACCTCTCCCTTAAACCCCCGTTGCGTCTTTTAACAGCCGTGGCACCTCTCCCTTAAACTCCCGGTACGTCTATTAACAGCCGATGCACCTCTCCCTTAAACTCCCGGTACGTCTATTAACAGCCGTGGCACCTCTCCCTTAAACTCCCGGTACGTCTATTAACTGCCCTGGCACCTCTCCCTTAAACTCCCGGTACGTCTATCAGCCAATGCACCTCTCCCTTAAACCCCCGTTGCGTCTTTTAACAGCCGTTGCACCTCTCCCTTAAACTCCCGGTACGTCTATTAACAGCCGTGGCACCTCTCCCTTAAACTCCCGGTACGTCTATCAGCCGATGCACCTCTCCCTTAAACTCCCGGTGCGTCTATTAACAGTCGTTGCACCTCTCCCTTAAACTCCCGGTACGTCTATCAGCCGTTGCACCTCTCCCTTAAACTCCTGGTACGTCTATCAGCCGATGCACCTCTCCCTTAAACTTCCGGTGCGTCTATTAACAGTCGTTGCACCTCTCCCTTAAACTCCCGGTACGTCTATCAGCCGATGCACCTCTCCCTTAAGCCCCCGTTGCGTCTTTTAACAGCCGTTGCACCTCTACCTTAAACTCCCGGTACGTCTATCAGCCGATGCACCTCTCCCTTAAACTCCCGGTGCGTCTATTAACAGCCGTGGCACCTCTCCCTTAAACTCCCGGTACGTCTATCAGCCGATGCACCGCTCCCTTAAACTCCCGGTACGTCTATCAGCCGATGCACCTCTCCCTTAAACTCCCGGTACGTCTATTAACAGCCGTGGCACCTCTCCCTTAAACTCCCGGTACGTCTATTAACTGCCCTGGCACCTCTCCCTTAAACTCCCGGTGCGTCTATCAGCCGATGCACCTCTCCCTTAAACCCCCGTTGCGTCGTTTAACAGCCGTTGCACCTCTCCCTTAAACTCCCGGTTCGTCTATTAACAGCCGTGGCACCTCTCCCTTAAACTCCCGGTACGTCTATCAGCCGATGCACCTCTCCCTTAAACTCCCGGTGCGTCTATTAACAGTCGTTGCACCTCTCCCTTAAACTCCCGGTACGTCTATCAGCCGTTGCACCTCTATCTTAAACTCCCGGTACGTCTATCAGCCGATGCACCTCTCCCTTAAACTCCCGGTACGTCTATTAACAGCCTTGGCACCTCTCCCTTAAACTCCCGGTACGTTAACAGCCGTGGCATCTGTCCCTTAAACTCCCGGTACGTCTATTAACAGCCTTGGCACCTCTCCCTTAAACTCCCGGTGCGTCTATTAACAGCCGTTGCACCTCTCCCTTAAACTCCCGGTACATCTATTAACAGCCGTGGCACCTCTCCCTTAAACTCCCGGTACGTCTATTAACAGCCGTGGTACCTCTCCCTTAAACTCCAGGTACGTCTATTAACTGCCCTGGCACCTCTCCCTTAAACTCCCGGTGCGTCTATTAACAGCCGTTGCACCTCTCCCTTAAACTCCCGGTACGTCTATTAACAGCCGTGGCACCTCTCCCTTAAACTCCCGGTACGTCTATTAACAGCCGTGGTACCTCTCCCTTAAACTCCCGGTACGTCTATTAACTGCCCTGGCACCTCTCCCTTAAACTCCCGGTGCGTCTATTAACAGTCGTTGCACCTCTCCCTTAAACTCCCGGTACGTCTATTAACAGCCGTGGCACCTCTCCCTTAAACTCCCGGTACGTCTATTAACAGCCGTGCCACCTCTCCCTTAAACTCCCGGTACGTCTATTAACTGCCCTCGCACCTCTCCCTTAAACTCCCGGTACGTCTATCAGCCGATGCACCTCTCCCTTAAACCCCCGTTGCGTCTTTTAACAGCCGTTGCACCTCTCCCTTAAACTCCCGGTACGTCTATTAACAGCCGTGGCACCTCTCCCTTAAACTCCCGGTACGTCTATCAGCCAAAGCACCTCTCCCTTAAACTCCCGGTGCGTCTATTAACAGTCGTTGCACCTCTCCCTTAAACTCCCGGTACGTCTATCAGGCGATGCACCGCTCCCTTAAACTTCCGGTATGTCTATTAACAGCCGTGGCACCTCTCCCTTAAACTCCCGTTACGTCTATTAACAGCCGTGGCAACTCTCCCTTAAACTCCCGGTACGTCTTTTAACAGCCGTTGCACCTCTCCCTTAAACTCCCGGTACGTCTATTAACAGCCGTGGCACCTCTCCCTTAAACTCCCGGTACGTCTATCAGCCGATGCACCTCTCCCTTAAACCCCCGTTGCGTCTATTAACAGCCGTGGCACCTCTCCCTTAAACTCCCGGTACGTCTATTAACAGCCGATGCACCTCTCCCTTAAACTCCCGGTGCGTCTATTAACAGTCGTTGCACCTCTCCCTTAAACTCCCGGTACGTCTATTAACTGCCCTGGCACCTCTCCCTTAAACTCCCGGTACGTCTATCAGCCGATGCACCTCTCCCTTAAACCCCCGTTGCGTCTTTTAACAGCCGTGGCACCTCTCCCTTAAACTCCCGGTACGTCTATTAACAGCCGATGCACCTCTCCCTTAAACTCCCGGTACGTCTATTAACAGCCGTGGCACCTCTCCCTTAAACTCCCGGTACGTCTATTAACTGCCCTGGCACCTCTCCCTTAAACTCCCGGTACGTCTATCAGCCAATGCACCTCTCCCTTAAACCCCCGTTGCGTCTTTTAACAGCCGTTGCACCTCTCCCTTAAACTCCCGGTACGTCTATTAACAGCCGTGGCACCTCTCCCTTAAACTCCCGGTACGTCTATCAGCCGATGCTCCTCTCCCTTAAACTCCCGGTGCGTCTATTAACAGTCGTTGCACCTCTCCCTTAAACTCCCGGTACGTCTATCAGCCGTTGCACCTCTCCCTTAAACTCCTGGTACGTCTATCAGCCGATGCACCTCTCCCTTAAACTTCCGGTGCGTCTATTAACAGTCGTTGCACCTCTCCCTTAAACTCCCGGTACGTCTATCAGCCGATGCACCGCTCCCTTAAACTCCCGGTACGTCTATCAGCCGATGCACCTCTCCCTTAAGCCCCCGTTGCGTCTTTTAACAGCCGTTGCACCTCTCCCTTAAACTCCCGGTACGTCTATCAGCCGATGCACCTCTCCCTTAAACTCCCGGTGCGTCTATTAACAGCCGTGGCACCTCTCCCTTAAACTCCCGGTAGGTCTATCAGCCGATGCACCGCTCCCTTAAACTCCCGGTACGTCTATCAGCCGATGCACCTCTCCCTTAAACTCCCGGTACGTCTATTAACAGCCGTGGCACCTCTCCCTTAAACTCCCGGTACGTCTATTAACTGCCCTGGCACCTCTCCCTTAAACTCCCGGTACGTCTATCAGCCGATGCACCTCTCCCTTAAACCCCCGTTGCGTCTTTTAACAGCCGTTGCACCTCTCCCTTAAACTCCCGGTTCGTCTATTAACAGCGGTGGCACCTCCCCCTTAAACTCCCGGTACGTCTATCAGCCGATGCACCTCTCCCTTAAACTCTCGGTGCGTCTATTAACAGTCGTTGCACCTCTCCCTTAAACTCCCGGTACGTCTATCAGCCGTTGCACCTCTATCTTAAACTCCCGGTACGTCTATCAGCCGTTGCACCTCTCCCTTAAACTCCCGGTACGTCTATTAACAGCCTTGGCACCTCTCCCTTAAACTCCCGGTACGTTAACAGCCGTGGCATCTCTCCCTTAAACTCCCGGTACGTCTATTAACAGCCGTGGCACCTCTCCCTTAAACTCCCGGTGCGTCTATTAACAGCCGTTGCACCTCTCCCTTAAACTCCCGGTACGTCTATTAACAGCCGTGGCACCTCTCCCTTAAACTCCCGGTACGTCTATTAACAGCCGTGGTACCTCTCCCTTAAACTCCCGGTACGTCTATTAACTGCCCTGGCACCTCTCCCTTAAACTCCCGGTGCGTCTATTAACAGCCGTTGCACCTCTCCCTTAAACTCCCGGTACGTCTATTAACAGCCGTGGCACCTCTCCCTTAAACTCCCGATACGTCTATTAACAGCCGTGGTACCTCTCCCTTAAACTCCCGGTACGTCTATTAACTGCCCTGGCACCTCTCCCTTAAACTCCCGGTGCGTCTATTAACAGTCGTTGCACCTCTCCCTTAAACTCCCGGTACGTCTATTAACAGCCGTGGCACCTCTCCCTTAAACTCCTGGTACGTCTATTAACAGCCGTGGCACCTCTCCCTTAAACTCCCGGTACGTCTATTAACTGCCCTCGCACCTCTCACTTAAACTCCCGGTACGTCTATCAGCCGATGCACCTCTCCCTTAAACCCCCGTTGCGTCTTTTAACAGCCGTTGCACCTCTCCCTTAAACTCCCGGTACGTCTATTAACAGCCGTGGCACCTCTCCCTTAAACTCCCGGTACGTCTATCAGCCAAAGCACCTCTCCCTTAAACTCCCGGTGCGTCTATTAACAGTCGTTGCACCTCTCCCTTAAACTCCCGGTACGTCTATCAGGCGATGCACCGCTCCCTTAAACTTCCGGTATGTCTATTAACAGCCGTGGCACCTCTCCCTTAAACTCCCGTTACGTCTATTAACAGCCGTGGCAACTCTCCCTTAAACTCCCGGTACGTCTATTAACAGCCGTGTACCTCTCCCTTAAACTCCCGGTACGTCTATTAACAGCCGTGGCACCTCTCCCTTTAACTCCCGGTACGTTAACAGCCGTGGCACCTCTCCCTTAAACTCCCGGTACGTCTATAACAACCGTGGCACCTCTCCCTTAAACTCCCGGACCTCTATTACCAGCCGTAGAACCTCTCCCTTAAACTCCCGGTGCGTCTATTAACAGCCGTTGCACCTCTCCCTTAAACTCCCGGTACGTCTATCAGCCGTTGCACCTCTATCTTAAACTCCCGGTACGTCTATCAGCCGATGCACCTCTCCCTTAAACTCCCGGTACGTCTATTAACAGCCTTGGCACCTCTCCCTTAAACTCCCGGTACGTTAACAGCCGTGGCATCTCTCCCTTAAACTCCCGGTACGTCTATTAACAGCCGTGGCACCTCTCCCTTAAACTCCCGGTACGTCTATTAACTGCCCTGGCACCTTTCCCTTAAACTCCCGGTACGTCTATCAGCCAATGCACCTCTCCCTTAAACCCCCGTTGCGTCTTTTAACAGCCGTTGCACCTCTCCCTTAAACTCCCGGTACGTCTATTAACAGCCGTGGCACCTCTCCCTTAAACTCCCGGTACGTCTATCAGCCGATGCACCTCTCCCTTAAACCCCCGTTGCGTCTATTAACAGCCGTGGCACCTCTCCCTTAAACTCCCGGTACGTCTATTAACAGCCGATGCACCTCTCCCTTAAACTCCCGGTGCGTCTATTAACAGTCGTTGCACCTCTCCCTTAAACTCCCGGTACGTCTATTAACTGCCCTGGCACCTCTCCCTTAAACTCCCGGTACGTCTATCAGCCGATGCACCTCTCCCTTAAACCCCCGTTGCGTCTTTTAACAGCCGTGGCACCTCTCCCTTAAACTCCCGGTACGTCTATTAACAGCCGATGCACCTCTCCCTTAAACTCCCGGTACGTCTATTAACAGCCGTGGCACCTCTCCCTTAAACTCCCGGTACGTCTATTAACTGCCCTGGCACCTCTCCCTTAAACTCCCGGTACGTCTATCAGCCAATGCACCTCTCCCTTAAACCCCCGTTGCGTCTTTTAACAGCCGTTGCACCTCTCCCTTAAACTCCCGGTACGTCTATTAACAGCCGTGGCACCTCTCCCTTAAACTCCCGGTACGTCTATCAGCCGATGCACCTCTCCCTTAAACTCCCGGTGCGTCTATTAACAGTCGTTGCACCTCTCCCTTAAACTCCCGGTACGTCTATCAGCCGTTGCACCTCTCCCTTAAACTCCTGGTACGTCTATCAGCCGATGCACCTCTCCCTTAAACTTCCGGTGCGTCTATTAACAGTCGTTGCACCTCTCCCTTAAACTCCCGGTACGTCTATCAGCCGATGCACCTCTCCCTTAAGCCCCCGTTGCGTCTTTTAACAGCCGATGCACCTCTACCTTAAACTCCCGGTACGTCTATCAGCCGATGCACCTCTCCCTTAAACTCCCGGTGCGTCTATTAACAGCCGTGGCACCTCTCCCTTAAACTCCCGGTACGTCTATCAGCCGATGCACCGCTCCCTTAAACTCCCGGTACGTCTATCAGCCGATGCACCTCTCCCTTAAACTCCCGGTACGTCTAATAACAGCCGTGGCACCTCTCCCTTAAACTCCCGGTACGTCTATTAACTGCCCTGGCACCTCTCCCTTAAACTCCCGGTACGTCTATCAGCCGATGCACCTCTCCCTTAAACCCCCGTTGCGTCTTTTAACAGCCGTTGCACCTCTCCCTTAAACTCCCGGTTCGTCTATTAACAGCCGTGGCACCTCTCCCTTAAACTCCCGGTACGTCTATCAGCCGATGCACCTCTCCCTTAAACTCCCGGTGCGTCTATTAACAGTCGTTGCACCTCTCCCTTAAACTCCCGGTACGTCTATCAGCCGTTGCACCTCTATCTTAAACTCCCGGTACGTCTATCAGCCGATGCACCTCTCCCTTAAACTCCCGGTACGTCTATTAACAGCCTTGGCACCTCTCCCTTAAACTCCCGGTACGTTAACAGCCGTGGCATCTGTCCCTTAAACTCCCGGTACGTCTATTAACAGCCTTGGCACCTCTCCCTTAAACTCCCGGTGCGTCTATTAACAGCCGTTGCACCTCTCCCTTAAACTCCCGGTACATCTATTAACAGCCGTGGCACCTCTCCCTTAAACTCCCGGTACGTCTATTAACAGCCGTGGTACCTCTCCCTTAAACTCCAGGTACGTCTATTAACTGCCCTGGCACCTCTCCCTTAAACTCCCGGTGCGTCTATTAACAGCCGTTGCACCTCTCCCTTAAACTCCCGGTACGTCTATTAACAGCCGTGGCACCTCTCCCTTAAACTCCCGGTACGTCTATTAACAGCCGTGGTACCTCTCCCTTAAACTCCCGGTACGTCTATTAACTGCCCTGGCACCTCTCCCTTAAACTCCCGGTGCGTCTATTAACAGTCGTTGCACCTCTCCCTTAAACTCCCGGTACGTCTATTAACAGCCGTGGCACCTCTCCCTTAAACTCCCGGTACGTCTATTAACAGCCGTGCCACCTCTCCCTTAAACTCCCGGTACGTCTATTAACTGCCCTCGCACCTCTCCCTTAAACTCCCGGTACGTCTATCAGCCGATGCACCTCTCCCTTAAACCCCCGTTGCGTCTTTTAACAGCCGTTGCACCTCTCCCTTAAACTCCCGGTACGTCTATTAACAGCCGTGGCACCTCTCCCTTAAACTCCCGGTACGTCTATCAGCCAAAGCACCTCTCCCTTAAACTCCCGGTGCGTCTATTAACAGTCGTTGCACCTCTCCCTTAAACTCCCGGTACGTCTATCAGGCGATGCACCGCTCCCTTAAACTTCCGGTATGTCTATTAACAGCCGTGGCACCTCTCCCTTAAACTCCCGTTACGTCTATTAACAGCCGTGGCAACTCTCCCTTAAACTCCCGGTACGTCTATTAACAGCCGTGTACCTCTCCCTTAAACTCCCGGTACGTCTATTAACAGCCGTGGCACCTCTCCCTTTAACTCCCGGTACGTTAACAGCCGTGGCACCTCTCCCTTAAACTCCCGGTACGTCTATAACAACCGTGGCACCTCTCCCTTAAACTCCCGGACCTCTATTACCAGCCGTAGAACCTCTCCCTTAAACTCCCGGTGCGTCTATTAACAGCC
The DNA here is from genome assembly GCF_964276395.1 of Gasterosteus aculeatus. Taxonomy (NCBI): domain Eukaryota; kingdom Metazoa; phylum Chordata; class Actinopteri; order Perciformes; family Gasterosteidae; genus Gasterosteus; species Gasterosteus aculeatus. The sequence continues at coordinate 19,942,443 of NC_135709.1, read as the reverse complement.
GTTGCACCTCTCCCTTAAACTCCAGGTACGTCTATTAACAGCAGTGGCAACTCTCCCTTAAACTCCCGGTACGTCTATCAGCCGATGCACCTCTCCCTTAAACTCCCGGTGCGTCTATTAACAGCCGTGGCACCTCTCCCCTAAACTCCCGGTGCGTCTATCAGACGATGCACCTCTCCCTTAAACTCCCGGTACGTCTATTAACTGCCCTGGCACCTCTCCCTTAAACTCCCGGTACGTCTATTAACAGCCGTAGCACCTCTCCCTTAAACTCCCGGTGCGTCTATTAACAGCCGTTGCACCTCTCCCTTAAACTCCCGGTACATCTATTAACAGCCGTGGCACCTCTCCCTTAAACTCCCGGTACGTCTATTAACAGCCGTGGTACCTCTCCCTTAAACTCCAGGTACGTCTATTAACTGCCCTGGCACCTCTCCCTTAAACTCCCGGTGCGTCTATTAACAGCCGTTGCACCTCTCCCTTAAACTCCCGGTACGTCTATTAACAGCCGTGGCACCTCTCCCTTAAACTCCCGGTACGTCTATTAACAGCCGTGGTACCTCTCCCTTAAACTCCCGGTACGTCTATTAACTGCCCTGGCACCTCTCCCTTAAACTCCCGGTGCGTCTATTAACAGTCGTTGCACCTCTCCCTTAAACTCCCGGTACGTCTATTAACAGCCGTGGCACCTCTCCCTTAAACTCCCGGTACGTCTATTAACAGCCGTGCCACCTCTCCCTTAAACTCCCGGTACGTCTATTAACTGCCCTCGCACCTCTCCCTTAAACTCCCGGTACGTCTATCAGCCGATGCACCTCTCCCTTAAACCCCCGTTGCGTCTTTTAACAGCCGTTGCACCTCTCCCTTAAACTCCCGGTACGTCTATTAACAGCCGTGGCACCTCTCCCTTAAACTCCCGGTACGTCTATCAGCCAAAGCACCTCTCCCTTAAACTCCCGGTGCGTCTATTAACAGTCGTTGCACCTCTCCCTTAAACTCCCGGTACGTCTATCAGGCGATGCACCGCTCCCTTAAACTTCCGGTATGTCTATTAACAGCCGTGGCACCTCTCCCTTAAACTCCCGTTACGTCTATTAACAGCCGTGGCAACTCTCCCTTAAACTCCCGGTACGTCTATTAACAGCCGTGTACCTCTCCCTTAAACTCCCGGTACGTCTATTAACAGCCGTGGCACCTCTCCCTTTAACTCCCGGTACGTTAACAGCCGTGGCACCTCTCCCTTAAACTCCCGGTACGTCTATAACAACCGTGGCACCTCTCCCTTAAACTCCCGGACCTCTATTACCAGCCGTAGAACCTCTCCCTTAAACTCCCGGTGCGTCTATTAACAGCCGTTGCACCTCTCCCTTAAACTCCAGGTACGTCTATTAACAGCAGTGGCAACTCTCCCTTAAACTCCCGGTACGTCTATCAGCCGATGCACCTCTCCCTTAAACTCCCGGTGCGTCTATTAACAGCCGTGGCACCTCTCCCCTAAACTCCCGGTGCGTCTATCAGACGATGCACCTCTCCCTTAAACTCCCGGTACGTCTATTAACAGCAGTGGCAACTCTCCCTTAAACTCCCGGTACGTCTATCAGCCGATGCACCTCTCCCTTAAACTCCCGGTGCGTCTATTAACAGCCGTGGCACCTCTCCCCTAAACTCCCGGTGCGTCTATCAGACGATGCACCTCTCCCTTAAACTCCCGGTACGTCTATCAGCCGATGCACCTCTCCCTTAAACTCCCGGTGCGTCTATTAACAGCCGTGGCACCTCTCCCTTAAACTCCCGGTACGTCTATCAGCCGATGCACCGCTCCCTTAAACTCCCGGTACGTCTATCAGCCGATGCACCTCTCCCTTAAACTCCCGGTACGTCTAATAACAGCCGTGGCACCTCTCCCTTAAACTCCCGGTACGTCTATTAACTGCCCTGGCACCTCTCCCTTAAACTCCCGGTACGTCTATCAGCCGATGCACCTCTCCCTTAAACCCCCGTTGCGTCTTTTAACAGCCGTTGCACCTCTCCCTTAAACTCCCGGTTCGTCTATTAACAGCCGTGGCACCTCTCCCTTAAACTCCCGGTACGTCTATCAGCCGATGCACCTCTCCCTTAAACTCCCGGTGCGTCTATTAACAGTCGTTGCACCTCTCCCTTAAACTCCCGGTACGTCTATCAGCCGTTGCACCTCTATCTTAAACTCCCGGTACGTCTATCAGCCGATGCACCTCTCCCTTAAACTCCCGGTACGTCTATTAACAGCCTTGGCACCTCTCCCTTAAACTCCCGGTACGTTAACAGCCGTGGCATCTGTCCCTTAAACTCCCGGTACGACTATTAACAGCCTTGGCACCTCTCCCTTAAACTCCCGGTGCGTCTATTAACAGCCGTTGCACCTCTCCCTTAAACTCCCGGTACATCTATTAACAGCCGTGGCACCTCTCCCTTAAACTCCCGGTACGTCTATTAACAGCCGTGGTACCTCTCCCTTAAACTCCAGGTACGTCTATTAACTGCCCTGGCACCTCTCCCTTAAACTCCCGGTGCGTCTATTAACAGCCGTTGCACCTCTCCCTTAAACTCCCGGTACGTCTATTAACAGCCGTGGCACCTCTCCCTTAAACTCCCGGTACGTCTATTAACAGCCGTGGTACCTCTCCCTTAAACTCCCGGTACGTCTATTAACTGCCCTGGCACCTCTCCCTTAAACTCCCGGTGCGTCTATTAACAGTCGTTGCACCTCTCCCTTAAACTCCCGGTACGTCTATTAACAGCCGTGGCACCTCTCCCTTAAACTCCCGGTACGTCTATTAACAGCCGTGCCACCTCTCCCTTAAACTCCCGGTACGTCTATTAACTGCCCTCGCACCTCTCCCTTAAACTCCCGGTACGTCTATCAGCCGATGCACCTCTCCCTTAAACCCCCGTTGCGTCTTTTAACAGCCGTTGCACCTCTCCCTTAAACTCCCGGTACGTCTATTAACAGCCGTGGCACCTCTCCCTTAAACTCCCGGTACGTCTATCAGCCAAAGCACCTCTCCCTTAAACTCCCGGTGCGTCTATTAACAGTCGTTGCACCTCTCCCTTAAACTCCCGGTACGTCTATCAGGCGATGCACCGCTCCCTTAAACTTCCGGTATGTCTATTAACAGCCGTGGCACCTCTCCCTTAAACTCCCGTTACGTCTATTAACAGCCGTGGCAACTCTCCCTTAAACTCCCGGTACGTCTATTAACAGCCGTGTACCTCTCCCTTAAACTCCCGGTACGTCTATTAACAGCCGTGGCACCTCTCCCTTTAACTCCCGGTACGTTAACAGCCGTGGCACCTCTCCCTTAAACTCCCGGTACGTCTATAACAACCGTGGCACCTCTCCCTTAAACTCCCGGACCTCTATTACCAGCCGTAGAACCTCTCCCTTAAACTCCCGGTGCGTCTATTAACAGCCGTTGCACCTCTCCCTTAAACTCCAGGTACGTCTATTAACAGCAGTGGCAACTCTCCCTTAAACTCCCGGTACGTCTATCAGCCGATGCACCTCTCCCTTAAACTCCCGGTGCGTCTATTAACAGCCGTGGCACCTCTCCCCTAAACTCCCGGTGCGTCTATCAGACGATGCACCTCTCCCTTAAACTCCCGGTACGTCTATTAACTGCCCTGGCACCTCTCCCTTAAACTCCCGGTACGTCTATTAACAGCCGTAGCACCTCTCCCATAAACTCCCGGTACGTCTATCAACTGATGCACCTCTCCCTTAAACTCCCGGTGCGTCTATTAACAGCCGTGGCACCTCTCCCTTAAACTCCCGGACCTCTATTACCAGCCGTAGAACCTCTCCCTTAAACTCCCGGTGCGTCTATTAACAGCCGTTGCACCTCTCCCTTAAACTCCCGGTACGTCTATTAACAGCAGTGGCAACTCTCCCTTAAACTCCCAGTACGTCTATCAGCCGATGCACCTCTCCCTTAAACTCCCGGTGCGTCTATTAACAGCCGTGGCACCTCTCCCCTAAACTCCCGGTGCGTCTATCAGACGATGCACCTCTCCCTTAAACTCCCGGTACGTCTATCAGCCGATGCACCTCTCCCTTAAACTCCCGGTACGTCTATTAACTGCCCTGGCACCTCTCCCTTAAACTCCCGGTGCGTCTATTAACAGTCGTTGCACCTCTCCCTTAAACTCCCGGTACGTCTATTAACAGCCGTGGCACCTCTCCCTTAAACTCCCGGTACGTCTATTAACAGCCGTGGTACCTCTCCCTTAAACTCCCGGTACGTCTATTAACTGCCCTGGCACCTCTCCCTTAAACTCCCGGTGCGTCTATTAACAGTCGTTGCACCTCTCCCTTAAACTCCCGGTGCGTCTATTAACAGCCGTTGCACCTCTCCCTTAAACTCCCGGTACGTCTATTAACAGCCGTGGCACCTCTCCCTTAAACTCCCGGTACGTCTATTAACAGCCGTGGCACCTCTCCCTTAAACTCCCGGTACGTCTATTAACTGCCCTCGCACCTCTCCCTTAAACTCCCGGTACGTCTATCAGCCGATGCACCTCTCCCTTAAACCCCCGTTGCGTCTTTTAACAGCCGTTGCACCTCTCCCTTAAACTCCCGGTACGTCTATTAACAGCCGTGGCACCTCTCCCTTAAACTCCCGGTACGTCTATCAGCCAAAGCACCTCTCCCTTAAACTCCCGGTGCGTCTATTAACAGTCGTTGCACCTCTCCCTTAAACTCCCGGTACGTCTATCAGGCGATGCACCGCTCCCTTAAACTTCCGGTATGTCTATTAACAGCCGTGGCACCTCTCCCTTAAACTCCCGTTACGTCTATTAACAGCCATGGCAACTCTCCCTTAAACTCCCGGTACGTCTATTAACAGCCGTGTACCTCTCCCTTAAACTCCCGGTACGTCTATTAACAGCCGTGGCACCTCTCCCTTTAACTCCCGGTACGTTAACAGCCGTGGCACCTCTCCCTTAAACTCCCGGTACGTCTATAACAACCGTGGCACCTCTCCCTTAAACTCCCGGACCTCTATTACCAGCCGTAGAACCTCTCCCTTAAACTCCCGGTGCGTCTATTAACAGCCGTTGCACCTCTCCCTTAAACTCCCGGTACGTCTATTAACAGCAGTGGCAACTCTCCCTTAAACTCCCGGTACGTCTATCAGCCGATGCACCTCTCCCTTAAACTCCCGGTGCGTCTATTAACAGCCGTGGCACCTCTCCCCTAAACTCCCGGTGCGTCTATCAGACGATGCACCTCTCCCTTAAACTCCCGGTACGTCTATTAACTGCCCTGGCACCTCTCCCTTAAACTCCCGGTACGTCTATTAACAGCCGTAGCACCTCTCCCTTAAACTCCCGGTACGTCTATCAACTTATGCACCTCTCCCTTAAACTCCCGGTGCGTCTATTAACAGCCGTGGCACCTCTCCCTTAAACTCCCGGACCTCTATTACCAGCCGTAGAACCTCTCCCTTAAACTCCCGGTGCGTCTATTAACAGCCGTTGCACCTCTCCCTTAAACTCCCGGTACGTCTATTAACAGCAGTGGCAACTCTCCCTTAAACTCCCGGTACGTCTATCAGCCGATGCACCTCTCCCTTAAACTCCCGGTGCGTCTATTAACAGCCGTGGCACCTCTCCCCTAAACTCCCGGTGCGTCTATCAGACGATGCACCTCTCCCTTAAACTCCCGGTACGTCTATCAGCCGATGCACCTCTCCCTTAAACTCCCGGTACGTCTATTAACTGCCCTGGCACCTCTCCCTTAAACTCCCGGTACGTCTATTAACAGCCGTGGCACCTCTCCCTTAAACTCCCGGTACGTCTATCAACTGATGCACCTCTCCCTTAAACTCCCGGTGCGTCTATTAACAGCCGTTGCACCTCTCCCTTAAACTCCCGGTACGTCTATCAGCCGATGCACCGCTCCCTTAAACTCCCGGTACGTCTATTAACAGCCGTTGCACCTCTCCCTTAAACTCCCGGTACGTCTATTAACTGCCCTGGCACCTCTCCCTTAAACTCCAGGTACGTCTATCAGCCGATGCACCTCTCCCTTAAACCCCTGTTGCGTCTTTTAACAGCCGTTGCACCTCTCCCTTAAACTCCCGGTACGTCTATTAACAGCCGTGGCACCTCTCCCTTAAACTCCAGGTACGTCTATCAGCCGATGCACCTCTCCCTTAAACTCCCGGTGCGTCTATTAACAGTCGTTGCACCTCTCCCTTAAACTCCCGGTACGTCTATCAGCCGATGTACCTCTCCCTTAAACTCCCGGTACGTCTATCAGCCGATGCACCTCTCCCTTAAACTCCCGGTACGTCTATTAACAGCCGTGGCACCTCTCCCTTAAACTCCCGGTACGTCTATTAACTGCCCTGGCACCTCTCCCTTAAACTCCCGGTACGTCTATCAGCCGATGCACCTCTCCCTTAAACCCCCGTTGCGTCTTTTAACAGCCGTTGCACCTCTCCCTTAAACTCCCGGTACGTCTATTAACAGCCGTGGCACCTCTCCCTTAAACTCCTGGTACGTCTATCAGCCGATGCAAGAAAGGATATTTTCACAGGGAAATGTACATTTAGGTCTACAAAGTACAGAATGATGTGAAACAAGTATTCTCCTGCTATATTTTAGATTTACACTCTAAACTAAACTAAATTCCCATTATAAAGTGAAAGGAACTATAAACATATATGTGTTATATATATATGTTTTATATATATATATATATATATATATAAACAATGCCACTAGAAAAATTACAATGTATTATTTTTTAGACTCCTGGGGTGAGCAGGTGACAAAAGGAAGGTCTGAGAAAACAAACTGATGGTGGTTTTCACATTGAAACACACAGTTAAAACACTTTGCAGCGTGCATGCCCTACGGAGAGGCCGCCCTCCCTGCCACCACTTCTTAAAAAGAGCAAAACAATATTATAATCCCTCCAAGTGATAAACTCCTTTGAGCACAACATTAAAAACTACAGTGTATCCGGTACTACTCTACTGAGACTCTTGTGTTACTCTACTGACACCTTGTGGACATCTCAAAATACTACAACTCTAATATCCAGAACACGCAGAGTTCTCACGTGAATTGGCGCAATCCAAGGAAAAAGGCTGCGCTATTGTGATTTCCTCCTTGTTTTAATAACTTTAGATGGCACAGCGTTTCAGTGAGGCTGAACGTCTAGCGGGGTGGGACCCCTGGGGCAGTATTAGGATGGTAAGCCATTGTGACCCATCATTAACCATCTCTGTGTATTACAGAGTACTCTTCGGCCCCAGGTGTAGGCTTACTGTGTGGCAACTCAATTAACTCACATTAACAAAGGATTATCTTCTTGTTGCCATAGATGACAAAAAAATGATGCTCTTGAAGCTAGATTTTGGCACAGGGGCCCTTTTAAGACAGGGCCTTAAATACCAATGCCGTGCCATGGGGCCCTTATCATGCCATCTGTGGTGCTTTACTGATCCGTAGTCAACTGAAGGACCCGCCTGCAGGTTTTTTTTTAGATAGAGTCAAAGTTGAATTACAGGTCAGAACCATTGTCAGGTGTTGTCAAACTATCAGCTGGTACAATGTTAACAGGAGATAAACAGCTGCCAATCAAACGGGTTCGCGCAAGAAGTAAATACATATGTGTTTGTCTCAATTCGATTAGAAACGGTCATTATTAATCCCATCGCGATGCCATTTGTATTTTCTGAGAACAATGCGGCTCTTGAATGCAGCGCGCCTCGACAACACGGTCCACAACAGCGTCGAGGAGTCCAGCGCCTGTGCGTAAAACATACGTCGAGTCACATTATTGTCACCGTAACTCACGGTAAAGTTGCATTTTTAGGTGCGGCGACACGTAAATTACGCAGCGCGTACGACTGTGCGTAATTTACGTATTGCCGCGTAACCACGGAAACACACACACACACACACACACACACACACACACACACACACGTAGAGAACACAAATCGCATCGAGTGTCTGCAGGTGAGGATGTCTGATGTTCATGCCAACACCAGAACACGAGCCGGCTCCTCCAAGCGCGCTGCGCAGTGAGTGACGTTTTGTTCTACGCGTTAGACAGTGAAGGCTAAAAGAAAATTAAAAAGAAAAAGAGCATCACAACTGACGTGACTTTCCCGATCTGTAATCATCTGTTAAAATGTTTCTCGGGAAGTTTAGAGATGAATAACGAGATGCTTTCCTCAAATACGTCTGCGTTGATAACTGCGCTCACTTACCAACCTGTAGATCTGGTGAAAGCGTGGAGAGCCTCAGCAGGGGCGCCACCGCGTCTCCGTGTTCCCCGGGTCCACTGAGGCCCCCTCAGACACGAGATGCTCAGGAGGAATTCATCATGATGGCACCTGAAGAAAAGCTCAAATACTTAGACAGCCACGCTCAGGCCCGCGAGGACAACCAAGAGGTCGGCGCAGGGACACATTTATATTCTTGTAACTGTTGCTGGAGCTGAAGAAAAGGGTTGATGTACATTAGCATCTTAGATTTAGTCATATTCGAGGTATTGAATGTACGTGGAACACAAGAAACGCTATCAATTTAAGAGCACTCGCTATTGATTTTTCTTATAAATATCAGTGAATAGTAGAAAACAGTAGCTTGTTTTTGTTTGACCAAACACAAATATATTGCTTTTATAATGATATAATACATAGAAAAGCTATAAATCATTGTCCACTATTTCTACATCATAAACATTCACTCGATAATCAAATCTATAGCTAATAAATTTTCTGTTGGTCGTAATCAATAAATGTACTCCTTGTTTCTCCTCCTCAATTTCACCTGTTTTTGCTGATATAAACAGCCAGGCAGGTGAATGTGTTACACTAGTTTCTGAATGCTAACCTGACCTCTAAACTGAAAAACAGAAGTACTATTGATTTGTGTTTGGATGCATTGTGCTTTATCTGCTGTCTCTGCTCAGTGGGACGCCTGCATTCAGGACCTGGTGCGTTGTGTGGCTCTGTGTCGGCTGCTCTCTGCCGATGACCGTCTAAAACTGGCACAGGCCCACGCCAGACTGGCTACAGCATATTTCCAGTTGAAAGGTAATTTCAAAGAGGTAATCCTGTCAGTGCATTAAATCTTAAACATTATGAAAATCAGGAACCTGTTCTTCTTCTTACGATAGATGTGTGACAACAATTTTTCCAAAAATGTCAAAAACGTTACCATCCATATGAAAATATTGTTTTTGGGGATGCTGTTTGATTTACACTCAACGACGGTTCCATGTTCCCTGAGGTTGGGGCCTGCAGGCCAAGGAGCACTCGGCTCTGGCCAGGGAGCTGCTGCTGCCTCTCTGCTCCCCCACCTCGTCCTGCAGGGACGACAAGCTCAAGGTTCCTGTGTGTCTCCTGAGCGTGCACCTCACACATGGTGGCGCTTCACTGCATACAGACAAATATCCTTCGCCGTGATACATTTTTTTACAATAATGTCTGCGAATAGAATGACTAATTCAAATCCAAGTTTTAAAAAAAATCCTTGACTCTTTTTCTACTCTTGAAGAGGCGGAATGCTCTTTTCTGGAGGCAGAACGAGTTCTTGGGGAGCTTCATCAACTCGGTGGCATCAACCAGGAAGGGAAGACGAAGACTGAGCTAGAAATCTCTACTTGTCTATCCAGGTTCAGTTGGGGAAAACCAATACTTTCTAGAAATTTCCCAGTAGCAGCACAGCGACGATTTAATGCAGCATTTGCAGGATTATACCTGAGCCGGACTAAAACCTGTCCCATTTCAAATGTAGTGCCTGATATTGGTTTGGCCACAAGGTGGTGATATATTCATGTAAATTGCATGAACAGCACCTTTCATGTGTTTTCATCTAAATTAGTCATGCTGTCTGTACTGACGAAGTCCTAAACGAAGTCTAGTACTGGTTGCTAATATGGTGGATTAGTTTAGACGTGCGCCCGGTGCGCTCGAACACAGCAAAACGGAGAGTTCTCTGATGTTACAATTACCTTGCATGTTTATTTTACATCCAAATATTATAAAACGGCAAAACTTTAACTGATAATACATGTACCCAAAATAACAAACCGCATTGCTCACCACAAAGGCACACACGCACACTGGCACAGTCGAAAACTGTTTGCTTCCGAAATTACCAACACCTGTGTCTTAGATTCCTGCAGGTTAAATGGCCTACCTGGGCTGATCCGAGGTCAGCTGAGCCACAAAGCACATACAGCCCCCTAGTGGCACAGAGCAAAATTAAATGAAATAATACCAAATGTATATGGCTCCTACACTGTCATTAGCCATGTCATAAAAATACTATTATTTAATTTTCTCAACAAAAAAACAACAACGCAATAACAAATCAGAATTTCCCCTGTTGTCGGGTATGTTGTAATGATGCTTACAGCCCTGCTGGGTTTGATTTATTTCTGCATGTGCTCTCAAGCAGACCCACAGATGGAGAGAGACGGAAGGTTTTCCTTTCATTATTGATTTGTGTCCATTTTACGATATGCATTTGTAACCTGGCGGTATTGACAACAGAGGCCCCAATTGCAGTATTACATGCTCAGGAAAAGATTAAAGACTACGTGGATCGTGGTGGAGACGCTCCGCACAGACATCTCACCGATACCGGAACTGTTAAAAATAGCAACTGCTTGTCATAGTTTAGATAACTGTGGGTGATACGAGCAGCATAACCGGTATATGAAGTATACTCTGTAAAAGGTAATGTAACACCAGTGCACATCATCCCATCAAACAGGCGAGTTTATGTCTGAGCCAATGTTTTGAAAGTCCTGTTGCCATGTAAACCTAAGCGAAAATCCTGCAGCATATACAGTGAACAGTCCTCGTCAGTGGCTGAGGTTAGCTACACTGAAAGGAATGTGTAAGTGATGCAACCTTGGTCTGTTCCAGAGTCAGTCTGTTGACGTGATGTTTGTGATGGGGAAAAAAGAGCAGACTGTGGCTGGTGTGTAAGCTGGCTAAATCTCTTTTGTTATGTGATGACTGAATTTGGCGTGCTTCTAAAGCTCCGTCAGTCAATACTATTGTGATGGAGCGTTGCGTTCCCACCCAAAGCCTGCATCAGTGCTCAGCTCTCTGTTAGCGTTCAAGGTGGGCACTGATAATCAGCCGGATGGCATTTTCGTTATTACGTTCTCATATTCTCGCTTGACCCTTGGCTGCAAAAATCATTTATTTCATTCAAATCTTCATAGCAGCTGTCATGAATATCTTCAACATAATTTTTTGAACTAAACATTTTTAGGTTGATAAATAGAAATAACAGAAAAGACTTCCATATCTTCCCCCGCCTTAATTATCGTGTTAATATTGATTAAATTGTACGTTGTTCACTGACTTTGTGCAAATAGTGTCATATGTTTTGTGCTGTGGTTTTAATTAGATGTTCCCCTCTGTGTGTGTACAGTATATAGAGTGTGTATGCTAAAATCTACTGTCACGGTATAAACAGCGTAGTGACTGTTCCACAAGTGTTCTTGTGGTTAGGACCCAGCATCTGCCTGTCTTTGTTTCAGCAAGGTAGTTAATAGTGTAGATGTAAATGTGTTCTATTAGTTTGGTTAGATTTAACCAGTATGGATTCAGTTGTAGAGAAGCACCACCCAACACAGCTAGTTCAGTAGTTTTCGTCCACAGTTGCTCTCCGACATGTCCCTCAGGCACTCAGCAAATAGACCCATTAATCACAATCACAGTCACTTTAAAGCACCACACAGATTTGCCGGAGAAGGCTGCAGCGTTTCTCTTCCTCTGTTTTCACTTTGGCTTGGCCTAGCGTATCATTTTCCGAGCGAGGGCCCGGAGCAAACCTACGTCAACTATGTGCTGGAAGCGTTCACAAAAGAGGGCTGTGCGGCTTGCCTGGCAAAACATCTACAAATCCTTAATTCTGCTAATTCCCTTCCCTGTGGACGTAGTCCAGAGGGATGTGGCATATAACTGTGTAAGGATGAAGGGTGTATGGGAGGATAGAGGGGTATTGTCTCTGTGTTTTCCATGTGGGCAGAATGGCCGGACTCAAGCCATGCTGGAATGTAGCTCTGCTGCCCTGAAAGGAACTGAACACTTATGTCGGGGCAATCTTGGATTCATGGGGAAAATTCTAACTAATGGTGTTTTGGGAACCTGTGCTGCTGGCGTGCAACCGCGGAGCCATTCACATGCATGTTCTCCTGCTATATAGGCATGACATCATTCTGTTTAACTCAGGCTTTAGGCTCCCACACAGGCTGTCCGTGGCAACGCGTGCTGTACTAATGATACTGGAAGGCACATTGGGTAAAACCGTAAACCAAATATGTCACCAGGGGGACATTGTGGTTTCTGTAAATTATTGGTTTTGCATTTTAGCATGGCTTGTTTTTACATTTTAGCATGGCTTGTTTTTACATTTTAGCATGGCTTGTTTTTTACATTTTAGCGTGGTTTGTTTTTACATTTTAGCGTGGTTTGTTTTATTACATTTTAGCGTGGTTTGTTTTATTACATTTTTGCGTGGTTTGTTTTATTACATTTTTTACATATTAACCCACCTTTCAGTAAATTACATGCACCTGGAGGGACTAATCAATTACAGAGAGCCCTGGCCAACCACATTACACAATGAAAGGACCTCCCCTCTCCAATTAACACAGCTGCTATAAAGGCCCCAGAAAGGTGAAGCCACGGGGCAGGGGAGCCACAGGAAGGAAGGCCACAGAAAGGTGAAGCCACGGGGCAGGGGAGCCACAGGAAGGAAGGCCACAGAAAGGTGAAGCCACGGGCCGGAGAAGCCACGGGAAATCGAGCGAGAGGGCGGCAGACAACGGACGAGCAGGCAGGGTGCAACGGGGAGAGGAACGAAACGGACTGGACACCTCACCCAGGAAAGGAACGGAACCGGAAACAAGAAGAAAGGGCAAGACCGACCAGCAGCAGTGGCTGGTCGAATTCTTAAATCCTTTTAGTACCTTGTTCCCGCTGGACTTTTAATATTGTAGTTATTTATGGGTTTTTAGTCAATAATAAAATCCTCCTTTTAAGTCACGCTTTTAAGTCTTGTGATCCATGCTGTTCTTCCTCTGGTGAACAAGAACCTGTTTTATGGAGACCTAGACTCCGCAACTAGGTGGCGTTGCTGGTACCTTTTTATAAATGTATCTTATTTTTTATTAGATTTTAAGTCCCCCGCCTCACAGGGCTGACAAGGGAACTTTTCTAGCGTTGCTGGCAGGACCGGATTGGAGAACAGCTGCGGTGATCTAAGACAGAAAAGGCTTTGAAGATGATGATGCCTGTGTTTCCTGGTGCCCCGTGGCTGCCTAAATTTAAAGGGCCCGGTGAAGATGTAAAATACAGTGATTGGAAGGAACAGATTCAAGGACTGTTAAGTTCCCAAGAATTAACAGAGGCTGGGAAGGCAGCTATTGTGTTGGGAGCCTTAGCCGGTGAGGCTAAACGCCAGGTCAGCGTCCTTGAAGACAGTGAGCGAGACCAGGGTAGGAAGATTTTTCTCTATCTAGACTCTCTCTATGGCGATAGAACCCCAACCCCGGTATTAAGATCACAGTTCTTCGGTTGTAAACAGAAACCTGGAGAGACCGTACCCTCGTTCATATTATGGTTGAGAGAGCTGTTTTGCATGTTGCGGCGGCATGATCCAAGCAACGCCCCCTCTGACACGGTGCTACGAGACCAGTTGTTGCTTGGGCTAAACGAAGGCCCAATGGCTCAGGCGCTGAAGGTGTATGCGCGCCGTAACCCAGACGAAGACTTTGCTGCACTTCGGCAAGAAGCACTACTGCTGGACTCAGAACACGGATACACACAGCCGGAGGTAACATGCTTTTCTGTGAACAACTCTCATGCCTCCCCTGCTTTGTTACAGAAGGAAAGTTGGAGAGACACGCTGAAGCGAGAGATCATGGAAGATGTGAAATCCCAGATGCAAGGACTCACCCAAGAATTAATAAAGGAAATTGAACCACTACTTCAACCAGTCAATGCTCCCCCACAGCCCCTGACACAACATAGGGAGCGGTCGCGACCGGCGTCCGGTGTTAACGACTGGGATGAACAAGGTAGGCCAATCTGTCGCCAATGTAGACAAGCGGGACATATAGCCAGGTATTGTAGGAGGCCTGCTTCCCAGGCGGCTTTAAACTAGCTGTCCCTGCTGCTGAGGTCCAAGGGGCAGGGGTTGCTGATGCACTACACGACTCAAGGGCCACGGAAGCCTTTATTGGGCAATGCCCAACTATAGGAGTAACGATTGAAGGGGTTGAGTTGCAAGGACTGTTGGATACGGGGTCTCAGGTTACATTAATGCAGCAGAGTTTATTTGAGCAGCATTTTTCCAAAGCTAAGCTTGGGAAGACCCCTGTAGTTTTCCAGTTAAGGGCAGCCAACGGCCTGGAGATCCCATACACTAGCTACGCAGTGTTTGATCTGGAAGTGGAAGGCATCAAAATACCTGGACGAGGAGTCGTGATTATTAAAGATAAACACTGCACCCACCCGCTCCTCATAGGTATGAATGTTGTGACCGCCTGCTGGGAAACACTCTTTCAACGACCTGGAAGGCCAGTTTCCACTCCACAGCAGCTGAAGAACCAGAGAGTTTGGCGGGATGCTTTTGCTACCTGTCGACGTATCGAGGCCACCATGACAGAAGACGGATTCTTGGGAAACGTGCGGCCAGCTACTCGCCAAAATATCCGAGTCCCACCAAAGAGTGAGCTGCTGGTGTGGGGCCGTGCTCGGATGGGCCCGGGAGGAACAGACTACTGTGCCCTGATGGAAGCACTACCTGAAACCAACAATGTTGGCGTAGCTAGGACACTAGCAGTGGTAAGAAATGGGAGAATCCCTGTTCGTGTCTGTAACCCATATCCCTACACCTTGTCAATAGGGCGGAACCAGAAATTGGGTAAGCTGTACCACGTTGATGAAGCTGATGTGCGTGGATCTTGTGACCTTACCCTATCTCTGAAAGACAATTGCGTTGTTGAAGTGGCTTTGGTAGATGCAACAGGCAACCACAAGGGACAGGAGCTGCCTGAAGAGGTAAAGAACCTGACTAACCGACCTGATCCCTGTCCAACAGCAACAGGAGGAGCTATGCACCCTGCTGCTCAAGTGGAAGGACGCGTTTGCTAACCATGATGAAGACTTTGGTCGGACAGACCTGGTACAACACCGTATCCATACGGGTGATGCAGCGCCCATCAGAGAAAGGTACCGACCTCTTCCGCCTCTGATGTATAAGGAAATGAAGAGCCTACTTGTAGAAATGCTTGAGAAGGGGGTAATCAGAGAAAGTTGTAGCCCATGGGCTGCGCCCATAGTTCAGGTGAAGAAGAAGGACGGTAACTGGAGGTTCTGTGTCGACTATAGGAAACTCAATGCCGTAACCCATAAAGATGCCTTTCCCCTTCCAAGAATCGAAGAGACTCTAACAAACCTGACCCGAGCTGAGTGGTTTTCTACCCTTGACCTGGCTAGTGGCTATTGGCAGGTTGAGATGGACCCCCAAGACCGAGAGAAAACTGCCTTTACAACCCCACTTGGACTATTTGAGTTTGAGCGCATGCCTTTTGGCCTCTGTAATGCACCAGCAACATTTCAGCGCCTAATGCAACAGTGTTTAAGTGGCCAAATGGCGGAGTCCCTATTGGTGTATTTGGACGACATCATAATATACTCACCTGATTTTTCCTCTCACCTACAGCATTTGGATGAGGTGATCCAAAAATTGTTGCGGCATGGCCTGAAACTGCGATTGGACAAGTGTAAACTTCTCCAACAAGAAGTAAAGTTTTTGGGCCATGTGGTGGATCATTCTGGGGTAAGACCTGACCCCGATAAAATCTCGTCTGTATCAAACTGGCCTGTCCCGTCCACGATAAGGCAAGTGAGGGCCTTCCTAGGGTTAGCTGGATACTACAGACGCTTTGTATCTGGATTTGCCAAAATTGCACGTCCGCTGAACAACTTGTTGACAGGCATTCCAGCAAATAAAAAGTCTGAGACTCGAAGAGTGCAATGGTCCTCTGAGTGTCAAGCAGCCTTCGATGCCCTAAAGAGGGCTTTGACACAAACCCCTGTTCTGGCATATGCTGACTACACACTTCCTTTCATTGTCTACACCGACGCAAGCAACCAGGGGTTGGGAGCAGTGTTAGCCCAAGCCCAGGAGGGAAGGGAACGTGTAATAGCGTACGCCAGCCGAAGTCTACATCCAACCGAGAAGAATGATGCTAACTACAGTTCGTTTAAACTAGAGCTTCTGGCTCTAAAGTGGGCGGTGACTGAGAAATTCAGAGACTACCTGACTGGAACGCAGTTCACAGTATATACCGACAATAACCCTGTTGCTCACCTGCAGACGGCTCGCCTGGGTGCTGTGGAACAACGCTGGGTTGCTCAGCTGGCTTCTTTCAACTACGACGTCAAGTACCGCCCAGGTAAAAGCAATGCTAATGCAGATGCTCTGTCCAGGTTTCCAGTTGATCCCATCCCTGCCAGGGTTGCAGACCAGGAGTGTGAGACAGGAACAGGCGTGACCACGGCAGCCATCGAGCTAAACCCTAGAAGTGAGGACAGTGAGTGGGCTAGCAGTGAATGGGAAGATGCACAAGCCAGTGATCCTGACATACAAGTGGCTAAGAGGTATGTAGAAAACCAGACTCTACCGACGGGACCATGACATGGAGCAAGAGGTACGCCATTTCCATTTGGGTTGTGTTACCTGCAGCCTCCAGAGGAAAAGAGTAGAGCCTAGGGCCCCTCTTAATCCGATAGCTGTGTCATACCCTCTTGAGGTTGTGGGGCTAGACTTCTTGTCCTTAGGTCGGCCAACAGACCGTATTCAAAACCTCCTTGTGGCCACGGATTTATTTACACGCTACTCTTGGGCCATCCCCACACATGACCAAACGGCTCAGACAACAGTAAAAGCTCTGTGGACTCATGTAATACAGCCTTTTGGCTGTCCAGCTCGGTTCCATTCTGACCGGGGACCAAATTTTGAGTCTGCATTGATGAAACAGCTCTGTGATACTTATGGTATAACTAAAAGCCGCACAACGCCGTACCATCCTGCAGGAAACGGTGGGGCAGAACGCTTCAACCAGACCTTGTTAAACATGCTCCGCTCTCTAGAAACAGAAGCAAAACCGTTGGCCAGAATACTTGCTTGAGTTGGTACATGCTTACAATAATACAATACACAGTGCAACCAGCTACACTCCCTCCTTTCTTATGTTTGGGAGGCATCTGAGGCTTCCTGTGCATGTGGGACTTGGTGTCGGTCCCCAGCAACTACGCCATGACATTGGTGGTTGGATACTAGACCACCAACAGAGACTTTCACTAGCGTATTGTATAGCTAGACAGAAAATGGATAATGCAGCCTCCCAAAGCAAACAACACTATGACAAAAGGGCTAAAGCTACGCCACTCTTACCAGGAGAGAGAGTATGGGTACGCAACAGAAATCGACAAGGTCAAGGAAAATTGTGTACTTGGTGGGACCCTGAACAATTTGTTATTGTTGAACTAGTGGGCAATACAGGGTTGGTGTATAGGATAAAACCTGAGAAGGGGGGCCGTGAAAGAACTGTACATAGAAATGCTTTAAAAGTCTGCTTAGCTCCTCCAATAGACCCCAACCCACGGACCAATGGGCCCGCAGCAGAGACACACTGGCTCCAAGGTACAGCGTTCTATGGGTTTGCTCCAGCCCCAGTGGTGGTCCCAGCGCAGGAGCAAGGACCAGAAGTAGCGCCACGACGCTCAAACAGGACTAACCTCGGCCAGCCACCTGCTCGTTATAGGGAAATTTAGGTATTCATGTTGCAGGGACTGCCAACATTAAAGAGTGGAGGGATGTCACCAGGGGGACATTGTGGTTTCTGTAAATTATTGGTTTTGCATTTTAGCATGGCTTGTTTTTACATTTTAGCATGGCTTGTTTTTACATTTTAGCATGGCTTGTTTTTTACATTTTAGCGTGGTTTGTTTTTACATTTTAGCGTGGTTTGTTTTATTACATTTTAGCGTGGTTTGTTTTATTACATTTTTGCGTGGTTTGTTTTATTACATTTTTTACATATTAACCCACCTTTCAGTAAATTACATGCACCTGGAGGGACTAATCAATTACAGAGAGCCCTGGCCAACCACATTACACAATGAAAGGACCTCCCCTCTCCAATTAACACAGCTGCTATAAAGGCCCCAGAAAGGTGAAGCCACGGGGCAGGGGAGCCACAGGAAGGAAGGCCACAGAAAGGTGAAGCCACGGGGCAGGGGAGCCACAGGAAGGAAGGCCACAGAAAGGTGAAGCCACGGGCCGGAGAAGCCACGGGAAATCGAGCGAGAGGGCGGCAGACAACGGACGAGCAGGCAGGGTGCAACGAGGAGAGGAACGAAACGGACTGGACACCTCACCCAGGAAAGGAACGGAACCGGAAACAAGAAGAAAGGGCAAGACCGACCAGCAGCAGTGGCTGGTCGAATTCTTAAATCCTTTTAGTACCTTGTTCCCGCTGGACTTTTAATATTGTAGTTATTTATGGGTTTTTAGTCAATAATAAAATCCTCCTTTTAAGTCACGCTTTTAAGTCTTGTGATCCATGCTGTTCTTCCTCTGGTGAACAAGAACCTGTTTTATGGAGACCTAGACTCCGCAACTAGGTGGCGTTGCTGGTACCTTTTTATAAATGTATCTTATTTTTTATTAGATTTTAAGTCCCCCGCCTCACAGGGCTGACAAATACATGCTGTTAAGGGTCGACGTCAGCGTGGGTTCCGTTCATACATCAACCTTTGTTCACACAACACACACTCGGCTCGGTGTGGATGTGGGAGTCTGTGATAATGGGTTTCCTGAGACGACAATGTAGCTGGAGATTGTATAGTCGTTAGTGTTGTGTCCTCTCAGAAAGCCCCCTCCTCCCCCCCTAAATTAAATTTAAAGTCCATTAGATGGTTTGTAGTTGCAGAGAAGCCTTATGGGATCCACCCACCCTGTTGCTCTGTAGAGGCTCAAGCAAAGTGTATTTTTAAAATAACAATGACACTATTGTGCATCTGCAAAAGATGACGTGTACTTTGTACCAACAACGAGTGTAAAGGTGGCGGATAAATCTAGTTTTACAAGCCCAAAAATGGAAGCGTTTAAAAACAACAATACCCACGCTGTGTTACTGTGCTGTGGACCGCTGGAAACAGGGACTTATTGAAACAAAAAGTAACACAAAAGTGGGAGGAGGACATTTAAAGGCATGGTACCTCCGGCAGAGCAAGAAGTGGGAGAACAGACAACAACCAAACTGAGGGGAAACATATGAGGGAGTGTGTTGACCAAATGTACTGACCCACCATCTAGTAACACGGTTCATTTTAAGGTAAACCTGATGTGTGTGTCCAAGAGGCTCTGGCTTTGGCTTGAGACCAAGCGGTTACTTCTGTAATGTAAAAAATGCTCGTAGTATTGAAGTAAAAGGCTTATTATGGGTATATACTGTATTCAAGTGATATTATAAATAACGAGTGTTATTAGGTATCATTTGTTTTAATGATAAACTCTAAAAATGGTTATAGAGAATTGTTCAACTACTACAGAGTGATGCAGACAATCCACTTGAAGGGTACACTTTGTAATCATTACGGTTACTGCCTCTTACAGTGTGCTGGCCTGGACACGGTCGTTGTTCTCGTCTGTCTGTCTCTTGATAGACTCTACCTCTGTTTGTCCTTTCTTCTCAACAGGGTCTACAGGAGACTGAGCAGACCAGAGGAGGCCTTAAGCAGGTGTGAAAAGTCTCTGCAATGGCTGAAGGACTGCGGTAAGCCAGAGAAG
The DNA here is from genome assembly GCF_964276395.1 of Gasterosteus aculeatus. Taxonomy (NCBI): domain Eukaryota; kingdom Metazoa; phylum Chordata; class Actinopteri; order Perciformes; family Gasterosteidae; genus Gasterosteus; species Gasterosteus aculeatus. The sequence goes on along the minus strand of NC_135709.1, from coordinate 19,922,547 downwards.
ACGTGTTGTGTCTATAGGGACATGGCTGCCATTGAACAGGACGAAGGCCATTTGGACCAGGCCATAGAGCATCTCACCAAGGCGAGGACACACACACACACACACACACCCTTTGGTACACACGTGGAGTTTTTTTGAGATGGTGCCAGGTTTTGTTGTTGGGTAAAGTTTGGTGATATGTGATCTGCCTTATTTCACGTGGGTGTTTCTGCTAGGCCCATGCCATTGCTATGAGTCACTGCCCAGAGGAGCTGGAGGGGGCTCAGATCTCCCACAGCCTGGCCCACATCCTTTCTTCTGCTGCAGAGCCCCATCACAATGGTGAGGTTATTCTCGGACCCGGACTGCGCCTGGGCGAAAGGCTATATCAAGTGGTTCATTAGGATTGGTCTTCCTATAAGTGACGTTTTATAGGATGGAGTTATGGAAACCAGACTTATAATAGTCTCATTGGGGACATTTTGAGGTTCAGTATTGTCAGTATGATTCACCCTTCTCAACTGTCTCAAGGCAAATGCGTGCTTCATGGTAGCTGTGTACAAAATCACATCTGAAAATGAACTAAATCTCAAAATCATATTTGCATTCATATCATACTAAATATTATAATTGTTACCGGATTCCACGTTCACCTGGATATCTTGTTTGTTTTTCCCCATGTTGGTGAAGACTCTGCAGGTTGCTACTTGGAAGAGAGTCTAAGTGCGTATGCAAACTCTGCAGGTCCATAAGATCTGGCCTTTCTCGCGGCCCAGGACGATTTCTGTTTCCTCCTCCGCAGTGGCCAGCAAGAGGTTACACACACACACACACACACACACACACACACACACACACACACACACACAAACAGACACTTACAGAGAATGCCACTTCAGTTATTTCCTCCAAGCAAAGATATATAGATCATATTTTGGCTAATCTTTTCACACTTTTCATTCCGTGCTGCTCCGTGGAAACACCCTCAGAGTTTGTGACTGTCACTGGGGATTTATTTCACCTGAATATCGGGATGTACTGTAGCTCTCCACCACGGAGGGAGAGAGGTGATTAATCGATTTTCAATGTACCATTTCAGAGATGTGTGGAGATCCAGAAAGCTTCCCTCGCCAAAAAGAGAACCACTTTTGGGGACTTGAGTGCCGAGGTAGCAGACACCCTTCTGCTTATAGGAAGTGTGGAGATGAGTGAGGGCAGACTGAAGCCGGCCCACAGGACCATGAGTAGAGTCCCTGTCAGAATGAGGTGAGCTATTTCCACCAGCCTCACTAAAGCTCAGTGGTATCAGAGTCGCCTGCTAATCCTGGAAGGGGTGAAGTGTGCAAAGCCGCCTTTCCCTGTCTAAAATATCACTGTGTTTTCTCAGTCGGGATGGAAGCAGATTTGCAGTTTGCTAACGAACTTGATTAAAAGGGGCACTGACCGTAATGACATTATATCTTTTGAAAGTGACATTCCTGTTTTTTAGGTTGAAAAGTAGCTTTTTAGTTTATTCGACCAGGTTCCTCTTTCTGCTACTTTCTTTCTTTATTCCACTAGATCAGTGTTTTTCAACCTTCTTTGCGTCAAGGCACACTTAAGACACAGAAAAAATCTCCCGGCACACCAACAATTGGAAATGATATGAAAATCGATCCCAAACATAGTTTCAGCATGAGCATAATATACTCTAAGAAATCAGGGAAACGCGTGTTCTCTTTGTTGTGTTTTATTAAACGTAACATCATCCTAATGCCAAGATGGCACAGGCTTTATGCCCAGGTACCTCTTAAGCCTAGTTTATGCTTCTGCGTTTTCAGAGCGACGCAGACGCAAGACCCCCTTGCGTGTCCCTTGCGTGTCCCTTGCGTGTCCCTTGCGTGTCCCTTGCGTGTCCCTTGCGTCGCTTTTCACACCTCCTTGCGTCCTTGCGTGTGTCGAGACATTTTTCTGCAACGCGAGCATCCCGCAGCGCACCAGGCTGCGATTGGTCCGCTAACTACGTCCTTTACGGAGTCTCGCATTTCCGCTTTCATAGCCCGATACCACCATTATTAAACTGAAGAATCTTTACGAGAGAACGGATCAGATTTAAGAACTTCTGTCGGAAGAAATGCGTAAATATGAGCCCTTATACAAGCGGTCATTGGCGGGTTGTAGAAGCGGGTTGGATTCGCGGAGGGAGATCGCCGCAAACGCCGGTTTGCCGGTCGAGTGGAGGAAAATACGGGACAAATGTGTCCGCGATGAAAAGCAGCAGTGTGGATGCACGGGGCAATAAAGTCTATGATAAATAAACAAATAAATAAATAAATAGACGTGACTCTCTAGGTCGTCTTCAACAAAACACGTCACTCCGCCTGTTGTTCTGGAGGTGAATCGCTCTGCAACACACGCAGAACCATGAATTGAAACGAGTGCGTCGACGCAGCGACGCAGACGCAGAAGCACGCGCCAGCCTTAAATCTCACTTTTTTAAATTGTCGCCTCAGCAAATCTGCCTATTAATTACGCTGCGTAGCGCCACCCACAGGCAGAGGGGAGTATTGAGCCTTCACACCACCAACAGCGCGACGACACACACGCACACACACACACACACACACACACACACACAAGTTGGCTCTTTTTTTTTCACCAATGAAGTGACAGTATGTAAATTATTTTTTTTCACGGCACACCTGACAGCCTCTCGCGGCACACTGGTTGAAAAACACTGTCTTATGTAACACACACAGCACATGTTTGTAGTAACAGCTCAGTTCTGCGGCCCATCACACATACTGGAATAAGCCAGTAAATGGGTCTTTCTTCATACACGTGACGTCATGCCTATGGCCTACGGTTGCTATGATGTTTTGTTGTGACAGTTGCGGGCAGAGAGAGTGCTACTGACAGGGTGCACCAGCACTCGATCTCTCTGCACCACGTCCAACTTGTAACCTTTCTGTACTCTGACAGAAAGCACGTCGGGACACTTTTCCTGTCATTCTGGTACCATCTGCACTGAATAACTTGTTTTTCCAAAGGAAACCTGGTTTATACAGATGATTCACAACTTCAGAATTTCTAGAACAAACATAGAGAACAATGGCGCGCACACATGCACACACGCAACTATGTGTGCACACGTTGTGTTTGTGGTTAAAAATGGTCTTGATGTTCTGATGTCATAGAGAAAAGTAATAAGCATATTGCTATTTGACAGAACCAAACCACATTTACGGTAGAAAGTGACTCAGATTGCATCTTGAATTTGTTACACTGCCTTAGATCTCTGGGTTGTTGGAGTTGAAGTCATGATAAATCTAGCAGATCTCCCCTGTTGACCTGACACTCCCAAGTGGTCAGCACAGGTGTTCTCTAAAACTTTGGACTGCAATGGAGGGATGGAGGGATTTTGGGATGTTTAGTGCCTTTACAGGTTGCCAAGAAGTGTTCATGCCCTTTAAGTATGAGTTGCACCTCTCTTGCACTGCCCACTCACTCTGCTCTCATGATTCTTTCTATTTCTATTTTAATCATATTTTCTATTTTAGTGCCTGGAGATCCAGAGTTTGTTTCTATGGTCCTCAGCACAAGAAGACAAAAGCCACACAAAAAGCAGTGGACATTTTGGCTTGGTAAATCTGCTGAACTATTTAAACTGTACTCGACTGAATGTATTTACAGTAATGATCTGAACAGACAGACACACATGCATGTTTCAGTATTGTAACCATGTCATGTATGTCTTGTAGGATCCCAGAGGTGGTTGAGAGACAACGAAGGCAAAGTAGAAGGGAAACAAAGCGTCGCACACTTACAGTTCAATCCTGCAATGATGACAACTCAATGTCTGACTCTTGAAATGTTCTTTTTTTATTTTGCCAGTACAATAATCATGCGCGTTTTGACCAGTAATTCCTTCCTTCCTTAAATCATTCAATTTTTTAATAGTTTGTCTTTTTGTCAGATAATGCACAGTTGAAAATCATCTTTATTTCCACCCGTTATGTGCACTAGTACGTTTACCTGATCTTTGTGTCATTTTGTAATTTGGGTTAAAAAAAAGTCAGCTTTAAAGAAATAATCATACTCAGAAAAGACACCAACACTGTGTTTTGATTGTTGTTTTAAGATAATTCCACAAGGAAAGCTGCATTTATTTTCACAAACGCATTAAAGCCACGTGTTCAATAGAAACCATTGTGTTAATACAATAAATGGTGTTCTCCATCCATGGTGACCGATATTTATTGAACCTTTGAGTCATTAAACATTCTTTATACATATATTGTGGATGCTGCATGTGTTTATGCTGTGGAGTATCTTGTAATCTAGATTTAGCTCTAGATTTAGATCTAGATTACTCTGTGTACATACATATAACGTAACGTATAAAGTAAGATTTGTTATTGCCACAATTGAAGCGCTAAAGGCTCAACAGATGTAACCACTGTGATGATAGTCGACCTTTTCTTCCCCTGCAGCTAGTGCACAAAACAACAAACCCTAATGAACAGTCAATGTCACTAAACTGATGATCCAGAAATACGGTCACGGTCACGGTCACTAGTTTGCTCCAGCAAAGGTGAATATTTCCACTCAACAATATAGAATCCAGCAAATTTCAACAAGCAGAGGGGCCTCCAGACGAAACATGCTGTACATCCAAACCAGGTGCGATTTAGATTTTTTAACAGTTAAACAACACTGAATACTTTAAATTCATTTAGATTATACTACTGCTGTTCACTCTTTCATCTACTGTATTTTTAAATTGAAAACCCTTTATTGGCTTAATGGTATAATTCCTTATTTTCAATCCCCAGTTCGCCACTCACAGGTTTAAAATAAGCCATTTAGCTGTCTGATGGTATTGACATCTACCCTTTGTGAAGTCTAAAGATGTAAAATAAACGCACTCAAGGGGCGTGGTTAACCACCGGCAGTTAGTATGTATTGTTACGAATTTCTATGTCAAATATTTTGTATACATTTTTACCAACAGGTTTTGGAGATCACGTTGCTTTAAAGATATTTATTCAAACATGTCTGACTCTGAATACATTGTACTTTTAAGTGCCACTGCACTAGACTAAAACCAAACTTTCTTAAGACAAAATTACCTTCTTTTCCCTCCCACCCCCACTATTCAGTCCTATGCTACAAACTTCACGTGATGTGATGATGTGCGTGACATGGTGTCGTAAACTGTAAAATGGGCCACTGAAGCTGCACAGGTTAGTACAAAAATAGAGAAATCTTGTAATCTTGTAAAATCAACATCAAGCTGTAAAAAGGTTAGACACATTCCAACGCAATCCTAAATTGAGCTAGCTAACCTTATGTGTATTGCCACAATTAATACTACAAAATGGTAATCTGGACGTTTTAACTGAATTCACTTTGCATCGTTTACCACGTTCTAGGTGACGCACTGCAAGTAAATTCAGCTAAAAGGTTCACCAGAATTAATTAGATACACACTGCATAAAGTTGTACCGCTTACAGCATTATTAGTGTCGGCAAACAGTATTATAGCCGTGTGTGTGTGCGCTTGTGTGTGTGTGTGTGTGCGTGTGTGTGTGTGGGCTGCTGAGTCCGAATAACTTCTGTAATGTGCGCAGCAGCGAGCAACATTGGCAAGCACCCGGCCTTGGAAATATTTCTGACCACATTTTTCTTAATCATCTGTTGGGCGATCAAGGTAAACTGTTGCAACCCTTTTCTCTTGAGAGATCTTAATTGGGGTTTCAAATGTGTGGGATCGCAGCTCCTCCTCTGAGGGCTCAGCGTGGCTGCCGTGCACGTCCATCTGAAAGGTGAAGGACTTCTCCGATGGCCCCAGTTCTTTGTACCTCTCAGTGATTTCAGACGCTGACCCTTCAAACTCTTCACCTGGCACAACGTCCTCCTTTGTGGAGATTATGAAGCTGTACCCTCCTCCTCTTGCCCCACCCTGGAAGGCTTTCTCAAGCCCTTGGTTAGAAGATCTAAGCGCCACCATAATCTGGTCTTCAGAGAAATCATCTCCTGCCTTCAGCAGCCTTCTTCCAGACTTTGAGAGACATTCAGCTCGGCGACTATGGTCATGGTGCCATTGTTACTCGATTCTTGCACTTTTTTGACATCCACAGTCCGTCACTACTCATATTCGCGAGGAAGGCCAACTCCTCCCTCGGCGGACCAGACACGGAGCTTTGCAGCTTCTGCAGAGCTCCCTTCAGCTGCTCTTTGGGCTCCAAAGTGCCCTCTCTCAGGAACTCAAGCATCGACTCCTGCACTACGGGGGAGACGCAGACCTCTTCTTCACCCCTCTTCGGTTTCAGAGCGATTATCGTCTGGTGTGGAGACAAAATACTTGTTAGGCTCCTGGTCATAGGACAAAGATAAAGATTCACTCTCTCTGGTGACCTCTTGGACTTGTACAGATCCCCCCTTGCGATTGTATGCTTCTGTCACGGAGGCTTCCATGAACTTGAGAACCATGAGGGATGTTTTCTAGCTCCTCGATTTGGAAATATGTTGAGGAGGGCTCGTAAAAATATGATCTGGATTTCTGCTCAAGCTGAAACTCCGCATCCATGTAGGACTCCACCGGTTCCTCAATGATCTCCACATGATAGACTTATTCTCCAAGTTCTCGCTTCCCTGCAGGCCACTTAGCAGGTTCTTGATCATGCTTCCTGTTGCTGTGTACTTGAGGTCTTCCAGTGACACATTTTTAACCCCATGGCTCAGTAGCTCTTCCAGTGCTGAGTTCTCAGAAAAATCCAGCTCTTCCTCCACTTTGGATTCCAACACAATCTGCATTTTAGTAATTCCATCCTCTTGGTCAGTCTTCTCCACGTAATAACTTAGCTGTGATTGCCCTGGGGAGCAAAGCTCCAAACCTGCTGGTTTCAATGCCTTTTCGATAATCTCCTCTACATACACAGAATAAAATGTCTTTTTCTCAATCGCGTACATCATAGGCTCCGCGTTTCCTTCGTTTTTGAACCCAACACAAACACTATCTTTCTCCTGATCATCTGTCACTCGCCTTTGGCTTCCTGTCTCAGTTTTCACGCTCAGGCTCATCATTTGTGGTGACACCACTTCCAATGATCTGATCTCAGGAGTGGGTGACTTGATGGGACCAACTTTGTTCTCTACCGGAGGGACCTGTTTAAATTTCCACAGTTTTCTCCTCTGCTGCGGTTTTCTGTACATGTTTTCTGCTTTGGTCTTCACTCTGGCCTGTTTGTTTATCTTTGGCGGTGGAAGGGGCAGCAGCAGCCCGAGCTTTGGTGAATGAGATCATGTCCCTTCTGGATGCAGGACTCTCATGAGCTCTGGCTGCAACTGAAATAGGAATGATCCTCGAGGGACTTATGGACCCAGAGGGAGGCAAAGGTGATCTTCTCAGGTGCGAAGTCAGCGGCGTGCACCTGATTTCCGTATGTTGTCTGGTGGTTAAGGTGGACGCTCTTGGCGCGTAGGGCCTAACAGGCATCCTTATATCTGGGACAGATAATGAATGATTAGGTAGATATTTAAATGGACAGTTTGACGTTTTGGGAAATTTGCTTTCTTGGCAGGAGATGAAATGATTGTAAATACAGTACCTATTATTCCTTCTCTTTGGTGTTGAGTCCCCCCTCCCATGAGCATTTTGCAGATCCAATCTCTCACCTTCCAGGAGAGCCCTGAACAAACAAGACACGTTATTTTTTCCTATTTCAAGAACACAGACAAATAGCTGAGTAGGTCATTTTGGCTTTGCCATCTCAACCCCTTCAAACTGAGCGAGAAAGGCTTCTTACGAGACGGTATGCAGCTAGCAGCTAGTCATGTAAGGTGCTAATCATCGACAACATAACATAACAAGCCTCTGTCGTGTAGGCTGTTAAAGAATTAGCTTCAGCGGCTCACCTTTCCTTGGACATACTTCAACAAACATACAAAGGCTAACAAGCATGCCTCAGAACGGAACAACCTCCCCGGAGACCGCCTTCCCAAAGACTGACCTAAAAATAAGTCACAATAAGCAAAGACACATGCCGCCGCTGCCCCGTCGGAAATGCCAAAATATTTGTTCGGATTAATAGGGATACAAGAACAAAATTATGCGGTGTGAGATAAGAAGTTATGATGTTTCAAAGATAGCTTAAAAGAAATGTTATTTTTAGACATGGAAATATATTATGTTTATTTTTTGGTTTAGCTTACAGTAAAAATAGTGTGTTAGTATGTGGCCCTTAATGATCCGGCTATAAGACTAGACATTCAGGGATTTTAAAGGATATGATATGGCAGATAAAATTACGACAATACTTAAAATAAATCAGAGCAAATTTTTAAACTTTGTGTGGTACAGGTATTTTTCACGAGATTTATTCTGTGTTTAATGAAATAACTAATTGAGCTAAGAGTAGCTTCATGCTGTGCGGAAGAGGGGGGCGTTTTTTCCAGTAATCTCATCTCATCAGCATTAAAATATCACTGAAATAAGAGAATGTACCTATTTTAGCCAACTTTCTTCATTCACAAAAAAAACTGTTAACTTAAAGCCCCACATTCAACAATGTACTTGCTGTACTTTGTTTTCATTACAATTTCTAACATACTAATGCCTTGTCATACTTTGGAGCACATTCTCAATGTTGGTAATAAAAAACATTAAAAAAATACCCTGGGCTTATAATAGGCTTGGAAGGTAAAAGGTAAATGTCTAAACAAGGTAACATAAGTATGGAAAAAGACTTGGTTTTGGTTTGATCGACCCACTCCCACTGCTATCCACCCTGTGTGACTTATGTTTGCTACATTATACTTACGCAACGTACTTACTCGGACACTTGAATGGATGCAGCAATTGTTGATATTATTAGTAACACTGGTTCTTTTTGTACTATGACAAGTCAGACCGTCCACTGTGAAAGTTCTTTCACAAGTTCTTCACGTCAGAGGAACTGACGTGAAGCCAGCTATTGTAATATGTATGTGTATTTAAAGGCAGCCCAACATACACATAATAAATATGATACCATTTTTCAAAATACACATGCAGAATCTTCCCTCTTTACACTGAGCCATGAAGAAGGGGAGGACACGCCCCCTTGTCCCAGCCACGCCCGCTTCTCTCAAAGGCAGTAATGCAGTTGCAGCTGCAATAGTAGTAGTAGTAATAATAGTCATTCACAATCAAGAAAAATTATAACTCTAAATTGTAATTATGCAAAGGCAGTAGATGTTGGCTCCGAAATTAAGGCAAACAACCCCACCTCAATACATGAGGACATGACCGACACGAGGTGCTCGACGAAGTTTTGCGTTTGACATTTGACCTCCGCATAAAAGGATTGACTAGCTTGATCAGCTAAACTACGTTCTACCTCCCCGGAACTCTAGCAGTTAGATTACAGCAGCCACTTAAACCAATCGCCGTCAGTTCCTCAGTTCCTTCTCCAAAGACAAATCCCAGCTATTTTAATCTCAGCCAGTAATTTACTTTTCCTCACCTGATATTCACTGAAGTCCATGCGGAATTTCTCCTGCATGTGCATCAGTTGTTCTTCGAGGTGGAATTGAATCTGACATCGCTTTTCCGCCTCTGTGCGCAATTCGCCACCTCCGCTGCATACTGCATCTTCTCCCTCTGCAGGTCACCCAGCCTCGCCTGGTGCGCTTTTATCGACTGCTCCATTTCTTCCACCTTCAGCTGGTACATGTCAAAGGTCTCGATCCATCCGTCGGAGAGAGTGCGCGCGTACTCTTGCACCTCCTCCACGGACGCCGCCGGAGTCCCGCGATAAGTTTGCGTAATGATGGGCACCACCCGGGAATCCACCTGCCGCCGCAGATGATCCTTTTCTTGCCTGTGCACATCCTCCAGGCGCTTGTACTCGTTCTCCAGTTGAAACAAACGCTGCTGCAGTTCCCCGTTGGTTTGTGCGCGTGCTGGAGCTCTTTCTCATAGGCCTTCACCTCGCCGCCGATGTCTCTGCACACCCCGGTCTGCTCGCTGCACAGAGACAACTCGCGCCATAGCTTCTCCCTCTCCATCTCGGCCTGGGACTTCTCAAACGACAGCAGCTCCACCATTCTCCTCAGCTCCCTGGTCTCGCTCTTTTGCTTCGGCTCCCATTCCGCCGTCTTCCTCCGTCTGAGTCGATTCATTTCAGTAATGAGAAACGCATTTTCCTGTTCCTATCTGAAGTGAAATACTGAGAGCAGACGGGATGTCCCCGTGTCATTGGCGCGTGCGCGTCCGTGGGCTCGACAACGCCGTATGCGTATTTAGGGGCTGTCTGAAATATGATTCCTCTGATCTCAACGCAACAGCCTAATTAAGGATTTGGTGGAAACAACTGTTAAGTAGATGCTAAAGAAATGTTAAGTAGTAAACTGAAAAGAAGAGACGAGGAAATTGATAATCAAAAGTTATTTTCATGGGTTTAGTTGGGGGTTCGCTGTCTTGTCTTGATTTAAGAGTTAGGTAAGGAGCAGGCAGACACGAGTCTGACAGGATGGGGAGTCAGTTTATGTCCTGGCTGAGGAATGTAAGGTCTGCGGGTCAACTAGAAGATTTACCAGCCAAGGGGGGTTAGGGACACACCAACACTATTCAACATACACACTCTGTTTACGATGTTTCCGTTAAGTCAGGAGTCTGGACATTGGATGTGACCGGATCTTAGATGCGGGAGGTGGAAGGTCCTCCTCTACTCCAGTTTAGGGCCAATAGAAATATTTCCTTCTCTGTCTTTCAAGGGTTATAAAACATGATGTTCTTGCTGATGTTAGTTAGTTGTTCTTCCGGCCTGTGTGCTGCCTGAACTGCTCCTGCCTTTGCAAACGCAGCGCTGATATTTGACCTGTGATCTGACAAATACATTTCCCAGAACGAGAGAAGTCATTCGGCTGAATTTTTGATAACCCCGACCAGGCTCCAATTCTTGAACACGTATTCTTACAAAATGGAAAAAGAACATTGTTGCAAACGATCTTCTTGTAGGCAATAGTTGATGTTTACTAATTTAATGTTTTTTTTTATGTATTTGAGTTTACTTTATTCATGTTTTGTCTCTGCATTTTGTTTATGTAGCATTCTTTCTAGCTAAATAATTTATTTGGCTAAAAAGAATACAAAAATTGGGCTTGAAAATGGCGCAAAAACGCACGTCACCACGCCAACGTAAACAAATATGATGTACGATTGAGGGTATTTATTCCATACCTTTCACTCTCTGATCTGAACACCTTCCGGGATCTTTCCTCATAAGATGAGAGGTCATTGTATATAATGTTTTTACAGTTTTTCATGAAAACCGCTTAATGAAAAAATGCAATATTTAATAAACAAATGTGCAAATATCATCTGATTTCACGAGGGGCTTTTTGTTCTATCCTTAATCGGTATAGTGTATACTTGCAAATTCAACATGACAGGCTGAAACCTGTGCAATTCTTCTAACATTTTTTTCTCCATGCTTTTGCTGGCTGTCCCGTTTTTAACGTCACATTGAAATTAGTTATGGGACGTTCAGATCTTTTTACCGACTCGGTTCAGTAAAATGAACAAATCTTTTTTTTGAGCGGACTCGTTACTCTCAAGTCCTTGTAAGGATTGAATCGTTCACGAACGACACATCACTAATTGAAATGGCCAAGGGCATCTACAGCTGACTGACGGAGAGAGTTCATAAATGGCTCAAAATGTCTACCAGAGAGCCCTCAACGATTTCCCAGTGGGATACCCTTAAACCTGCACAGGGTCAGCGGGGGCACCAGACCCACAAGGGTGGAGATTATTATTGGGACTGTGGGGCTCAGCTCTGTTATCATGTTGTGTCCTCTTCTTCTTCTCCTTTCTCTTCTTTTGATTTGAGTGTATTGGCGGTTGGCGGCCTCTGCAGCCCGTGGGCGGGGGCGTTATACGACAGTCGATAAAATGTGTTTTGAGAAAGTGTGAGTCACCGTAACCACAAGGTCTTTGAGCGTGCAGCGCTAACAGGCCACATGGGATATGAAGTAATATGCAGAACGCATGATTTGTTTTGGACAGACACGGGGAGGGGGGTGCACACACAAAAACATAACAAATTACAGATCCTCCTTGGGGAGGAAAAAAATAATGAACTCAAATCATACCAAACCATACACAATATTATTATAATAATTTTAAACAGTTAGTAAAATCCCCAAATTCGCAGGAAGAAACACAGACGTCATGACCTCAGCGTCATGAACCGTAGCCAAGGCTGCGTTGCGTTGAAGACACTACCTGTCGAAACGTATAATTACACACGGATTATGTAATAAGCGGGATAGTCTTACATTACCCTCTGTGTTTTATGCGGTCCCAGTTTGTTGTACATCTGGGCGCAGCTAGAGGTTCCAGTGGTCTTTTTGAAACAAACACGTGAAAAGATGAGCAGGTAGGCATCTGCTCCAGTGATGATTGACACTCAGCAATATGAGATAACACTCGTCTTGACTGGCACCTCTGCTCATTCGCCCCATGCTGGAGGTACATGATCACCGAATGTTCTGGAGGGATTAAATTGAGCGAACAGTAAAACATTTTTTATTCATTTATTTATTCAAAATCTCAGAAAAAAAGAAAATACAAGAAAATCTCAGATACACATTTGGAGATGGCGGGTCAAAATACGCCATCTCAGTTATAGGTGCGAAAGAACCTTTGAGGCCTTAGAGAGCTTGAAAAAAGACAGTCTAGTGAAGCTTTTTTTTTACCCAATCAGGTAATGAACACAGATTTTGTGAAGTTGTAATAAAATACTAGCAGTAAATCAAGGCCCCCTCAAAAGGTATAGGAATGCAACTCCTAAAAACAGAGGCATGATAATGATAAACCTCAAACTTATTATTGCAGTGTGAATGCATAAACCTAAGCTCTGCATTCAGAAGAATAAAAATGATAAAGATGACTAAAGTTGAATGTGTTTTAAGTTAGTTATTGTGTCTTTACACTGAAATCTGGCAATGCACAAAGCAACTATGTGATGCTGTAAACCTAGACCTATCATCTTTCTCTAATCATGTTGTTGTACTGTTAACCATGACTACCCATAATCTACGCAGAACACCCGTTATTTAAGTGACAGGTTTCTGATTCAATTGTAACCAGTAATTCACCTCACAAAAGGTCGATGTGATGTCTACTCATACGAACTGAAAGTTTTGTATTTCATCATTGCTTACATCCAAATGGAAATACATATATGCACAGATATGTAAAGGGACCACACGAGCTGTTGGCTGCTCAGTGGCGATTTTAGCAGTAATCAGGCGGTCTCCCCAACCAAAAATACTTTACTCTTTGATTCGCTTAAAATCTTACACGGATAGAAGGTTTGAGAACAACCTTAATTCAGGACATAGATTTGACATTATGTTATCAATAATCCATTCTTTTTTTGTCTTTTGCTTGTGGGTAATCATTTCAAGATCCTTCGCCTCCAGCCCAGAAGCCTCGCACTGAGACAGTCCTCTCCAAGTAGCCGCTGTGAGTAAAAGTTACGTTTTTAATGGAAGTTAAATATATAAACACTTCTTTAGCCATTTTCCCACTCAACAGTTTTGACAACAATATAAGCTCCACTGATGTGATCATTTCAACCAGTAGCATTAGTGTAGGTAGGAGTAGAAATAGGCATCGTAATGATGGAAATGCCAGGGAAGGATGTCTACAGTTCTCATCTTATGGTATTCAGAAAATAATTACACAGGGGATGTGATGCTGTTTACATGTTAAAAAGGATGTAATCCAACGATGACTAAATAATTATTGAAATGGTGTATTTCTACAATAGTAACATGCAGGTGGAAATGCTGCTACCTGTCTGCTGCTTGTTACATCACATAACTCATCCATATACGTACTGTAACAGAATATCATATTTGTGTGAATGGCATCTGGATGTGAGGTTTTTTTTTAGCCAATATATTGTTTTTCCTGGAGGTCAATAAAACATTCCCTTTTTAAATATTCCCCATTATAACTGTTGGGGCTTCTATATAAATACATTTTTGATTTGTTTTAAATGCCGTAACACTAGGTTTCTGTCTTTTGATGATTTTAAGGTTGTGGAATTATGTTGGTAATCAGTGGAGACGGAATATTTGTTGTTGATGTTGAGCCCTGGTCTCTTAAACTGCACCTGTGCCGTTTTTTAAAAATGTATCCGGTCAAATGAAAGGTTATGTTGACATAGTCACGTAAAATACCCAACACCAATTTATTCTGCAGAGAACTAAAGCGCACTGAAGTCCTCTCTTATGTCTTGTCAGAGACAGAAACTTACATTTTGTAAACTGGGCATGAAGTCGGTGGACTGAAATCGCAACAAAAGATATTCCATCTCTTTTCCAGGTTGACTTTGTGAGGTTTATCTAGATCCCCGTGGGATTCATCCAGATGAGGTTTCTATACATACCAATGGAAGTGAGATTCACTTGTGTTACAAATACGTTGATTTAAAAAGAGTGAGGTAGATATGTACTTCAAGGAAAATAAGAAAATAAAACTGTAAGTCCCCCAGTCATGACACCAAAGAAAATACATACAAAAATACAAAAAAAAACTTTATACTGAATCATGGGGCATTTATACAGTGATTTAAACTGATATCACAAGAGGTAAAATAAAATAGAAAAAAATCAATAAATAACACTCCTACAGAGAAAATAAAAACTTCAAACAGAGGGGAGGAAATAACAAGGCAACATTTCCAAATAGAGAAGGAGAAATCCTTCATTCAGCCTCCATTTAAGACGCTTTTCTATTCACGAAAGTGAAATGTCTTCCCTTTCCTGAACTTCATCTGCCTTTAACCCATCCGTTATTTGGTTTTCAGAAGCAGAGATCACAAAGACAAACAATAAGATCCGTTGCGATGAAGTAACATTAGCAGAAGTAGTCTTATATTGAGCCTGAAGTAATACAAAATAGGGAGAAAAAATATATATTTTGAGGGATGGTTGGCATAATTAACGCTTAAAAGACAACCCAATTATTGATTGAAGAAATGGATGGGTTAAAATACCAGATCAGGTGTAAATTCATCTCGCATTGACTCAAAAAGGAGGCATAGAGGGAAAAGAGAGAGAGAGGGGGACACTACTGGACTCAACACAACATGAAGGGGTTGGGGGGGTTACGTTGAGCCAAGTAGAGGACGATCATGAGAATGTGTGGAAAAAGCAAAGCCTTTACTTTAACCTGAGATTGAGTCGCACGTAGGGCAACGCTAGGCGCAGTGCTAGTACACAAGGGGTGCAGAAAGTACACACTCACACATCGAGCTAAGGTCTCTATTCCAAATAATAATAATAATAATATAGACAACAAACAAATGCAGGAGAAAATATTTCATAAAAATAAAAGGCAATGAACAAAATAGTGTTACAGAAAAACATTTGGGCTAACAGAAAATTATGTTTTTTGTTGCTTTTTGTTTTTTTAAACAGATTGAAGATATAAGAAATGGACTATAGTGGAGACCATGAAATACCAAACCTGAAGGATTTATGTATGTGTGTGTATATATATGCATATATATATACATATATATATATATATATATATATATATATATATATATATATATATATATATATGCATATATGCACAAGAGAAAAAGAATGAAATAGCAGCTTTGTTCTCTACAGACATAGAGGCAAACATTTTGAACTGTAAAAAGGTTTAAAAAAGTGACAAAACCAATAATGTGTATACAAATTATCCTGCAGTCTAAAATACAACTGTGAGACCTTTATATGTGTTTGAAATATAGAGAAACTAATGACTGTTCTAAAGGAGACCTGTTGAAAAGTCGTCTCTCGGCTACTAAAATCAATTTCTCATGTTTCTGTTCGTCACGGAATATTTGGTGCCATTTCATTGGAACAGCAGTGTCAGAGAGTAAAATGTTCCACCTCCCAAAATAAATGCACTGTTTTAAAGAGGTCAAAAAGCTTTGTCTCTATGTGGAGGCACATTCATATTCCTTGATTAGGAAGTCCAGTGACTTTGTGAAACGTGTGGTACTTTGTCTAGATTTTCTTCACCAAAATAAGGACAGACAGTCTGGCCATGTTTTTGCTAAAAAAAGAAGAAGAAGGCCTTTAATTGATTACCAAATGAATTGCAGATTACTTGTAAATTTACTAATGGTTTGAAATAAAATAGACATTGCCGTTATTTTTAATGAATTTCCTGTTAACCAATATTGCTTCAATAGATTAAAAAAAAACATAAACTTTAAATTTGATTAAAAAAGGCCACTGGTTACATTTCAAAATTCTAAATCAAACAGCCGTGCTTTTGCGTTGGCCCCTTTTCACACAAATCACTCGAGTGTCCTGTTTCTCCTCCAAGTCTCTCATGTCTTGCTAGATTTCTTCCAACCCCAGAAGCAGATGCTGTAAAAACTTTTGAACTGCGTGAATGAATGCAGGCTTCCCTAACAGTGACACCGTCCCACCCCACGACCCTCACCAGCATGAATCCTGCAGTCTACCAGCCGTCTCAACTCTGAGCCACAGCCGAAAAGGAGGGAGACCTGTTTGAAACTGAAGAAGAACCTTAATTTGGCAATAGTTTGGCAGATACACAAGAGGCCCCCCTTTTAGTCCAAACTTTCTGATGGAGGCCTTCTCGCAAGACACGAGCCGGCCCGCTCATGCAATTAAAAAGTAATTTTGAATGAATGTCTTTTAGTAATGGAGCCTTATTAGAATCACGTGTTCTGTACAAAGACACACCCAGAAAAAAGTGCTCTTCTGTTGGATTTGCTGGCAGATAAGCTGAAAAAATTACAATAATTTCCTGTCTAAATGTGTATGTCAGGGAACATGCCTGTAATGTTTTTCTTCTCAACGGACTTATATAACAACGACACAGGCGGCACAGGAAGGAGCTCCTCCGTGTCGAGTCCCAGCCACCAAAATCCTAAATGCTTTAGCAGGTCTCTCTACTTTTCCTCAGACTCTAGAGCTTCAAGGACTGGAGAGACCATCTACTGGAAGCCAGCAGAAGAGAGTCGTTTCTCACCTTTCACACCGACCTCCTTAAGAGACGGAGGAGGGGTTTGAGTAACCCTGTGAGAGAGGAGAAAAGGAGGACGAGGGGCTGGTCTGACATCACCAGGCCGACGACTGGGGCAGCGGCAACGCGCGCTCGTTCTTTCTGCCCCCGTTCATGTGCGCGTACGGCTGCAACTCATCAAAGTTGGGCCGTAGCACCACCGCCGGCCCGTTGGCCGAAACGTGTCCCGAGGGCTTGTCCGAGGCTTGGCCCAGAGACGTCGAGGCCACCTGGCCAGGGGAGGTGGGGGACATGGGTCCCAATAAGGGAGTGCCCGGGCCTTGCATGGGGGATAACTGCTGGGCGGCGGGGGGCGGCGTGCCTCCGACCACGCATCCCGACGAAGGTGCGGTGGCAGCAGTAGTGGGGGGCTGCCTGGTGGGCGCGGGGTCCAGTGGAATGTTCTCCATGTTTTCTACCTCCATGTCCAGCTCCTCGGTGTTGGGAGGCTTGTTCTCCTCGCTGAAGAAGAAACTCATTTCCCTGAAGGGAGGGTCCAGATCCTCTTTGATGCTGCTGATGATCTCCAGGAAGGACGGCCGCATCTTGGGATTGTACTGCCAGCACATCCTCATCAGCTCAAACCTGCAGGGGATGCACAGAAGACAAATACATGCACAGTAGAGCTTTTTATCATTCAAAGAAATGGTTCACTTTTTAAAAATCTGATATAATACATTTGAACTATGAACGTCAAGATGACTTCCTTCTAAAAAGACCAACATTTTGAAAGACACCAACGTTTAACTCACTTTGACTGCTTTGTCATTTTAGCCTAAACTTCACAGCCAGAAGGATTAGAGGGAAGTTTACAGCAACTCTTGCAAATGGCCAGCGTTGCATTAACACAGACTTGGAATAAACATGGAACTACCCTATGAAACGTTTTATTTCTCACCAGCAGGTGGCAGGAGACACTGAAGTTAAAGCTCAGTTCACTATGTTGAGCTTTGTTGACATTACAAGGCATTGTACTGTAAACTGGACAAATACACTGTACTACTCAATTTCATACAGGTTTGTTGCTGAGATGTGGTTTTAGTGAACACACCATTTCAAATGAGGTATTAAAAATGTGGGTGTGTTTTATGTCTACAACATGCATAGTGGCATCAGTAACGGCTGGCAGGTTCCTCTGCCAGGCCAGCAGCCGAGCTTTGGGAATGTAAAAACAACATCATAAAAAGAGAGAATTATTACAGTCATGTGCGGTGCTGCACCACACGCCACAACTTCAATTATACACAAACAAGCTAAGAATACTCGCCGAGGCCGGCTGACAAACACCTCAGACATCTCAGCTGCGCTCTTTCTGTTCCCTCTCTCTTGTTTTCTTTCTCTCGCTGTAGTCTCTTTGCAGTCTACAACAGTCTCTGCACAGGGGAATTATGGGTAGAACTAAGCACCCGCCCTGCCTCGCCTCCTACTCAGGCAGCAGGGGGTGGCTTGTTTTTTGTTTCGTTTTTCTTCAGAAATGCAAAAAAGTGTCCCAATGCCGACGTTAGGATGTCCAAACACAGGCGGCAAAGACCTCCCACGAAAAGACACGTAACGCTCGGCCACTCTGGAGTAATACAGCTTACGTATGTGTGTCTGAACTTTACCAATAACTGCCTGTTATAAACAGGCGAGATAGTGACAAAAATGTGCTTTCAAAATTAAATTTGGCCACAGTCTGGCTTTTACAAAAGAACACAGTCTGTGCACAGTCTAGACACAGAAGAAATTTCACCAGCCTAACAAAAAGAAAAATGGACAAAAAGAAATCTGGACACACTCACATAGAACAGACACACGTCCAGGCCAAGTGGAGTACAGAACACTTTCATAACATCTATGGTAAATGTTTAATCATTTAATAATGGTAAATAACAGTAATAATAACCTTTCAAAAGAAATCTGTTGTTTAATATAACCACGGAGTCTAAATTTCCTTTGGACCCAACCCTGCAAGAGAGAACGGCCTTTTGTCCACAGCAAACCAAACAAGTAACAGAACACAGTCGGTGGCCCACAGCTACCTGAGCACAGGAGAGATTGTACAAGGAGGCGACATTCAGGGCACTCCAAGAAAGACTCATCGTGCTCGCATGTTTCTCTTTCGTCTTTATATTCACTTTGTAAAGACTTTGGGCTTCACTGCACTACACTCTTGCGGAGCTCTCAATTAAGACGCAGCATTGAAGGCAACCAGCAGCAAAAAAGGCCTGAAAACCTACAGACCGGGGGAGGTTAGCCCACGTTACCACCACCACCTTTGTAACACAATCCACACACTCCTGTAATCGGGTCAAAATAGTCAGGCTGCCATAGGAATGGCGCAACATTCGGCCCTCTTCCTAAGGTGAGGTCAGCCGTGGATGGCGGGAGGGGAGGTGGCAGAATGCCTTCTCATTGAGGTCAGAGTGGAAGAGGAGAGAAACGCTGCCAGCAGACAAGAAGCTTGTGCCGTTGATGTCTCTCTCTCTCTCCTCTTACAAGCCAAGACGATTCACGAGGGATTCTTTCCCCATCTTTCCCACCACATTTTACTGACGGACGGACGTCATCTCGCTAATCGCGCCGCTCGTCGTCCCCTTCTAGGGGCCCGGGGTTGACGGGGCTGACGGAGGCTTCTCGCTGCCAGCCCACCACCAGGTTCCACGTCACTGACAGACCGCATTTAACCTGTGACGTTAATGTCAGGCCTCATCTTGGCTCTGACAAAGCATGCGCAGCACATTATATCTTACACGCTTTGAACCGCGACTCAAAATAAATACTGGACAAAATATGAATGTGACAGGAGGCCGTGCGAAGCCCTTCGGAGGCGATGGAATGTAAACCACACACCGCTGCTGATCACAGAAACAAGGAGACTTACAGCATGTCAGGGCAGTTGTCAGGTTTGTCCAAGAGGCCCCCCTCCATGACGAAGCGCAGAACTTGTTCATTGGACATGCCCTGGTAAGGCTGTTCTGACAAGGTGGCGATCTCCCACAGCACGACACCAAACGACCTGCGGCAGGAAATAAAAGAATTATCTAAAATCAATTCATGATTCTGCCTCTTCTCTGACGTCAACGAGGAGCCGCTTGCCTTGAGTGCAACAGCTCAAAACGTTAGAGGCTGTTGTGTTACAAACAGTTTGTTCCCCTTTCTTTGCTTCGGTTTCTATTAGAAGGAATTCTTTTTTACAGAGAAATAAGTCAGAGTGACTCCTTGCAATAAAGAGAGAGATCCTGCACCATGTTTTTTCGGCCAATCAGACTTTCATCAGATTATTCATTCAATTTTACCCAATAAAAGTCTGAGGACCAAAACATTATCAAGACTCCATAAGTGGCCAGAGCAATGTGAAAACATTTACTGAGCGGAGGATTTTGGAGAACAATTTGAGAAAGCAGCACACAGCAGACATCTTCTTATGCTGTCACCGTCATGTTAAACCTAAAACCTGACAGACCTTCAGCATTGAGGGTAATATAAGCTGTGCATCGGCGGGGCAATCCCTCTTGTGCTATTATTGCTGGACTCAGTGCAAAGAATTTCAGAAGTTCTTTGCTTAATTGAGAAAATGGAACAATACTTTTTTTCCACTCCTGCTTTTCATAGTTTCACAACTTGCATTAAATTCAGTTTACGTTCAACAGTCTGTCATTACAACGCTGCATACGAGAAGCGTCTTGCTGCTTACAGACAAAGCCACATTTGGAGAGTTTTTCTCAATCAACAAAATAAAAGTCCCCTACTCGTGGATTCCTAAGGAGCCCATAATGGGTTGGTGTGTTACACTAAACTTTCACTGCACAACATCAAAAAAGAAGATAGAGAACGCAAATGTGGAGGTGGGTTTGTGCTGGCACTGCAGCCTATCATTTCAGAACATCTGGAGCAGTTTAAGCCCACTCTTAAGGACTGACCCGTGGGACAATTCGAGTTGGGAAACAAAAAAAGGGAGCTCGTATTTTTGTACAACAATATTGTTCCTCATAGAAAATGTGGCAGGACTGTAAACTGAGATTTTAGTGCAAGCTGGCATAAAAAAAAGGTGTCACTTAAAAGAATACAAATGATTCTTGTTCTACGCTACCCAGGAGACGGCGGAAAACCAAAAATGTTTGCTAAATCAGAAATGCATGTTCAAACGCAAGTAATGTGTGTGTGTGTGTGTGTGTGTGTGTGTGTGTGTGTGTGTGTGTGTACACATGTTTTTACAGTTTTGACACCGTAGCATGACAAATTAGGACAGGTTTGTACATGCATAACCCAGGTTTCTGAGTGGGTGTGAGAGAGTGATGTGTCCACATACCAAACGTCAGACATTGTAGTGAACACGCCATCTTTCAGCGACTCTGGAGACATCCAGCGGACTGGCAGCAGGCCCTTTCCTCCTTTTCTGTAGTAATCCGTCTCATAAATATCTCTGGTCATGCCAAAATCTGAAAGAAGAGAGAAAAAACAGAGGTTGGGAAAGCCTTTAAGTATCACTTATTCAGTGTGAGAGAGGCAGCTCCCGAGAGTTCATCCATTCCCTCACTTTCTCCCTCCCTCTGTCCATCTACATTACTCTGCCTCAGGCGCTCACTGAAACCCAAGCAGTCCAGTTCAGCGTTGAGCAACCCGGGGAAGCTGTAGGCATACCATTAACTTGACTTACCTCCGATCTTCACAGTGAAGTCCTCAGCTACCATGCAGTTTCTGGCAGCCAGATCTCTGTGGACAAATTTGTTGGCATTTAGGTACGACATGCCGTCGGCAATTTCCCCTGCCATCTGGATCATCTTTTTGAGCGGGGGTAGGACCTGGCTGGTGGCGTTCTGGGGATAATGAAAAAACACGGTACAGTCAGCCTCACCGGTGGACAGTGGCTACAGCCGGGCATTATAAAGTGAGGTATGGATGCTATGTGAAGAGCGAGGCCCGTGAAAATAAATGTGGGCAGAATGTGTGTGTTGGCTCCGTGTGACAATTCACACACCGTCAACCTATTTATGTAAGAGCTCTAGCATAGAGGTGAAATGTGTGTGTTCATGCGGGTGTGTGAGAAAATGCTGCTTACTTCTTTGCGCAGAGAGCGCAGGTGGCTCTTGAGATCTCCTCGCGTCATCAGCTCCATAATCACCAGGGTCGGCTGTCCCTGAGAGACCACGCCCAGCAGCCGCACCTTCGCCAATCAAAGGAAGTCCCAGGTTAGGCGTGAGACGTCAAAAGTGCTAAATCCATTCTACATTAAATCTAAGTTCTGAATATATAGAGTACGAGTGTGCAAAACAGTCAGCAATCACAAAAAAGAAACCTTGTCAACAACACATCAAAAAAAATTGATGTGTTGTTGATGGACTGAATTCTACCACAATGCAACCGTAAAAGATGATTATAGAGCTACCTCGGATTACCTCAGAAACTCAATAAACACTCCTATTGCAGCAGGCATAGTGCTCATCAGAGAATGTACCCATTCCCCCAGAGGCTAAACTGTGCATCATGTTGTAGTTGCATGAGTAAAGTAAAGCACAGCGAACTCAGTGCTTGAGACCTCGCGACACCTTTTTCCCTGCAGCTATGTAAATTAACTATGAAATGATATTAAATTGCATTTTGTTGCGATTAGGTTCAGCAAATCAGCGTGTTGCTTTATTTCGAGCCATATTGCAAACAATCTATCTGTGTTCATTTGACGCTTTTCTCACTCAGTTCAGGCTGTAGACGCTCTCTTACCACATGGTGACAGTTGAACTCCTTCATCACAGAGGCTTCGTTCAAAAACTCGATACGCTCCCTCATGCTGGCCGACTCGTTGACCGTCTTGATGGCCACTCGCGTCTCCTGTTCGTCCTTGACCACTCCCTTGGCGAGTCCTTCGTACACCATGCCAAAGGAGCCCTGGCCCAGCTCCTTGTGCATCGTGATCTTCTCTCTGGCCACCTCCCACTCATCTGGGACGTACACTGGAACAACATAGCGGACAGCGTCAACAACACGCACGCACACGCGGAAAACCAGAGGAAACTTTGACAAGATATTGCACTTCCTTACTTTCAGCAGCACTGAAGTACTCAGGGTTGACAGACGCATAAAGGACTCCCTTCCCCAGTCTGTCGCTATTCCTACCAACACAAAGACAGCAGAGTTAGGCAGCTGGACGCACCAATTCGCAGATGTGATAGGTAATTCTCTTAACCACAAGGAAATGTTAATGAAGACAGCACCTGTGCACAGCAAAGTGGATTCATACTTGCCTCTTTTTGTTCACAAAGAAGACAACCGTGGTGAGGGTGGCGATGAAAAGTGTCACTATGATGGGAATTATGATGACCAAATAGAACGCCACACCATCATCTCCTGCCAGACAGAACAGAAAAATAAAAACAATCAGCACTAACTAAAGATGTCATTTCTCATGTAAAACATCATTTTTCCAATTAAGAGTACTTAATGTGCAAGAAATGTTGTTGGGTTTTTTTTTTACGTTTGGGTGGAGGCACGTAGAAGAACACTCTGTCTGTCCAGGAGCCGTTCCCTGCAAGTGAAGTGGCACGCACGCGAGCAGAGTAATTCCCCGAGCCCAGGTTGGTCAGCCGGGCTCCTTGGTACAGGCGGTACTGCTGCCGTGACACACACTCGTGTTTCTCAGGCTGAAAGGGAAAAAGAAATGTGAGGTGAGGTCAAGTGTTGTGCATTCGTTTTGAATAAAGGATTTTAAACCCCAATGGGAACTTGGACATCCGTAATCTTAAAAGTCTTGTTAAACTTCAGCGCCACTGGTGCCGAATGATGTATGTGCAGAGCTGCTGGAGGTGGAAAGTACCTTTAAGTGTGTGCGCTGGGCATTGTTGCATTTTGATATAGCGTTAAACACGAGGGGGTCTTTGGTTATACCCAGACTGTCTTACCTCTGTCCCCAGACGAAACTTGATCTCATACATCAGGATGAGACCGTTGGGCATGAAGGGATCCGGCCAGTGCAGAACCACACAACCTTCAACCTTGTCACTTCTCCCATTGGTCACTTTTCCAGGGATGTCGTCTGCTTTGCCTGGGAAACACACAACGAGCACTTGTTTACAACGCGTTGTAGGAGAAGATGTTAACGCAGACTGTGCCATATTTCATCAATTGTAGATTCTATCCAGGACCCTTATTTACCTGCCGGTTTGGTCCGGGAGAAGACAAAGGCTCCAGCGCTGCAGCGCCCGACCTCTTCGTTACATGCATGGATATCGATGCGATAGACAGTGAAGGGTCGCAAGTTGAGGATCTCTAAATATTCGGCTGTGCTCTTGTCCTCTGAGAAGGGGAACTCCCTGATTGGAGGAATACCATCGGTACTGTTATCCTCTGGACCAATGGTGGAGTTTCCCCTGCCGACACCGTGATGGAGCAGCGTGTCGTTAGCCGAGCCAAACACATCTCTACGTCGACGATCTGGCGGCCTGAAATACAAAAGTACAGCTGTAAAACGCATGGAGAAGGTCCCACTGTAAGAAAAACAACTTTTGCACTAATCCTAGTCATCGCGGGAAAAAAAGTATAAAAGTGTCCCAAAAGAAAGCAGACATGACAGGAGAATAATAATGTATACTTGAATATATGTGACATTCTCTCATAATGACAGATGAGGACACCCAAACCAGGGGCCATTGCAGTGAGTGCACCTGGTGGTGGTCTCATAGTGCAGCGGAGACGCCTGGAGATCAACATCGGCATTATTATTGGGTTAAGGAGCCTTTGCGGCGCTCTAGCAAGGGGATTAATGTTTTGGGGGATGTTTGTAAATGTAATGAGGACAGCATGAACACGTGGAAGTTTTATATTGCAGCAGATTAAAGAACTTATATATATGGGCAATTAGGATTGCAACCAACAACTATTTTAAGTATTTGTTAATCTGACGATTTGTCCCTAATTAGTTCACTTAGTCCATAAAATGTAAATGATGCCTATCACCACCACAGACAATAAAGAGACTGAACTGAGCAAAGCTTACAGTCAAGCATCGTTTGAATGTGAGTAGACGTACACCCACACGAGGAGTGTACAGAAACAGACGGATCCCAGGGCAAGAACAGTCGCACTGACACGTCAACATTCCTCTCTGACAGTTATAACTGAGTCAGTAAAACCACTGAAAAAATGCTACTATTGAAAAACTCTCACAAAATACATGAAAACCGCCACGTACGTCTTAAACTGTTTGGAGAGGCAGAGAGAGACGCGTGGACCACACTGAGAGGCCAGATGAAGGAAATGCAATGAGAGCGTTAGGTTGAGCAGGTCAGTCTTACAGCTGTGAGAAGATTCCTCAGGTGACCGAAGGATGACCTTATTTATTTGATACTGTCGACCACTCAATACTTTTGGACAGGTTGGAAAACTGGGTGGGGCTCTCAGGCACAGTCTTAAGCTGGTTCAGGTCATATCCACAAGACAGGAACTATTTTGTTTCCATTGGTGACTTTGTATCAGAAACAACCGACGTAACGTGTGGAGTCACCCAAGGTTCGATCTTAGGGCCGACTTTATTCAACATCTACATGCTCCCACTAGGACAAATCATGCAAAGAAAAAAAATTGACCACCATTGCTACGCTGATGACACCCAAATCTATGTAGCGCTATCACCAAACGACTATCGCCCCATAGATCTTCTGTGCCAGTGCATTGAGCAAATCAAAGACTGGATGTTCCTACAACTAAATGAAGACAAAAACTGAGATCGTTGTATTTGGTGCTAAAAAAGAAAGGTTTAAAGTAACCCAACACCTTCACTCTCTGTCCCTGAAAACATCAAATAAAGCCAGAAATCTGGGGGTTGTTATGGATTCAGATTTACACTTGGAGAGTCACATCAAATCAGTAACAAAATCGGCCTACTACCACCTCAAAAATGTAGCACGACTTAGAGGGCTCATGTCAGCTCAAGACTTAGAAACACTTGTACATGCCTTTATAACTAGTAGGCTAGACTATTGTAATGGTCTCCTTGCAGGTCTTCCAAAAAAAACTGTCAGGCAGCTCCAGCTTGTTCAGAACGCTGCTGCTAGAGTTCTAACAAAGACCAAAAAATGTGAGCACATTACACCAATTCTTAAATCCTTACATTGGCTCCCAGTATGTCAGAGATTTCAAAATCCTACTGCTCACATATAAATCACTACATGGTTTAGGGCCAAAGTATATCACTGATATGCTTCCACTACATAAGCCTTCAACATCACTAAGATCTTCTGACACCAATCTGTTAGTGATTCCCAGAGTAAATACAAATCATGGGAAAGCATCATTTAGTTACTACGCAACAAACAGCTGGAATAAAACTTCCTGAAGATTTAAGACTTGCCCCAACTCTGACCACGTTTAAAACAAGACTGAAAACTTTTATGTTCAGCTTCGCCTTCTGCTAAACTTTACCTACATTGCACTTTAACCTCTGCCTTTTATTAAACAATTTAAATAAGATTTTAATTTATAATTTTATTTGCTGTTTTTAATTGTCTTTTAATTCCTGCATTTTATTTCACTTTATTGTATGAAATGTTATAATGTGAAGCACTTTGAGTCTGCCTTGTGTATGAAAAGTGCTATACAAATAAAATTGCCTTGCCTTGCCTTGCCTTATAACTTGTGAGTTACTAAAGTCAGTGTCCCGACCTCAACAGCTTACTTTTACACAAGTAGTGAAATCCAGTCAAGTAAAGCCTGGATCACACATCAGGCTCGTGGCGAGTAAGATTAATACTGCGGGCTCAATCTCTGGATCTGACAAAGGAAGAGGTACTCTTCTATTTGTCTCGTATGTAGACATCAATAGTTCCAACAGGGAGCGATTGCAGTAAATAAACGCTCCAGTCAATCTCCAGGTTTTAGATCGCACCACAAGGTCTCTCCGAAACCAGACAATGGCAGCCATCCTCCTTCTGCAGGGCCGATGGGGTGCTTCCTTAATTCATTTAAATTCCAGATGGATTCACTGTACATTTCCTGGGAGCTGTCTCACTCCAGAAAGAAAAAAAAGATAAAAAAGGTCCAAGACAAAGAGAGTTTGTAAGGGGAGGAGGAGAGCGAAGTGCCGGGCGGAGGGGGGTTGGTGGTGGGGAGGGGGGACAGAATGGAAAACATTTCCTCTTCTTTCTGTTTCTGTTTTCACACACCCTCTTTTCCCTCGGCCTGGGTCTAAACCCTGAACCGTTGGAACAAAGCTCCCAGATTTTCGATCCCTTTCCCTGGAGTGGTTTGGCATAATGCTGGCTCTGTTACAGTGGAGAGTCTGTGCATACACAGCTTGAACCCTTCGCTGCAGGCCCGGGACCTGCCATCCGCTTGTTTCCTAGACAGCTATACCATAACAAATCAACACAGTCGGAGAAAGAAGGGAGGGGAGGAGGGAGGATACGAGTTCAACAAGACATTTTTTATTTATTTTTTTCCCCTACATTGCGAAGGAAGAGAAGAAAGACACTGTAGCGCTGCTTGAATAAATTAACTTTGGACACTTTGCAGTATAGATTAATAAGATACCTGCTCAGTTTCATGGTTAATCAAAGGTCTCCATAATTTATTGTCATGGACGTTGGAGATTCAAAGTACCGATTCAAAAGGCACAGATTGTTTGTGACTGTCTATATGAGAATGAGAAAGGAGGAGAACCAAGCGGGAGTCTTTCACAGAGCGAAACATCCTTAGCCACGAGCTAAGTTAAATGATAACACAACACAGATGTCACTCCTTATTGTGGAGAATAAAAGCATAAGCAGCCACAGGTGTGCAGCCAAACAAGGCTCTTCAGACTCCTTAATCACATCTCTCTCCTGGGTTTGTTTGTGTTGCCTAAATTGCTGCCTGCTTTGGTTCTAACATCCCTCGTGCCCCCGCTGCCATGGCAACACAAAGCCACAAGAGCACTAAAAGGCATTGGATCCTACTCAGCATGCCTCCTCATCTGCAACACATGACTAAATGGCCAAGCCCAGCAGGGCGGCTCAGCGCCCGTCAGGTACATCGTCGCCCCCCCCCGCCCATCCCCCCTTTGCTCGGATTCTGTCAGCCACAACAAACCCGGCCCACCACCGCTTTCCTCATTCTGACCCTTAAAGGCGAACCACTCCAGCTCTTTTGATTGCCATCTTTACAGAATCGAAGGAAGCCCAGAGGAGTTGTAAACAGTTCAAGTGTGCATCTCTTCTACAAGGCCACCAGACATCCAGGCGACCTGAAATCGGACTAAGTATCTCTTTCTTTAAACCAAGCTAGTCTACTAAATTTGTTGTTGATTCTAGTGTCTTAAGTTAATTTGATTGCTGATTTGCTTTAGTTCTTGTCGTTTCACTGCGAGTTTTTTGTTTGAAGTTATCTTGGTTGCTAGTTTGCTCAAGCTCTTTCAGTCTTTTAGTGCCAGTTTGTGTTCTAGATTCTACTATTAAGTTAACTGCCAGTGTGCCCTCCTAACTCTGCTAGCTTTTGACCTGATCTAAGTCTGTTTTGCCTTGTCTTCTGAAGCAAATAAGACTTGAATCCTTAAACTCTCATTTTGTCAAAATGCCACATGGTGATTGTTCACTGATTAGGGTGTCAAGCTATTGGTGTTTTGCATTTTGAGGAGTTTCTGTCGAGGCCAATCAACCTTTTGTCTCCTAACCGACGGGGGAGCGGCCAGCGCAGCCGCAGCCGACTTCCACTAACGAGGGAGTATTTAACTAGAAATCGTGGGAAGCGTTAGCTTCAGCGTTTACGTGTCCTCGCAGCACGAAGACGAGCAGAACAAAGACAAAGGAGTTTTCGTGGCAGTCTTCGGGGCGGCTGAATGCGGCGCCTTCTGCTATTTCTAATAATGTGTTTGACCCCTTTACCCGTACCTGTTCGAATCTCTTCCCGCAGATACTACAGGCCTCGGGCTCGATCTGCTCTCTATCGTAACCTCTCCTCTCTCACCGATCCCACCCGCTCCACACATGTCCAGCACCTCGTCACAGGAGGTCTCTGGAACTGCCAGTCAGCGACTCGCAAGGCTGACTTCATCTCCGGCTTCGCTATCGAGCAGTCACTCGACTTCCTCGCTCTCACCGAGACCTGGATCACACCTGAGAACACATCCACCCCAGCCGCTCTCTCCTCCGCCTTCTCCTTCAGCCACACTCCCAGGCCCACTGGTAGGGGTGGTGGCACAGGTCTACTCATTTCACCCAAATGGAGCTTTTCTCTCTACCCTCTACCACCATCCACCCCATTGTCCTTTGAATTCCATGCTGTAACAATCACTCACCCGGTACAATTAACCATCATTGTCCTCTACCGTCCGCCAGGCTCCTTAGGTCATTTCTTGGAAGAACTGGACATTCTCCTGTCTAATTTCCCCGAAAATGGACCTCCGCTCATCCTCCTGGGTGACTTCAACATCCAGACAGAGAAGTCATCTGACCTCTTACACCTACTTTCTTCCTTCGCTCTGTCACTCAGTCCCTCTCCTCCTACTCACAAAGCCGGCAACCACCTTGACTACATCTTTAATAGGAACTGCTCTACCACTAACCTCTCTGTAACTCCACTTCATGTGTCTGATCACTTCTTCTTCTCTTACTCCCTTCCACTCTCTATAACTAACAAACCTCCCTCATTGACTAACTCTGTACCGGCTCGTCGCAATATTCGCTCCCTCTCTCCCTCCTCGCTGGCATCCTCTGTTCTATCAGCTCTCCCTTCAACTGATTCCTTCTCACTCGTGCATCCGAACGCTGCTGCTGAGACTCTCCTCTCAACTCTTTCCTCCTCTCTAGACTCTCTCTGCCCTCTTACGACACGACGGACTGGCAAATCCCCTCCGGCTCTGTGGCTGTCTCAACCGGTCCGTGCCATGAGAGCCACCATGCGAGCGTCGGAAAGGAGATGGCGTAAATATAAACGACCTGACGACCTGCTTGAATTTCAATCTCTCCTCTCCTCGTTTTCTGCTTCTACCTCTGCTGCCAAAAGCTCCTTCTACCAATCCAGAATCGAATCCTCATTCTCTAACCCCAAAAAACTCTTCTCGATCTACTCCAACCTCCTCGAACCCCCTACCCCTCCTCCCCCCTCCACCCTTCTTCCGGGAGACTTTGTCAACTACAGTAATCCCTCGTTTATCGCGGGGGTTACGTTCCGAAAATGACCCGCGATAAGTGAAATCCGCGAAATAGAAAACTTTTTTTTTTTTTACAATTAGCAACTATTACATGTATACAAATACAGTGACTCGCGTGTAGGCCGTTTCACTGCTCTTCAGACTGGGCCGCTGCATCCTGACTGCGCTCTGCAGTGTTCTCTTCTTCTGAAGCCCGCGGTGCAGGTGTGTTTGTTCGGGAGAAGAACATAGTGATAGGCAGCTGTTGTCGCTCTTTTTTCTTCTTTGCAGAAAGATCCTTGTACACCGACATGCCACCATCGATTACGTTGGAGAACTGTAATGAACGGCTCGGGAGTGAGTTTTTAGCGAATCAGAATGCAGAGCACAATGCACCAAAAAAACAAACAAATGCAATATGAAAATCCGCGAAATAGCGAATCCGCGATAAGTGAACCGCGAAGTGGCGAGGGATCACTGTACTTCACCAAGAAAATAGCTGACATACGCTCCTCCTTCTCGAACCCACCTCCTACTTCTCGCGTCCCACCGACCTCACCTCTTTCGCCCTCACTTTCCTCTTTCACCGCCCTCTCTCCTAACCAAATTCTTACCCTAGTAACCTCTTCCCGTCCGACCACCTGCCCTCTTGACCCCATTCCATCACATCTTCTACAATCTATCGCACCTGACCTTCTTCCGTTCCTCACCTGTCTCATCAACAACGCTCTGTTATCTGGCTGTTTTCCCAATTCTCTGAAGGAGGCAAGAGTGAACCCTCCCCTGAAGAAACCCACCCTCAACCCTTCTGAAGAAAACAACTACAGACCGGTCTCTCTTCTTCCCTTTTTGTCCAAAACCCTTGAACGTGCTATCTTTAATCAACTCTCCTCTTATCTCCACTGTAACAACCTCCTTGACCCCCACCAGTCAGGTTTCAAGGCAGGCCATTCCACAGAGACTGCTCTCCTTGCTGTCTCTGAGCAACTCCACACTGCTAGAGCTCCTCTCTCTCCTCTGTCCTCATCCTTCTGGACCTCTCTGCTGCATTTGACACGGTCAACCACCAGATCCTTATTTCCTCCCTTCAGGAACTTGGTGTCACAGGCTCTGCTCTCTTCCTTCTCTCGTCCTACCTCGACGGCCGCACCTAACGGGTAACCTGGCGAGGATCTGTGTCGGAACCTTGTCCTCTTACTACTGGAGTTCCTCAGGGTTCCGTGCTGGGTCCCCTCCTGTTCTACCTTTACACCAACTCTCCTGGCGCTGTCATTCGCTCGCATGGCTTCTCTTACCACAGCTATGCCGATGACACCCAACTAATTCTCTCCTTCCCTCACTCGGACACCCAGGTGGCGGCTCGGATCTCTGCCTGTCTAACTGACATCTCTCAGTGGATCCGCCCACCATCTGAAAATCAACCCCGACAAGACTGAACTACTTCTCTTTCCCGGAAAAGATTTGCTTACCCAGGACCTGACAGTCAACTTTGGAAACTCTGTACTAACGCCCACTTTGACCGCTGAGAACCTCGGCGTCACACTCGACAGCCAACTCTCCCTGACTCCCAACATCACCGCGACAATGCGATCCTGTAGATACACGCTCTACAACATCAGGAGAATACGTCCCCTTCTCACTCAGAAGGCAGCGCAGGTACTGATTCAGGCTCTTGTCATCTCCCGCCTGGACTACTGCAACTCCCTCCTGGCTGGTCTCCCTGCCACCGCCATCCCACCTCTGCAGCTCATCCAGAATGCAGCAGCTCGACTGGTCTTCAACCTTCCGAAATTCTCCCACACTACTCCACTCCTCCGCTCTCTTCACTGGCTACCGGTGGCCGCCCGCATCCAGTTCAAAACATTGGTGCTCACGTACCATGCTGTGAATGGATCGGGTCCAGCTTACATCCA
This sequence comes from Gasterosteus aculeatus, assembly GCF_964276395.1. Taxonomy (NCBI): domain Eukaryota; kingdom Metazoa; phylum Chordata; class Actinopteri; order Perciformes; family Gasterosteidae; genus Gasterosteus; species Gasterosteus aculeatus. The sequence goes on along the minus strand of NC_135709.1, from coordinate 19,890,500 downwards.
GGACATGGTCAAACCCGACATCCCAACCCGCACTCTCCGCTCTGCATCTGCAAAACTACTCGTCCCTCCCTCACTGAGAGCAAAACACTCGACTAGATCTCGACTCTTTGCTGTCCTTGCGCCGAAATGGTGGAACGAGCTCTCTGAAGACACCAGGACCGCAGAGAGCCTTCACATCTTCCGCCGCAAACTAAAGACACACCTCTTCAGACTCTACCTCGACTAAAGACTAACAAATTGTAGCACTTAAATTGTACTTGTAACGTCACTCATCTATAGCAAATTGTAAATTGGCTTTTTTGAGGAAATTGCATTTTCTTGTTTCTTGTTCTCCTGAGTTTGTACCCTATGGTTGAATGCACTTACTGTACGTCGCTTTGGATAAAAGCGTCCGCTAAATGACATGTAATGTAATGTAATGTAACAGATGACTGGGAGCCAGGTATTAGAAGCGTAATATCAGTAGCTTAGTTCACCTCGGCAGAAAGATGGCGTTGTGAAGGAAGTTCTCAAAGATTTTCAAAAAGACGCGGTCATCCTTCTCCCTGTCCTTCTCCTCAGGCGTCTTCTGGCATTTACAGCATGGGCCCTTGTCTCCGCCTGCTAGGTCTGACTTGGTGGGCTTGGTGTTGTCCTCCATGTCCGTGAACCCTGTGCCTGGGAGACGGATCGGGACCTTCAGTTCTGTTTTAGTAGAAAACAAGTATTAAGCAACGGGAACGATAGATAAGATGTTTTGATATATTTTCTGCCCAGATTTATACGTCAATATTAAAGAACATTTTTCAGTTTTTTGCTGCGTTTAAGATGAGAAGATTGATACAACTCTGAATGAAAATAGGAAGCTTACAGCCAGCAGATTGTTAACTTAGCTCAGTAATTACAATTCCTTTTTGTTCTTTTCATGTATACAAAAATCAAAAGTGTAGAAAAGGAACATTTCAATTCCTTTACAATCTTTATGCTAAGCTAAGCTAACTAGCTGCTGGCTATATACACACAGAGTGGGGTACCTTTGGAGCAGTAGTTATGTTGGTAGAGCTCCCTGTCCTCGGGCTGCTGCTGCCATCGGACCAGGTAGTACGTGAGGTTGCCGTTGGGGAAGGCTGGGGGCGACCACTTTACCATTAACGTGGTTGAGGAGTTGGCATACGCCCGGGCATCTTTGGGCATAGACGGCGCTGCAAATGGGCCAAAGACAGTTCGCTACATCATTTATTTTTACAGTAATTACTAAAAGGGTTGATGATAATACTATTCACAGCATTATTTATAACTGGCGAATACAGTATTGGTGCGAACAGGCTGATGGCTGACAGACTTACGTGATGGGCGTGTGCGGATGTAGATGATATCACTCTTTGCTCCAGTAATGTGTTTGTTCTCCACCTGGAGGGTGATGGCCTTCACAAAAATTGCGTACTGGGTCCAGGGCTTCAGTTGTTGAAGACTGACTTTAGGGTCATTGATTTTATCCTGAGGCAAATCCACATCCACCATGTGCCAGCTGTTTGAGCCACAGCCATCCTGTCCGTCAAACTCCGTGATGTTCTGAAACGGGCTGGCAAAGACACAAAACATAATTATACATTGATTAAAAAGAATTCGCTTAAAATGATATGTTCACCATTTAAATAAGGAAGACATCTATGTACATAAAAATGCATTGATGGTGTGAAAATTAATCATATTCTAAGTCAAGGATATGATTAATCTCAAAAACAATATTACATACCTAAAAGACAGCAACTTTTTGCTTGTATAAGTTAAATTTGTATGAGAAAATCCAACCCAGATTAAACCCAGACCAGATATGATGATGTTAATTTGGTTGGTTGTATTGCAGTTCTTCTGCTAGTCATTTGTAATAAGGGTTTCTCAGTAATGTGAAGTTAATCGTGATTAAGATAATTAAGATTCATATTACATAAAGACTAATACATTAAGGAGAATCCTGTTCCAACCCGAGTGGCCAAAACAGAATATGTTGTTGCAAAAAACACCTCATCTATACCCATCCTGCCTTATTGGGAGTTTTGTTTCTAAGTACTCACGACTCCTTGTAGTAGACTACGAAGCTGATCAGGTCACTGTAGCCCTGCGGCGCGTAGCGCTCCCATGTCAGCCTCATGCTGTGGCTCGTAGTGATGTTAGACTTGAACTTCAAGACATGACTTTCACCTGTCGACAGAGCAGGACGCGCAAGAGACGAGTGCGGCGTTAAGACAATTCACAACAAACAAATCCGTCCATTGTCTTTCAATGCATCGAAGTCCATCCGAATACACTCACAGCTGGCTCGTTCACCGTTGTTACGGAAATCTCCCTTCTCTGGCTTCACGGCAATGCCCGTATTCTCCCACATATTGTGGATCTCAATCATGCAGAGTTTGGGGTTCAGACGAAAGAAGAGACGTCCATTCTCAATAGTCAGGTTGTGTTGATTCCAGTCCCACAAGTACTGCAGGTGCTGGTTGTCTATGGCCGAAAACGAATACATGCTGAAAATGGAAGGAGATGAATGAGAGGACACAGACAGCCCTCACTGATTAACAGCAGCTGAATGTATATATATGAACTTGTTTCGTGGAAGCTGAAGTTGTCAGAAATGCGGTTAAACAGGAGCTTTCGGGCGGCCCACGAATAGATAAACGTTGCATGAGGTTTGTGTGTCTGTTTGACAGCCCGGGTTCATACAGAGGACAGACACAGATCATGCTAATACTCTGAGCTTGAGTCGGTCGGTTACGCAGCTGAACACCTCCAAAGTGAAAGTAATGTCTGCCATCGTCAACGGCGTTCCTCAGAGAGAAACTGCCCCGGGAGAAACAACAAGAAGGACGACGGGATTTCCCATGACCCCTCTGGCCATAACCAAAAGGGCTTTTTTTCTCAAATCTAAACTGCTGCTGATGTCACACTTTGACAGAAAACCCTTTTAGCTTTGTAGTCACGCTCATAATTCTGGCCTGTCTGAATCACTATGTTTTTAAAATGTCTACAATACACTGGACACTGGCTGCTCGTGACCTCTTATTGCCTTGCCAATAAGCGCGCACAAATTCAGCGACGAAAACAATGCAGACAAACATCGCGGACGTACTTGTCGATGAGTTCCTGGCCACTGATGTAACGCAGGCTCTTGAGGAAGGACAACGAGCCGAGGGCGTGGGAGTGCCGAATCTTCACGTAGCCCGTCACTGTCTGGATCAACCCCATGAAGCTCTCCAGCTCAGACGCTATGTTATCTGGGGACGGGATGAACATACACAGACGGAGATATTAAACAGCAGGTGAAAGCGACGTTGAAACACGCTTCAACGTGTTATAATATGTCAAGATTGGATTGTGAGCTGCGCGGCCAATTGAGCAAATACATTATAGCATCATACTATTTATGGGCTGTAAAGCCCAACATTGTGTAGTAAAATCAGTATAATGAAAAATTTGAGAGCGCATTGGACGACGGATTGGCAACAAATAAGGGATTGAATGTGATGTTGCTTAATGTAGTGTAGCATATTCTACTAAGCTCAGCTACACTGAGACATCACATAATATGTTGTGTTATAAGCACTGTGCGTCTGTGTGGCTTCACCCACTTCCACGGCGGATATTGATGTCCAGATTGCCTTCGATGATGGTGCAGTCCTTCAGGGACTGAGCAGCGTTCACCGAGTCGATGATGGGCGACGTGCAGACCTTATCACACAGGCCATTGCAGGGAGTGCAAAACATACTGTTTACAGCAAAAGCAGAGAGGATAAGAAGAAAGTAAATTAGTAATACGTAATGTCAGAGAATGAAAAAAAATAAAATAAACGTTTCTACCTCACCCTGAAATCGTTTGTCCACTCTCTGTTTCCCAAGCATTCCAAAGGCAAATAAATTCCCTCCATAACACAAGGTCACCTCACACACAGAGAGTTTAATCTTTTATGGGCCCTGGTCTAAACGTCTTGAGAGTGTGACTCACTGTATTGACCTCATAGATAAAAAAAAGTATGGCCAAGAGCACAGCACAGAGTCGGATAGAAATTTGGGAATCAACGAGATGGGGAGGGAAGTCGCATGTAAAGAATTTTTCTCTTTTTGAGGCAGAATGTTAAACAAAGGAAACATCAAGTGAATATTTGAAGTGGACTCGTCTTAAAACCTTTTAAGTATTAATCTATAAAAATCTACTAGTGATGTTGAAAGCGTTGAAAAGGCCATTCACTCTTTTAAAAGCCTTTACCGGTTTGCCTCTCGCGTGAAGCCAGAGGGGCAGTCGAGCATGCACTCTCCCCCATGGATGACAAAGGGAGTATCGCCGGGCAGGTGCACTTGGGAGCACAGGTCCATGGTGATGCAGCGCCAGCCCTCAAACTTGTAGGTGTCTGGGGGACAGTACGGCACGCAGCGATCCTCGTGGTAGTAGTGGAGGCAGCCGGAGCACGCCATGTCGTTGTTGGGTTCGGTGCAGCTGCCCAGGCACTGGCTGTGGCAACACTCCCCCTGGTCTGTACAGGCCAGCTTGCAGTGTTCGGGGCATACTGGGGGAAAGATAGAGAGACGGGGAGGAGGTCAGTTTTGATTGGTCGTGAACAGTTTGCGCGACCGAGCGCTACTACAACAAAGTCGAGGATGATAAACCACAGTCTGTGAATAATGCCTATAATAGGTTAATAAGGATCACGTGTGTGCGTTCACAACACATGCTCCTATACACGCTGCACAAGTCCCACTAACAGCCTCTGAGCAATACCGCACATACTTTCAGGTTGTGAGAGGAAAGAAAAGAAAAAGTCAAATCAACAGGATAATTATTGTGTGGATTGTTTCAAATTAAGCTAGAGCAAAACAAATGACAGTTTCCTCACTGTTTACTGAGCATCCCTGAGAAAGCAGAACCCAAACCCCATAATATGTTATCAATAACACACAGGTTTTCCACATTGATTGAAACAGACAATTGAAAGAGTTTTGAAAGTTTGACAGATTTAGAGAACAAAACTTTGACACAGAAAGGATTAAAGTTACTCATTAAAGGTAATAAGGCCAAAAATGAGGCCAATGCTTGTTGGTACCCACTCATGTTAATCTGATCAGCTGTTCGCTTAAATAAAAAATGTGAAAAGGACAAATGGAAGGTTTGTTTTACTGCTGAAACTTATTCATGAAGTAGCATGTCAGTAAAAGCAGATGTAAGGATGCAAAGCTTATGGTTCCCAATAGCTCTTGAGGCACTGCAGGCAGAGGTCTCCTAGTTGATGATTCCACTCCTGAGCACCTGTGTGTGTGTTTGTGTGTGTGTGTGTGTGTGTGTGTGTGTGTGTGTGTGTTTGTGTGTGTGTGTGTGTGTGTGAGTGAGTGAGTGTGAGTGAGTGAGTGAGTGAGTGTGAGTGAGTGAGTGTGAGTGAGTGAGTGAGTGAGTGAGTGTGAGTGAGTGAGTGAGTGTGAGTGAGTGAGTGAGTGAGTGTGAGTGAGTGTGAGGGAGTGAGTGTGAGTGAGTGAGTGTGAGGGAGTGAGTGTGAGTGTGTGAGTGTGAGGGAGTGAGTGAGTGAGTGAGTGAGTGTGAGTGAGTGTGAGTGAGTGAGTGAGTGAGTGTGAGTGAGTGTGAGTGAGTGTGAGTGTGAGTGGGTGTGAGTGAGTGTGAGTGTGAGTGTGAGTGAGTGAGTGTGAGTGAGTAAGTGAGTGTGAGTGAGTGTGAGTGTGAGTGAGTGAGTGAGTGTGAGTGAGTGTGAGTGAGTGAGTGTGAGTGAGTGAGTGAGTGAGTGTGAGTGAGTGAGTGTGAGTGAGTGTGAGTGAGTGAGTAAGTGAGTTTGAGTGAGTGAGTGTGAGTGAGTGAGTGTGAGTGAGTGAGTGTGAGTGAGTGTGAGTGAGTGTGAGTGAGTGAGTGAGCGTGAGTGAGTGTGAGTGAGTGAGTGAGTGAGTGAGTGAGTGAGCGTGAGTGAGTGTGAGTGAGTGAGTGAGTGAGTGAGTGTGAGTGAGTGTGAGTGAGTGAGTGTGAGTGAGTGAGTGAGTGAGTGAGTGTGAGTGAGTGAGTGAGTGTGAGTGAGTGAGTGAGTGAGTGAGTGAGTGTGAGTGAGTGAGTGAGTGAGTGTGAGTGAGTGTGAGGGAGTGAGTGTGAGTGAGTGAGTGTGAGGGAGTGAGTGTGAGTGTGTGAGTGTGAGGGAGTGAGTGAGTGAGTGAGTGAGTGAGTGTGAGTGAGTGTGAGTGAGTGAGTGAGTGTGAGTGAGTGTGAGTGAGTGTGAGTGGGTGTGAGTGAGTGTGAGTGTGAGTGTGAGTGAGTGAGTGTGAGTGAGTAAGTGAGTGTGAGTGAGTGTGAGTGTGAGTGAGTGAGTGAGTGTGAGTGAGTGTGAGTGAGTGAGTGTGAGTGAGTGAGTGAGTGTGAGTGAGTGAGTGAGTGTGAGTGAGTGTGAGTGAGTGAGTAAGTGAGTTTGAGTGAGTGAGTGTGAGTGAGTGAGTGTGAGTGAGTGAGTGTGAGTGAGTGTGAGTGAGTGAGTGTGAGTGAGTGAGTGAGCGTGAGTGAGTGTGAGTGAGTGAGTGAGTGAGTGAGTGAGCGTGAGTGAGTGTGAGTGAGTGAGTGAGTGAGTGTGAGTGAGTGAGTGTGAGTGAGTGAGAGTGAGTGTGAGTGAGTGAGTGTGAGTGTGAGTGAGTGAGTTTGAGTGAGTGAGTGAGTGAGTGTGAGTGAGTGAGTGTGAGTGAGTGTGAGTGAGTGAGTGTGAGTGAGTGAGAGTGAGTGTGAGTGAGTGTGAGTGAGTGTGAGTGAGTGAGTGTGAGTGAGTGAGAGTGAGTGTGAGTGAGTGAGTGTGAGTGTGAGTGTGAGTGAGTGAGTTTGAGTGAGTGAGTGAGTGAGTGAGTGTGAGTGAGTGAGTGAGTGAGTGAGTGTGAGTGAGTGTGAGTGAGTGAGCGTGAGTGAGTGTGAGTGAGTGAGTGTGAGTGAGTGTGAGTGAGTGAGTGTGAGTGAGTGAGAGTGAGCGTGAGTGAGTGAGTGTGAGTGAGTGTGAATGAGTGTGAGTGAGTGTGAGTGAGTGAGTGAGTGAGTGTGAGTGAGTGAGTGTGAGTGAGTGAGTGAGTGTGTGAGTGTGAGGGAGTGAGTGAGTGAGTGTGAGTGAGTGAGTGTGAGTGAGTGAGTGAGTGAGTGAGTGAGTGAGTGTGAGTGAGTGTGAGTGAGTGTGAGGGAGTGAGTGTGAGTGAGTGAGTGAAAATGAAGCTGGACGCTGAGCTAATCCTCTCTTGATGAATATTTTATGTTGCTTTAAAAAACATCTGTATATAAGACCGTGATGGTGCACACAGTGATGCTCCCAAAGTGCCAACTCCAGTTTGGCTTCACAAGGGCATGGGAAGGATTATTCCAACTCCTTTTACTAAAATACTTGCTATCACATCCAGCCAAGTGCCACAAGTTCAAAGGAGAAATGGACGGTTACTGAAAATTCTATAACAAAATATATGTTCTGTTAAATGTCATTGTGATTGACCTGGTAGAACACCTTTATTGTTCAATACACAGCAGCACAACACACTCTTCTCCTGATAAGACCGTAAAAAAAAAATACACTGCGGTAAACATTGTCATGATGAAATGAGCAAGAAGAATATTTACCTACATGGCCTCTCCACTAATGTACCCACGCACAATGTGTGTGTGTGCACTCTTGGATACTTCATGGATACAAAACTATTCTGGCTGTGGTCCATAACAAAAAAAGAAGATTAAAGAAGAAGATTCTTTCAAACTACTGCATTGAAGGCCAATAAACACAATATTTTCTATAACAGCAGTAATTCACTGGAGATATGATGCTGACATCAGTGTTGCACTTTTGCACATTGGAGAAACCTCGAGGAGGGTTTATTCTGTTGGAATCCGCCAAAAGCGAGCAGCCAAGGCAAACTCCGATGAGATCCGATGCGATCTGATTTGATGAGGTCCCCTTCGGTTCCGCATCATTTTAACCGATTCCTCAATGAAGACAAGTTCCAAACATGCATAACTTCCGTTACAAGAAAGCAGAGAGAGAGAGAGAGCTGCTCCTTTAAATCCATATACCATCCATATACCAAACAACCCGTGGTATCAAGGATACCGCCTCCATTTATAGATGCTCCTAATAGCGTCGCTATTTCAACACTGTAGCTTTCAACACATAGCTATGCAGGCCATTGTGGGGTTTCCACTACTTCAAAAGCAACAGGACTTCCTAGCAAGGGGCTCCTCGTATCATTCTTGTACTCCCCTGACTGGATGCTCAATATGAACAAGAATAAATTAGAGGCATCGGCAGGTTGGGATTTGACCTTATGAACACACTGTATCACATGAGGCAACTGTTGCAGGGATCAAACCGTAGATACAAAAACATAAAAAATTATCCGCAGCCCCGGAGTCCAACAAGTCCCACTGGTCGGTAGATGGGGTAGGGAGGTTCATGATGTTGTTCTACTCATTCAGTAGTTACACCGCACCACCACACCACACCGTCGTGCTCATTCCCTGAGCAGACAGGTCACGCCAAATCCAAAACACCAGCCCACCCCTGCTGCTGGCCAGAGCGCTACGACGCGCAGAGCGGCCACGGCCGTTTCATCAAAGGAGGCCACCAGAGCCCGCAATGAAGAGACTCCTTTTGAGCAACTCACGAGCAGTGTGAGGAAGTCATCAACGCTGAGAGACAGACAAATACAGTATTTTTCCGGGGGGGTTTTCACCCAGTCGCGAAACTATGCGAAGAATCTGCAAAATGTTTCAGGCTGCAAGAGATTTAAGGCAGGTTATTGCCGTTGTGCTGCAACGACACAATAAAAACTGTGAATTTCTACGGAAACCTGAGATGGGAAGGTTACTTTGGCAGCAAACGATTATGGAGGTTTAAAGTAGGTGAGGAAATGAAGCCAAGGAGAAAACAAAAGGATACAAAAAGGTGTTGGTACTTTGCCCTCTAAAAAAAGATGCATTAGAGCAAAAGGCGTCAAGCATCAAATTACTTTCTCCGTCAGCCCGGCCTTGCCTTCTTAGAGCCCGGCATGCAAGAGAGCTTTAGGAAACCAAAACGCATCACCCATGCCTTACTCCTCCTCTCCCCCCACAGTCTGCATCAACAAAGAAAAAAAGCTTATAACAAGACAGCTAGATATCGAAACTCTGTGTGTGTCTGGAGAAGGGTTGATGTTTGTGTCTGCGTCTGTGTGTGAGGGTTCAAAGTTGGGATCTAAACAAAGCAGAAAAACTTCAAGAATGACGTTGGTGCTTGAAGGGGAGACGACTGCAGCGCAGCGATTCTCCTCTTGTGAATGCCAGTCATGTCCTGTTTGCTACAGAGCACGCGTTCTCAGTGACTACTACTTTGTTTACATCGGGAGGCCGGGGACATTTTCACTGGGAGCGAGACGGTCCACTCTAAAGTTGAACTATTGTGTAAAAAACACAAGCAGTTCTGTAAACTGGTATAATTTCCCCAAACCAATCGCGGGTGTCAGCCAGTGAAACCTAAGACAGATCCAATGAAAGATGAAAGAGTTCATTGTTCCTAACATATCAAAGTGTTTCACCTGCGTCAGTTAAGAGGAGTAGGAAGCGTGGCAGACAGTTGGGAAATCATTCATTATTCACAGTGGGGCTCGAGGGGAGGGACGACAGCGAGGAGGGTGTCTGGGAAGAGGAAGCTGGGGGTTAAACTCCAGACCAATAGCAAGTGGGCAGGGGAAGTTCCAATCCTGATGACTGACATGTTATTGAGTCTGGAGCAGAGATGGTAAACAAGTCCTCCCTTGAGCAGCCAGTTTGAGGGGGAGTCGTTACTATAGTGATTATGCATGGCTTTTTACACAGTTTTGGACAAACCATAAGTTAAGGGAGAACCTGAACAGACATATATTACCCACCAACGAGCCATAGTACAATTATTCCTGTTACTGGAATTTATGCTAAACTAATATATTAATGGAGGCTTTTTTCAGAGAGGGATTTTAAAGACCATTAAATGCAAGAGTATCTGGTTATGATAAAATGGTGTTGTTTTGTTTTATTACACAGAAACATTGATGGAGGAAAGAATTTGATGGAGGTAACTGTAGTAGTAGTCAGTCCCACCTCCTGCTCTTGCTCCATAATGTAAATGGAGCCAATGCCCCATTAGGACATGATTGAATTTATCTCTTCATTTACCAAAGCATTCGCCGTACTGCACAGTGCACAGAGTGGAAGGTTAGCAGGGGAGGTGAGCAGGCTGCAGCAGACAGCAAGGTAACAGGCACACAGTAGCATGCGGAAGGCCCGACAGGGTTGTGCAGCCCAGATTGGAGGCCGACACCCCCCTCCCCCCCAAAGCTCACTGAGCTCCATCAGGCCACATCCTCATCCGGCAACCCAATACTCCCGAAGTGGATCACTACAGACACTTGTTCAAACCATACATCAGCAGAGCTGGCCAGAGAGAGAGGATGCTTACTCCACTGCCCGCTAATGGCAAATCGCACCAGAGACTCCAGCGCCGTCTTAACTCAATTACAGTATAGAGTCTCAAGTGCGAGGATGGATTGGTCTAATGTAAAGTGGTGTTTTTCCCTTTCCTAAAGCACAGCGTGTCTGGCCGTGCATGTTGGGCCACAGAGGGAACACTGTACAGCATCCTGAGGACTTTTCTAATGCGGAGGAAAGCTCGGGTGAATCTCTGCTCAGTCCCGTGCACAAAAGGTGTGCGTGAGCCCCGTTCCTCTCCCAGTCCCAGTGTTTCTGGGTCTCTTCCCCTCCCGTGCTCACTAAACGCCACCAATGTGTTTTTCACACAACTATGTGCTGGTCTGTGTGTTCAGGCATGCGTGGCATTTCCCCCCTCAATTGCATCCAGTCACAACATGCACACAAAAACACACACACACCTTCCAGCCTCAGGCCTCGGCCAACACTGCAGCTGCTGTTGTTGTTGTTACTTTGTTGGTAATTGCCCCAGGTATGCAGCAACGTCACATGTGGGAACACTTTGTTGTCACATAAGAGTTGAAGTATGGTCTAAAAGCTATTAAAGGCACCGCAAAACCAAAACAACAACAAAACAATAAGAAATACGATGTATATGGATATTCTTTTATTATCTGGCCTTAATGACTTCAAGTCATGTAGTTTTAGTCATTTAACGGTCAGTAATTCATTAATAATGACAAAAAAATCAAAATGAATGTAAAGAAACACATAAGAAGAAATGTGTTATGGAGATTCATGACAGAGTGCAAACGAGCACACACATGGAATCCAAATGTCGAGCTGTTCAATGGGATCAAACACAATAAGTAAGCCCAAGCCCAAGCTGATATTCTGAATATACATCAGACTCATATCTGTAGCATAAAGAATAGTCTCTGCAGCAATCTTGCTCATCAAAACAGGAGACTCCCCAACTCATTCTGCCATTACTAGAGAGAGAGTTTTCCCAGTAAGCTGTCAAACTAATTTACAGCAGAGAATCATTTCAGCTCCACTTTGAGCTACAAGTCTAAATCAAATATAATTATAGAGATGCAAATAATAAATGTACGCAGATGTATCACCAGCTGCATTTGTGCCAGTTTAAGGTTTTTGCTGTTTGAGCACAATAATGACCTAAACAGAACTCTGTGGCAGTCAGTTGCAGGACCTGAAGATGAAACGCAGCAAATAGGAGATGCATAGATGCAGGTATCAGTATGGGAAGAACTTCGGAAAGAACTCTTCTCTTTTTTTCCCGGATTGTTTCCTCTCACTAATAGTCGCTTCTAAAAACACCTGACATCACAGATCTGCTTCCTTAAAAACTGTGTGTTTCCTGGCAGTGCGATGCTACCTGGCTGGCGAGACGTGTTGTTTTGCTAGCCAGGGTTAGTGGGAGCGTGTCACATGCTTGCAGCCCTGGACACGTCCCTCTCTAATCCCTCTAGTGGATGTAAGGAGACAATTACAGGAGACTAAAGCTGAAACGTTTTTACCATTTTTAAATGTCCTCCTTTAGTGAAGATTAAGGTTAATATAAGGTTGTATTATGACAACACATCAAAATGTATACCTCTAAGGGATCCAGAATTACATTTTATTTTTTACATCACATATGTATACATAAAATGAACCAGTTGCTGATTAATTCGGCTGGATCACCAGGCTTTGTACGCGCCTGTCCCCAGACAGTGAGACTCCCCAATAAAACACTTACAAAAATGCCTTTTCTATATATCCATGAATGTTGCTAGCAACCCCAGTTAAACACATTTACTTAAATAGCGCAGTTGCCGGTCATGTCAATTTATAAGCCCTACTATGGCGGCTTTGGCGTGGGTAGGTTTAGGCATGAGGAGAGTTTGGGTAAGCCAATCAGAGGCATAGTAGGACGAGTCTGCTTCGCCATACAATGACGAATACACATGGCTGTTTAATAATACCTTTGCATGTCCATGTTGGACCAAATGGGACACTATATGCGGCCCGTGAACGATACAGCCGCCAAGTATCAAAGTGGATCGGATGAACGGTTCTTGAGATATGCAAAGGATGTGTCTGCATGAAGGCTGAGAGACAGACGGGCTGCCAGGGATTCCTCGCGTCACAGTTAGGTACCAAAACTCGTTTCAGCCTATCATCCATCACAGCATCAGAATCATCAGAGTTGATTGTTTAGCTGGTGGCCAGTTAACTGTAAATCATGAAATTACAGTTCGGTTTGGTTACATTTTATGTGTGTCTAAGTATTAGTGTTGGTTTGCATGTGTGTGTGTGTGTGTGTGTGTGTGTGTGTGTGTGTGTGTGTGTGTGTGTGTGTGTGTACATGGGGGGTCATATTTGGGATCACGTAACCAAACTGTATACATAGCTGACATTGCAGTCTCTGTATGTCTGAGTGCAGTCTTGTCTTTCAGATGACAGTGGGTGGTTGTTGGCTGGCGCAGACAGAGCGCGGTGAAACGGTGTCGCTGAGTACATTTCCCCCCCTTCGCCTTGGGATATGTGCCTCGGCCCGGCATTTTGTGCAGTCCAGTTAGCCACATTAATCATGACATCTGGATTAAGGGTTTCCTTTTTCCCTCAACTCAATTTCTTGAGGGTACACACAATATCCTTTTGTGAGGCTGCACTTGCTTTTTGAAAAAAGGAAAAAGTTACGGGTTCAGCGGGTACAGTTGTGCCCAGAGTTAACATCTGTTACAAGGCAACACTGAGACTATTCTCTGGCCACTGGGTAGCCTGTGCTGATATTTTAGGCCGTTCCTTTCAAGTGTAATGGTCTGATAAGATACCGCCGTCGCAGATGGTGGAACAGTAAAACAATATTGTATTGATCCAGTAGCTTGCATATACAAAGCTTAATTTCACACAAAAAAGACCTTTCAGTGGGGTTAGCTTTTCATTATAGACCTGCTGCTGTTTTTACCAATTTCCTATCTGCACAGGGAGTTAAAAGCTTGCAGCTCCTTCATAAACAGCAGAGCAACACACAAATAAAGGCACTTACTGCAGACTTAATGTCATGTTTGCACACTGATAAGACCAAAGAGGGCCATTGATGGGAAATGTTTGGCTGCATTAAACAATGGGCTGGTTTTCACTTGATCCTTCTACTTCAAAGAGTGAGCCAGTTTAACAACAGGATGGGTTATTTTCCTTAAATATCTCCTTTATTTGAAGTGATTGAAACACGCACCAATTACACACAAAACACATCAATAAAACGTTGCTGTAACAACAGCATCTCATTTGGCATTTGCACAAAGCCCTTGCAGTAAAAAACGTCACTGTTTATAAGTAAAATTGGGGGAAAAATCACCTTCAGCGATTTTAACTCCCAGGCTCAGTAGACATATAGGCCCTCAGTTTCAACATAAGTTTCTGAGTAATCAGATTCTATCATGGCGGCAGTCAAACGGAGATCACTTGTGATCTCAAACATGAAGAATTACAGTCATGAAGCCGTGGAAACCAAGTCAACAACTTCAGATTCCTTTCTAATCTCGACCATGTTTATTTTAGGTAGAGGGTGTTTGTGGCGAATCGGCAACAGCATGAACTGCAGTCGAGAGCATGGGGCACAGGAAGTAGCACGTTTGGCTATATGGGCCAGGGACAAGGACAATGGTGTGGGTCAAAGGTCAGGGGCTAGAGGCCAAAGGCCTCATATGGGGCAGACTACGCATAAAGCCGTGCCTGGCCTTATTGTTCCAGCAGCAGACGTGGGCAGCTGACGTGGATGGAGCAGGACAGCTGACAACTGCCTCAAACAGTCTCCAGCCGACACTTCCTATTGGCTGTTAGTGACATCATGGTTCTATCACCCTGTTTCAACTCCTCTTTTAAGGGTGGGTGGAGAGTTCAGTACTTCCCTCCTCCTCCTCCTCCTCGTCCTCCTCCTCCTAACCAGGTCACGTCTCTCTCTTTTTCTCCATCACACACGCACACACACACACACACACACACACACACACACACACACACACACACACACACACAGCTCTATGAGCCCCTTCAGGGGACCTCAGCAACTCACATGGCCACTTTTGTAAAGGAGGATGTAAGACAGGGGCAAGGAAGTAGCAAGAAAACAAACATAGCAAAACAAATTAGACGGCAACACACACACACACATGCTGTCATGTGTAATTTAATCCAAGACAATGAAAATGTTGAGTTTGGGTCGAAACATCATGCTATTATTTTGAAAGTGTTGCTTTGATGTTTTCACAAAAAGACAGCTCTAAATTACTAGCTGGTGTAGGATACTAGAAACAAATTGAAGATCCGGTTCATAAATTAATAAAAATGCATATAGTGTACACCAGAATACAGCCATGATTCTGAAACTGTGTAATCCATAAAGTAATGACAATATTGTAAAACCACTGTAAATCTGCAACTGTAATAGAATAATATCGATGCAGTTATGATTGTATTTGATGTAATGTAACATCTGGAATGCATGCATGAAATACTTGAACAACAACTGATATTGACTAAGGATCATTCGAAATCCCGAGTTACATTGAACTCACCAGAAGACTCCCAGAGGTGTGGACACTGACTTTCACACCTTTAAGCATTGGTATAAATACCTGTAGGAACCATTGTTCTGGAGTTCACTGGTGGAGGCGACAGACGGGCACTATGGGGGTCAAAGGACTGACCTGGGGCCTGTTGGTCGCTGAGACCAGCGGCTCCTCAGCTGAGATGTTCTTTTTACCACAACGCCATCTCCTTTATTAAATACATTTGATTTAACCTTTTGATCAGCGATGACCTCTGTCCGTCCGGCGTTTCTTCATTTTTGAACACAACACTGGGCTGCACTGTTCTATGTCTGCGGTAATGAAACAAAAGGATGCTCACAGTGAAGGAGACGAAGATACACAGAGAGAAAGTGATCCTTGTAGGAGGCAAATTGAGAAATAATTGCATAATATATAAAAGCTGTGCTGGAAGATAAACAGAAAATCCCACGTCTTTATCTAGACTTGAAACAGACTTGTGTCGTAGGGATGTGGCTTCTTGCGGAGGCCTTAATCACTCTGATCGATCCCTGTGCCAGGCAGGTATACCGTATCTGATGTCTGATTGGGGTGGAGGTGAAGAATGGAGGGACAGCAGTCCACTGACCTCCCACTGCTCTGCTACAATCAGACGCAGCATTCAGCCCAGGATCACGTCCTTCACCAAGAGTTTAGCTCTTAGTCGGATTAAGGAGGAGTCCGTGCACATGGGAAAAGGTGAAGCGCCATGCAGCGCTGGAGGAATCGATGGGGCTGCAGTGGGGAGTGTGGGTGGAGCAGGGGGGGAGTTTCTGGCACTGAGGCGGAATGATCTGCTGTGCTCTGCGTGGACTCTACAGAGATTTAACATTAAACCACATAGCGGACAGGCCAGCAGGACAGAGCTAAGTAGCTTTTAAACTCCCTTCCACCTTTTGTGTCCAACAGTGAAGATGATCGAAAATGTATTAGCCTCATCATAGAAAACAAAACAAAACTCTTTGACCCTTTTTATAAAGAAAAAGGAAGGCACAGAGGGCAGAGAGGAACGCACGCCAGGAGAAGGCCGGGAATATGGCACAGAAAACAAGCCTGCTTCCAACCACAGGAAGGGCTACGCCCCCCACGGTGTACAAACATGCGACTCGAAGAAATGATTGAAACACAATGTACCCCCCCGAAACAAATAATGGCCTCCATTGTGAAATGCTGTGGCACACTCGGTCAGCGGAGCAGTTTGAACCCCCCCCCCCGCCCCCTCCCCGCCCCCACCTCTCCATCTCTTTCTCAGCTCCCAAGGCCACGAACAACTTTCTCCTTCAGTTGGCACATAGACGGGGGCCACGCAACACCGCGGCCCAATTCGGTTTCCCCCCCCCAAAAATATGTCTTTGTCTTGCTGTCGTTACAGACCTCCCACCGCTCAACGGACTGGGCTGCTGAAGTATAAGTGCACCAACAGGGAGCCTAAAGCAAGTTACAAACAACCACTGACAATGTAAATTCACAAGTACTGGGCTCCTTATTTTGCTCGAGTACTACACCAAAGTTTACAATTGATTAGTACAGCAATACATATTTTTTCACAACCTCGGTTTTTGCTCACAAAACTATTTCAGACATGTGTCAATTATGCAGCATGGGTCGTCGTGGCGCAGGGGGTAGAGAGGGTGTGCTGGGAACCACAAGGTTAGTGGTTCGAGTCCCGGCTGCCCCATGTCCCATGTCGAAGTGTCCCTGAGCAAGACACCCAACCCCTAATTGCTCCCTGGGCAAAATGTAAGAGCCATGGGTTAAAAATCTAATGTAAGTCGCTTTGGATAAAAGCGTCAGCTAAAATGACCTGTAATGTAATGTAGCTCTGTTTTACGTCTACGGATTTTGTGTAACAAATGACTTCACACCTGATGCCACTCAGAAGAGAAAACCCTGTTCCCCTGACATACGTGTGAGGACCTGTAAGAGAGTCACTGAGGATAACCTGCACGTCATAAGCTCTAACAAATGGAAGACCTCGGGCTATATTTCCTGCTGCAGCTGTCTCAACAACAGAGAACACTGGGAATTCAAGAGTTTCACTGCAAGCAAAGTCACAAAGATACTGACACAAAGACCTCTTTGTAACATTTGAATTCTTAACCCATTGTTATCTTAACTACATGACATGAGCCGCTGTTAGATATTAACTGATTCTGGGGGTTACACATTATCAAGTCCTTTTGAACAACGTGTCCTTGAAAAGGTGCCCAACGAGTGAGAGGAGGCGTCTCTACACCTGCTAGATCAGTGATTTCCTCCGGAGAGGCCGACGTGAATGTGCACCCACTCCCACACTTTCAAACATCCAATGCTGGGCCGCCTGGCTTCAGACATAAAAGGGGATGGATTGCTGGCTGAGAGAGGAAATGGGTGCATGCTGCTCAATCAATGAGCCACCAATTACACACACACACACACACACACACACACACACACACACAGGGAAACAGAGCAAACACAGGAAACAGGACCGTATTCTTTAAAAAAGGAGTTCAAAGAAGGCTGGCTCTGGCTTTGGCTCCAGGGCCTCTGCCAGGGCTACATCTTGTAATATAGCCATGTCTTGTGGTGGCTTAGTGCTACTATTACTCTCCCCTGGCCACTTTTCAGAGGAGTTGTGTGTGTGTGACGTCTGTTGCTATACTAACACGCCCACTGCTGGACTGTGCGGAGCCCTCAGACAGCAAGGGGTGGTACAAATGACAAAGCGATCATGTAGTCCCATACCTGTGTTGTCTATTTGGTAGCCAAAGGACGGGTGGGAAGATCAAGCGTGTGAATACGATACATCACAGAAGAGATACAACCAGGGAGCATCATCAATACAGAGTAACCTTTCAACTCTTTGGGGTTAACAGGCTTTAATTTTACAACAACTTTAGAAATGTTTTCTAATAAGGACTAATTACAGCAGAAAGAGACAATCTTCAACGGCACACTTCCTGTTTCCTAGGAAACAGTTCCTAAAATAACCAGGAGCACAGTTTAGTCCGAGCCTAAAAGTTCATTAAGGAAGGAAATTATTAAGAAATAAAGTCTCCAAAATATTATTTTGCCCAAATATTATTTGTTATTATTTTTAAGTTACTTAATTGACTGATTATCAGAATTGTTGATGACGGAGTTTCTTCCAATCCAAATAAACACATTCCCTGATCGCTCCAAAACTACATCAGAAAGTCGTTTGCAAAACCAGACTGCCCTCCAGATGAAATGCACATTCCACCATTTCTTCCCCGCCACATTGTGCCCGCAGGAGCACATTCCTGCTACATGAAAGCAGCGCCAGGCCCACCTGGAGCACGTTATTACTGCATTGCCTGTCTCCGCGTTGCAAAAACACAAGTTAACGGAGTTGTCCCAATCCGGCTAGGACGAGGTGGTTAATGCCATCTGCTGCCTTCTGTCTACGGAGGGAGTTGCACCATCCCTGACTTGGAAATCATTTTCATTTTTTTAATTTTAAATCAATGAATTCATTTTTAAATCTCCATGCCCTTCTCCACCAACACTTTCCCCATCACCTGAATCCCCCCTGCGTCCGAAGTCACACAGGAAAAAAAGATCTATAAAAGTAAACTTGCTTTTGCTCAGAAGGTGCCTGTTTTAATCTAACTTGTTTTACAATAACAAACTAGATGAGGTTTGTTGTTCATATATTAGATCCTCTA
Source organism: Gasterosteus aculeatus (assembly GCF_964276395.1). NCBI lineage: Eukaryota > Metazoa > Chordata > Actinopteri > Perciformes > Gasterosteidae > Gasterosteus > Gasterosteus aculeatus. The sequence continues at coordinate 19,871,823 of NC_135709.1, read as the reverse complement.
AAATAAAAGTGTGCAATACACCACTTTGAATTTTGTGCATAACAATGTGATTAATTGCCCAAAATCACGCGATAAAAAAGAAAAAAAATGTAATTGTTGCCCAGCACCAGAGAAACCACCAAACTAAGCTGAACCAAGCTTCCATCTCCCAGTGGCATCTATTGCCTGCGTATCTGCCTTCACAAAGGTCCTGTCAATGTATTCACCAATGGCCATAAAGTTATTTGGAAAGCACTTTGGGTGCTGGAGGGAATACAAACGGCGTGAACGGGGGATCAACAGACGCCTAGTGTCATGAGTGTGTAATTTACTACCTCAGAAGAAGATGCTTTTATGACCACACTCTCTGTGACAAAATCATAAAGGGAACAGTGCTTGCTTGGATAGTTTGTGGATTTGGGAAAAATAGTACAAAAACAACCTTTTAAAAAGTGAATACCGTCTCTACAATGGGCTAAATAAAATAACATAAATAAATAAGATAAATAAATGTGCATACCACCCTCCAAGGGGAAGGAAACAGCCAGAAAGAGAAACATTTTACTGGAAGATTTACCTGAATTAATAGTGCAAATGGGCTCGTGAGCTCTTGTCTGGTGAGCACCCGGGGAAAACACCACGTGGTGTGAATCAAAAAACGATGATTACAGATACTTCAAACCACACAGATAAACAAATAAAACTCAAACGTTGGAAGTCTCCCTTCGCTGCAGCTGATGAAGGCTTTATGGAAGTGTTAAGTGTTATGGAAGCGATGACTGATCCGCGGTTGATACTAAGCGAGCAGCCTAAGGCGGAAGCAAAGCCCAAATTGGGCCTTTTGTTTCAGACTGCACACTGAGTCTCGGCAAATGCATGAACAAAACACCAAAACACAAAGCCTGTGAAGAGGCAGGCGTGTATGTGTGTGGGCCTTTCCCCGGGCTCCTCCTCAGCCTGAACAGTCACTCTCTCACACACACACACACACACACACACACACACACACACACACACACACACACACACACACATACATACACTCGCACACGTACACACAACCAACTGCACCACAAGCGCCTCCGAGCCGCGTCTCACCCACCCACACAACGCGCAAACTAACCCGCCTCCCGCTCTCTCCTCTTCCTCCTCGGCCCGTCTCTACTTCTCACCCTCATTCATGAAATGGCTGCTTCACAACTCCAGCTGCTCGCACGGAATTTACGGATGAGGGTTGAGGGGCAGCAGCGGGCCGGGGGGTACTTTTTGTCTGTTTTTCCCCTCTCCCTATGCCCATCTCTGTGCCCGGCTAACCCTTTCCATCCCCGCAGCGGCGAGATAGATCTGTCCGTCTAATTCAACTCCTGCACGTATGCCACCCCACACCACCCCTCCAAAACAAACCTGACACCCTCATGTCATGGGAGGGAAACTGAAGCTCTGCGCCTGGCAGGGGAAAGGCAGGCGCAGAGCGGAGCGGGGGCAGGAGCGAGCGCTGGTGGCTCCTCCTCAGGGGCCAGCGAGAGGGGAACGAGGACATTCTCAAGTTCCATCCCTGGAACACATCCTCCGTGTTTCTGCAGTCTTACCACATCACACACACACGCACGCACACACATGTGCAGACCATCTAGGATTTCAAAGCATCATGAGACTCCAGCTATGACGTGCCCTCTCAGAAAATCTACGGGGTACAATAATAAGTGTCACTGTGTATGTATGTGTGTGTGTTGGGGGGGGGGGGGGGGGGGGTGTGCATCTAGTCTGAGGTGAATGAGTGCATCTGCGCTAATGCCTCGGTTCCCCCCACAATTCCGCTTTGCAGCGTCTTCTGGTGTAAACACGCAAATTAACGCTTCTGTGGTAGAACATGCACATGTGCCACACAGAAAGGGCATGTGTTTAGTAAATGGCATGCACAAACATACAGACACACACATATACATCTATAAATAGGCAGTCATAGTGACAAAGGGTCAGTCTGGACATAATAACATGTCTCTTGTTGCTACATCATACCTCTAAATGAGGAAGCTAGACATATCAGAACTTTTCTTTTAAATATATATGTGTAGAAGAAAAGTTATGGTCTGGTTTGATAATCTCTAGTCTTCTAGCATCACTAGTAAACAAACTGTTGCTGTGCATTTAAAAAAAACACAAAACAAAAAGCATATTTCAGCTTCAACCAGGATATTGCATTTCCTCCTCCTCAGCCCACGCAGTCCACCACCCGCCCACCTACCCACCCAATGCCGGCCTGTGTTTCAATCCTGGCCCCAGTGCACTCAAAGTTTCCACCGATGGACACAGAGCTCTGTAGACGTGCGCAGAGCATTCGGTTTACGTGCGTCAGCCACACCACAGCCCAGGGATCGGAGCATCAGAGGTGGAGCCGACGGACACGTGGGTGGGGTACTTGAAGGGGAGCTGCGACATCGTATTAACGGCAGGCGAATGAAAAAACATCCCGGCTGCGCTGCATAGTGTGGTTACGGCTGCCTGGCTATTTATACGTTTCCCCCTCCTTCGTAGAAGGAAGCCGCTTTTATTGGAGCCAGATGTGAGCGGAAGAACAGACAGCAGCCCGACTGAAAGGTGGCAGCCATGACCCGGCCAGGTTCTTTAGGAGACAGCTAATGTAGTCCACTTTGACAGGGACAAGTGAAACATTTACATTCACCTTTGACATGAACTGTCATAGTAGGGAGTCAATATTTGGGATGAAAAGTGATCATTATTTTGTTCCTTTAAATGTAAAAAAGGAACAACAACAACAACAACAACAAAAGCACAGCAACCATATTGGAGAGACAATCTAGGTCAGATAAAAGAACTGTGGTTGCTGAATATGTCTGGGACTATCTTTGGACATACATATTTCATAGACGCTGGTCAAGCTGCGTGGGTGACTGTGCAGCGGTCACGGTCGACAGTGTTCTTCTGACAGGCCACGCTCGCGGTCCCATCAGAGACTTCAAAAGATCAAATCCCGCAGTTCTCAGCCATCCCACCAGCGTAACTTGTTACACCGCGCTCTCCTTTTCGCCCTGCTCGACCATGGCACTTGAATGCCAATGAGTGCTGGTGAGACGGGGCTTAATTTGTTGTGACCCCCGGATGATGTATTGCCAGTGGCAGGCTCCCAGTGGGCTACAAGCCCATTGATCCACCAGCGGATTCAATGACACATCATCAGTCCCTAGGTCACAGATGTAACAGTGTAGACTAAGCAAAGGCAGATAGGAGAGGGGGTCCCACATGACAGGGGAAAGTTCAAACAATGGAGAAGGGAAGAAGGAACCACAATCCTGACCCCCCCAAAAAAACAGAGATCCCCTTTGATTAGAGAAAGCTAAAAATAAACGCTGGTATTTCACAGCAAACATCGTTGTCAGTGAGTTGGTTTAAGGCCGGCGAAGAAAATCGCGCTATCTTGTTGACCAATAGGTGCTTGCCTTGAGAAGTGATGCAGGCGGCAAGAAGAGAGCAGTGAGAGTAAATCATTTCATACGTCAGGGCTACAGTAGTGTCACATCAGAAAGAATTAACAGGTCTCTTGGAATAAAAATCAGAGCCCTAAATATTCTCCTCAGTTCCTCATGCGACACGTAGAGTGTTATAGTTCCAAGACATAGTTCCCTTGACAAGTCTGAATTATTGGATTGAACCAGCTCTACGTCAAGTAATAGTTGTCCGTAAGGCTAGGAAAAAAGAAAAAAAATCCTAGGAACAACGTCATAGGTTTTGGTCTCAAAAACACAGACGCACAAATACTAACTCCAGAAAACATTCCATTGATTCCTGTGTCGCCCCTGCAGCCTCCCGGTACTCGTTCTGGCGCCTCCACCCGCCACGAGAGAAGCAAGAGATTGGTCTGGCATTCCATAACCGCTTGTGCTTCCCGACAGAGAGGTGGGACGCCGAGGGGGCCCTCACCCTCAAAGCACACAACATTACACTCCAGCCCAACAACGCACACGCGCAGACTCCACAACACTTGAAGAGCATGAAAACATGAATGCCTTCAGATATATTTGGAGTATTTGCTGCCTTCATTTTACCACAGAAAGATTTATTTCCACCATTTGGACAAACGAACGCGAAGCACGCCCTCCCCTTCCCTCCCCCAACACAATGATATCAAAATAGTTTTGAACTTGAGCTGTTGACCAATGAGGAGTAAAGAGGACCTAATGTGCTTAAGTCAGAGCCCAGATTGTCCACTGCTCCCCTAAGCCTGTTTGACCAGCTGTCCTACTGCCTAAAGACAGACTAGAGAGCATCTTGAGGGAGGGAGCAGCCAATGCACTCCAATCTCCAGTCGCCCCTCCCATCTGCTGCACCACCAACCGCCAAAACTAAATCACAACAGCAAAGAACCTGTGCTTGGCTTCCTCCATTAGAACCCCTGGGGATCAAAACACACAAATCTAAGCCGCAAGTTTTCCTGAGGAAGAAAGATTCATGTGCAATTATTTGTTAGATATTGCTGTATTTTAATATAGATAAGTGTTTTTGTCATATATATATATATATATATATATATATATATATATATATATATATATATGTGTGTGTGTGTGTGTGTGTGTGTGTTAAATACATTTTAGAAAAAGCATTTGCTAAACTTTAAATGTAGTGTGTTCCTTTACTGCAGCACTGAGGGACAGACAGGAGTGTGAGTGCATCATGCATGTGTGTATTTCTATCTTACTGCTTCCTTTTCCTCCATGAGGTTGCCACCTGAGGTTAGCAAAGAACAGGCTTGCTTGGTGGGACAGAGTTAGTTAGACCTCCCTAATAAGTGTACGACCACGACTCTAACTCCGGCTCTCGGGTTGTGTCAAAGCAGCCACAGGTGTCCAGCTGTGACAAACGGCCTCACCCACACATCTGGGAGATTTGCTGCTGTCCTAAAACATCGACATGCAGACGACGGTGCAACAGTGCTGCACAATAAAAGGCACCTTTCTCCAAAAGGTAACTCTAATCCAGTTACACATTTAAACAAGGGAAAAGGTTTCAAGGCATCTATCCCACTTATCCTCCAATCAAAGGGAGAATAGAAAAGCTTCTTGTGAACTCAGCAGAGACTTCAAAGAGTTCAACAGTCAAAACATTTGGGGAAAATTATGTGTAATAATTAATAGCGCCTGACCCGCAAGTGAACTTTATTTCCAGCCCATTAATTATATCCTGCAATGAAACAGACGCAACAATTAAACAGGCAAGTGAGAAATAGAGACATGCACATCCATTAAATCGTATTAAAGGGGCGCAGAAAGGCAGTCAACCAAGCGCTGACTCCGTGAATCCTGGGTTGTGCTTGCGTGACAGCAAAAGTCTTTCTTTGACTCTGCAGCTCGTTACCGCTACTTAAGTAGGGGAAAAAACATGCGTGTGTCGTCACTGACTAAATCACCATTTAGGAGGAATAACAAAGAGTGGAATTTTCTAAAAATACCCTGATTTGTTCGGGTCTTAAAGGCTAAACGCCGTGTTCTGGAGTAGCTGAGCGGATCGCTGGTGACGTTTCAGCGGATCACTTTCCGTCATGCATTCTTTATTTGAGCCATGTGACTCCTGATCGCCTCAGGTCACCCGAGCATGCTGAGGAATAGCGACTTGAAGCGGAGCCTCAACGAGAGCTGTGTTACCTTAGACTCTCAACTGTCTGTACCATGATGGTGAATTCCAGACATCCCGTGTTACAAAGCTCCACACGATAACCTCTGAGGAATCATTCATCCTTTCCACTTGATGGGATACCAAAGAAAAATGCCCCACGGAAGACGTAATGAGTCACCCAGTAAACACGCTGGCTTACATTGTTTAGCCATACTAATCCAGTGACAGGTGGCTGCGTGGACCGAAGCAGTTGACCTGCCACAGGCCTGAACAAGCTGAGCGGTGGTGGATTGAGAAATGAGGGACACGGGTTACGTCCTCTTTTTCTGTAACGTTATATAAAAGGCTCCGGTGTTATTCTTTCGTAACTCTAAAAAAAATGAACTCTACTGTCAGCAAATAGTCTTTTATACAGTGCCCAGAGGCTGAGACAAGGTCTTCCAGCTCAGCAGGTGTTTGGGTGAAGATCAGCAGGAAAATGAGGAGGAGAAAGAGTCCAGGAAGGACGGAGACAATCAAAGAGGAAAGTATAAGGGACGGGATTTGGGTGAGAACCCGGGTAGGTGAGTTGGTGATTTAGTGTTGGCAGCTTTCATGTATTTAGTTTGGCGATGGTTCATCAGACAAAACAAGTAATGAGGAAACAATAGCCATCCCTCTCGTTCACCCTGAGAGGATCAAACCCCCCGCCCCCCCCCCCGCCCCATGCTGTGCCCTACAAAAGCCTTTAAAACAGAACGCTGTGTGTTACACAAGCTCTAACTTCCTTCTTCGCGTTCGGATGAGCTTATTTTTGACTTGTTATTGATCAATGGAAAAGGGCTCAGCCCGACCCACATACTCTGGTGGATGTTGGGGACAGTGTCTCACAGACTGGCTCACGACGCTCCAGAGGTTCCAATTCTTCATCTATGGTTTCAGCACGCATGAAGATAGCTGCAGACAAAGCTGCTCTGCAGGCCAGAGCTAAAGCTCTGAAAAGGAAACACAAACTGGAAAAGGAAAAGCTTGAGCTGTGGTTAAAAATGGAATCCCTGGATCTGGAAGCAGATATTGCTGCAGCTGATGCAAGGTTAAAGGCTCTAGACGAATTCGAAAGTGATGAAGCATCAGAATCCGGAAAAGAAATGGAATAACAGATAGAGGAATCTGACAAAAGAGGAGATATAACACAAATGGAGTCTGCACGGATAGGAACCATACCGAAAAGATCCTTACAAGGAATAATGCATACTCTGAATCCAACATTGACTGGAATCTCAAAAGGACCTGAGCAACCACCAAGGGCAACAGCAAACCCTCACACACACAGAGCTGTGGTTTCTGACGGACCACGCAGAAGAGGCGAAGCCACACCAAGAAGTGAAACACCTCAGAGCATAGATCTCACAAACATTCTACAAAGACAGACAGACTTGACAGACTTGCTAGTGATACAGCAGAAAGAGTCTAAACTCCCCCAAAGAGAGGTGCCGATGTTTGACGGCAATCCTCTCACTTTCACATCATTTATGAAGGCTTTTAAGCACAACATCGAGGATAAAACCAACAGTAATGAGGACCGACCATCCTTTCTGGAACAGTATACTGTTGGACAGCCAAAGGAGCTAGTTCAAAGCTGCTTTCACATGAACGCCACAACTGGCTATGAGGAAGCAAAGTGCCTGCTTAAATATCACTTTAGTCCATCAATCCATCCATCTTCAACCGCTTATCCGGGGTCGGGTCGCGGGGGCAGCAGCTCCAGCAGGGGACCCCAAACTTCCCTTTCCCGGGCCACATCTACCAGCTCTGACTGGGGGATCCAAGGCGTTCCCAGGCCAGTGCAGAGATATAATCTCTCCACCTAGTCCTGGGTCTTCCCTGGGGCCTCTTCCCAGCTGGCCGTGCCTGGAACACCTCCCTAGGGAGGCGCCCAGGGGGCATCCTCACCAGATGCCCAAACCACCTCAACTGGCTCCTTTCGACGCAAAGGAGCAGCGGCTCTACTCCGAGCTCCTCGCGAATGGCTGAGCTTCTCACCCTATCCCTAAGGGAGACGCCAGCCACTCTCCTGAGGAAACCCATTTCGGACGCTTGTACCCGTGACCTAGTTCTTTCGGTCATGACCCATCTTTCATGACCATAGGTGAGGGTAGGAACGAAGATTGACCGGTAGATCGAGAGCTTTGCCTTCCGGCTCAGCTCTCTTTTCGTCACAACGGTGCGGTAAAGCGAGTGCAATACCGCCCCCGCTGCTCCGATTCTCCGGCCAAACTCACACTCCATCTTCCCCTCACTCGTGAACAAGACCCCGAGGTACTTGAACTCCTTCACTTGGGGTAGGGACACATTCCCTACCTGGAGTAGGCAATCCATCGGTTTCCTGCTGAGAACCATGGCCTCAGATTTAGAGGTGCTAATCCTCATCCCGACCGCTTCACACTCGACTGCGAAACGCTCCAGTGAGAGTTGAAGGTCACAGACGGAAGATGCCATCAGGATCACATCATCTGCAAAAATCAGCGATGTGATCCGCAGCCCCCCGAACTGTAGACCCTCCTCCCCCCGACTACGCCTCGATATCCTGTCCATGAAAACCACAAACAAGATTGGTGACAAGGCGCAGCCCTGGCGAAGGCCAACCCCCACCGGAAACGCCTTCGACTTACTGCCGAGCACCCGAACACAGCTCTCGCTTTGGGCGTACAAGGATTGGATGGGCCCAAGCAAGGACCCCCTCACCCCGTACTCCCGCAGCACCTCCCACAGTATCTCTCGGGGGACCCGGTCATACGCCTTCTCCAAGTCCACAAAATACATGTAGACTGGATGAGCATACTCCCAAGCCCCCTCTATGATCCTGGAAAGAGTGAAGAGCTGGTCCGTTGTTCCACGACCAGGACGAAAACCGCATTGTTCCTCTTCAATCCTTGGTTCGACTATCGGCCGAACCCTCCTTTCCAGCACCTTAGAGTAGACTTTACCCGGGAGGCTGAGTAGTGTGATACCCCTGTAATTGGCACACACTCTCTGGTCCCCCTTTTTGAAGAGGGGTACCACCACCCCGATCTGCCACTCTTTTGGCACTGTCCCAGACTTCCACGCAATGTTGAAGAGGCGTGTCATCCAAGACAACCCCCCAACACCCATTGCTTTTAGCATCTCTGGACGGATCTCATCAATCCCTGGGGCTTTGCCACTGCGGAGTTGTTTGACTACCTCAGTGACCTCCACCAGGCCAATTGACGATGATCCCTCCTCCGCCTCCAGCTCCGCCTCTACCAACGAGGGCGTAGTAGTTGGGTTCAGGAGTTCCTCAAAGTGTTCCTTCCACCGCCCGATAACCTCCTCAGTCGCGGTCGACAGGGTCCCATCCTTACTGTACACAGCTTGGATGGTTCCCCGTTTCCCCCTCCTGAGGTGCCGGATGGTCTTCCAAAAACACTTTGGTGCCGACCGAAAGTCCTTCTCCATAGTTACCCCGAACTCCTCCCATACTTGCTGCTTTGCCTCCATCACGGCAGAGGCTGCTGCCCTTCGAGCCTGTCGGTACACTGCAACTGCCTCTGGAGTCCCACCGGATATCATAACCCGGAAGGCCTCCTTCTTCAGTCGGACGGCTTCCCTGACCACCAGTGTCCACCACGGGGTTCGAGGGTTACCGCCCCTTGATGCACCTAAGACCTTGAGGCCACAACTCACCGCCGCGGCTTCAGCAATGGAGGTTTTGAACATAGACCACTCTGGTTCAATGTCCCCTACCTCCACAGGAATGTGAGAGAAGCTCCGCCGGAGGTGTGAGTTGAAAATCTTTTGGACCGGGGCCTCCTCCAGACGTTCCCAGTTCACCCTCACAACACGCTTGGGTTTACCGGGTCTGTCCCGAGTCTTCCCCCATCCTCTGACCCAGCTCACAACCAGATGGTGATCAGTTGACAGCTCTGCACTATCACTTTAGTGATGATTTCAAAGTAATTTCTGCATATATCGAAAAGGCCTTAAACTGGAACCAAATCCGTACAGATGATGGAGAGGCACTTCATAGCTACGCCCTCTATCTAAAAGGCTGTGGTAATGCAGTTCAGGACCTCTCATACATGTCAGAGTTGGACTCACCATCTTACATGAAAAGACTTGTTTTCAAACTCCCATTTAAACTCCGAGAGACATGGCGGTCTACTGTGTGTGACATCACGGAAAGAACACACCAGAGACCTAAATTTAAGGACCTTGTCCTCTTTCTGGAAAGGCAGGTCAGAATCATCCAAGATCCCGTCTTCGGGGATATCCAAGACCCTGCCGGAAGCACAAACAGCAGAACATTCAAAAGAGACCAACGGTATACAAGACCTAGCAGCAAGAAAAGCTTTGCTACAACTGTCATGCCCAAGAGCGAAACCCACATGAACACTAATGCACAGGAGAGGCCGGAGAGGCCAGAGGGCATCCGTAAACCCATGGACGCCTTCATCAAACCTTGTGCTTTCTGTAACGGAGATCATGTGATAGAAACATGTAAAATAATAACAAAGATTCCCCACAAAGAGAAAGTGGAGCTACTAAAGAAAAACGGACTATGCTTTGCCTGCTTGGTCAAAGGTCATATGAGTAAAGAATGCGAGAAACGTCTCACATGTCGTTCCTGTGAGAAAAAACACCCCACTGTCTTACATATAGATAACTTTACTCCAGGAAACAATAGGCCGGTAGCTAAGTGGGATTCAGACACCAGGAGCAATGGTATGGCTAAGGTTTCTTCTGCAGCACAAATTGCTATGGTGTCATCAACAGCACAAAAGTGGGGCAGAACAACAGATCATAGATTAGCAGTGGTACCTGTAAAAATAAAGGCACACAAAGGCAGCTGTTTGATAGAGACGTATGCATTCCTAGATCCCGGAAGCACTGCTACCTTTGTCACAGAAAAACTAATGAAACAGCTGTCTGTCAGAGGAAAGAAAACCGAAATCTTACTCCGAACGATTGGTCATGAAAAGCCTGTGAAAACCCACGTGATAAGAGGACTGGAAGTATGCAGCCTGGAAGGCAACAGCTTCATAGAGCTTCCTGAAGTCTTCACACAAAATGCCATTCCTGTCAATCAAGAAAACATCCCTACAGAAACGGACATAAAAGGAATTCCTTACTTAAATGAGGACCACATAAAACCCATCAAAGCAGAAGTAGGCCTATTGATCGGTACAAATGTCCCACAGGCTACGGAACCACTGAGAGTGATCAATAGCCAAGGCAAGGGGCCCTATGCAGTCCTTACATACCTAGGTTGGACTATAAATGGACCTCTCTGCAGCACTGCACCTATAGATGAGGACGGCCGACCACGGATAGCGTCCAATAGAATATCAGTAGCCAAGCTGGAAGAGCTTCTAAGACACCAATACAACCAGGACTTTTCAAAGTTGGCCTACAATGAAAAACAAGAGCACTCATTTGAAGACAAGAAATTCTTGCATGTGATGAACAGCTCAGTCAAAAGGAAAGATGGCCACTACGAAATACGACTTCCTTTCTGTCAGGATAACATCAGTATGCCAAACAACAGGAAGCTGGCGGAACAAAGAGTATTGAATCTTGCCCGTAGATTCCAGAAAGACGAATCCTTTCGGAAAGACTATAATGGCTTCATGTGTGACGTCTTGAGGAAAGGGCATGCAGAAAGAGTGCCAAAGGAACAACTCTCCCGGAAAGACAGAAGACTGGTATATTCCTCACCATGGTGTCTACCACAAAAGAAAAAAGACTATCCGGGTGGTGTTCAACTGCACCTCTTCATTCCAAGGAACTTCCTTAAATCGTGAGCTGTTGCCGGGTCCTGACCTTACGAACACACTATTGGGTGTACTTCTCAGATTCTGACAGGAACCAGTGGCAGTGATGGGGGACATTGAAGGAATGTTCCATCAAGTAAGAATACCAAAGCATGATGTGGACTTTCTCAGATTCCTGTGCTGGCCAGATGGCGACACCAACCAACCGCTAGCAGAATACCGGATGACGGTGCATCTCTTTGGAGCAGTCTCATCACCGAGCTGTGCCAATTTTGCACTGAAGCGGACAGCTGATGACAACGAAGGAAAGTGTAGCACTGATGCTCTAAACACCATTTGTCAAAACTTTTATGTAGACGACTGTCTGATATCTGTCCCAAACTAGAGCCAAGCTATCCGTCTGGTGAAAGAGCTTTGATCAGTCTGCACCACAGGTGGATTTAAACTCACCAAATGGACCAGTAACAGTCGTGCACTCCTTGCCTCTGTTCCAGTGGAAGAGAGAGCAAAGGAAGTCAAAGATCTAGACCTCGACAAAGACAAACTGCCCATCGAAAGGGCCCTCGGCATGCGATGGGACATTGAGTCAGACACTTTCTTCTTTTCAATCACCCCAAAACAACCATCAGTAACCCGCAGAAGCATTTTATCGGTGTTGAACTCTGTATACGACCCCCTAGGGTTCATAGCGCCTTCATAGAAAGGAATACTGCAAGACCTGTGCAAGCTAAATTGTGGATGGGATGAAACATTACCAACTGCTCACACAGAGAGATGGACGGAATGGCTAAAAGATCTTAACCTGATTTCCAGCCTAAGAATCAGGAGATGCCTTAAGCCACAAGATTTTGAAGTTGCTAGAGCACAGATGCACCACTTCTGCGACGCAAGTGAGCGAGGTTACGGGACAGTCAGCTACTTGAAACATGGCAGTAAAGTTGGACTACCTCACATAATGTTTGTGATTGGGAAATCAAGAGTTGCACCCTTAAAGGTGGTGACAACTCCACGCCTGGAGCTTGCTAGTGCAGTTCTCGCTGCTAGGATAGACAGGATGTTGAGGAGAGAGCTCGAGTTAACCCTCGAGGACTCAGTCTTTTGGACCGACAGTACCGCTGTCTTAAAATACATCCAAAATGACGCAAGAAGGTTTCAAACCTATGTAGCCAACAGAGTGTCCACTATTCAGGATCTGACACATAAATTCCAATGGCGCCACATAAAGACAGAACTCAACCCCGCAGACATGGCATCAAGAGGCATAAAAACCGAGAAGTTCATTAAAGAAGGACATTGGCTGAGTGGTCCAAATTTCCTGATGCAACCGGAAACTGACTGGCCAGTGATTCAAGTACCACCCACGCTGTATGACAGTGACCCAGAGGTCAAGAAGGTGGCCATGGCAAGTATACTGCAGAATGAAAGGCCACTGACTCGTTTTATTGAGCACTTATCACCATGGACGAATTTGATCCGATCATCAGCCTGGATCTTAAAATTCAAAGAAACTCTGAGACGAAAGAAAATGAGTAACACATACCCAACTGGGTCGCAGCTGTCCGTGGAGGATTTAGCCAAGGCAGAGCAATCTCTTGTGTCTTATGTCCAACAACAATCCTTCAAAGATGAGGTGACCTCTCTACAAAGAGAAACAGTAGGATTTATAGACTAGATCCTATCCTCCAACATGGAATCCTGAGAGTCGGAGGCAGACGTAGTAAGCTGGCAATGCCAGAGGAAACCAAACATCCTGCTATTCTACCCAAGGACAACCACCTGTCAAAGATACTCCTACACCACACCCACACATCGATGGCTCATTGTGGAAGAAATCAACTTATTGTAAAACTCAGGACAAAATGCTGGATTCTAAGAGTAAATTCTGCTGCAAGAAAGATAACGAGGGACTGTGTACTTTGCAGGAGATGGCATGGCACAGCAATGACACAAATAATGTCCGACCTACCGCTACACAGGATAACATTTGCCGCCCTTCACCCATACAGGACTAGACTACTTCTGGCCCATAGAAGTCAAGCGCGGCCGCAGTGGCCGCAAGTAAAACGGTATGGAGCCTTGTTTAGGTGCCTAGCAAGCAGAGCCGTACATCTGGAGATGGCCTACTCAATGGATACAGACTCATGTATTTCTGCACTGCGAAGATTAATCTGCAGACGAGGCCAAGTGAAAGAAATTGTTTCTGATAACGGTACTAATTTTGTCGGAACTGATCGAGAGCTTCGAGAAGCACTTTGACCTCAGAACCTCTACTCCATCACAAGGGAACAGATACTAGATGACGAGAGTCTCCAAACAGCTCTATGTGAAGTAGAGGCAATCATGAATGACCGGCCCATCACAGTCTTATCCCAAGATGCAAAAGATCCAGAACCTCTGACACCCAACTACCTGCTTCAAATGAAGGGAATGCCGACTCTTCCACCTGGACTCTTCGACAAAAGTGATACCTATTCCAGACGAAGATGGAAGCTGACTCAGTATATAGTGGATCTCTTCTGGAAACGCTGGATACGAGAGTACCTCCCATTGCTACAGGAGAGACAGAAATGGAATAAGATCAAAAGGAACCTAAAGCATGGAGACATAGTGCTGATCATCGATGAAAGCTCACCAAGCAACTCCTGGCCTATGGGCCGAATCACGGAAACCTTTCCCGGCAAAAGGGGACATGTACGTCGTGTCAAGATCAGGACACAAAATGGCACCTTGGAAAGGCCCATCACAAAGCTGTGCTTTCTACAAAACATGCCCTGATTAGATCCCCGAATAGACTTTGCCCCTTTTCTTCGACCCTTGAGAGAACTCATTTTCCTTTTCTCAAGAACTTTTCGTTCATATTTTTGGAATTTTTTTAACCTGTTTTGCAAAAAGGACTATCAAAACTAAATGGATTATATTTTTGGCCTTTTTTCTTAATTCTATGGACACGAGACAAAGGACTCTAAAGAATGTGCTTCATATGTTTAAATGTATGAATTGTCCAATACCGGTCAATTAGGGGCCGGAGTGTAGAAGCCATTCCACTACATTTGTATTGTGCATAATGAAACTGCCTTTTCTGTTGAATTATTTGTGATGATGTAATGATGACATCAGAGGGCGTCGGCTATTTAAATGTCACCTGAGTAAGGCCAGGTGTATTTTCTATTTTGAGAGCGGAAGGAGATACTATTTTTGACCGCATTACCCATTACGCATTGAATTCTCCGTTTATTATGAGTGTGATTTAGGTTGTTTTTGCCGAACAATGAATAAAAGAATATTGAAGTGACAATACGAACAAATGCGCGTTGATTTTACCGACCGCTCCTACCAAGGGCATACGCAGCATTAAGAACAGACAATTCCACGAGGCAGACATGACATCACCGATGCTGTGGCGATATGTAAGATGCAGTAAGCCTGAGTTAATAACAATAAGCTTGTTTAGCGCAATCTGCACGTTGCCTGTCCTCTTTCGCATCCCGCGTTCCGGAGTTACCGTTTTCTCTCTCGTCCTAATCCCTCTCACTGGCAGAGGAATCTTCGGTATGTAACAAGAATGCCGGCAGGGAAATTGGCCACAAGACAGAACTTAAGTAACCCTGGCCAAGCTTTTTTTTTTTTTTTTTTTTGAAAGAAAATACATTAGATTTTTCTTGTGTATGACGTCCAGAAATCAGACCAGATTGCTGAGCAGTAGAAGCAACTATAGTGACCAGGCCAGGCTGAATATTGAGCTGGACTGAAACGCATTAATGCAAATGTAATCAAAAGAGAAGCATTTCTTTTCAATAACATCCGCATGTGCTGGTTTATTCCTGGTCCAGAAATATCCTTTTATGGAGCAGCATACATTAGAAAAACTCAATTAGCAGATTTATGGTCCTCCACAAGCACACGGGACAAAGAGAGGCGCAGTTAAGAACAAATAAAGGCTGAGATGAGCAATGAAAGGCACTAAATCCAATAATACCGGGGCCATACACGATTACCTCAAAGGGATCAATTCAGAAGCGATGGCAGCAATGATAACCGATACTCAGATTAAATAAAACATTACTGTACCAATATTCAAACACAGAAATCAATCATCTACTTTCTCAATTTAACCTCAATTCCACTGTCATTTTAGAGAACAACAAGGAGCAAACATGGATTCAGTGGCTTTAGTATCACGATGTCAGATGTTAAGTGTCCAACATTACTGACTCAAGAACCACTGCATTGCTGACAGACTTCGATAATAAACAATACATTTCCATTTGTAAGAGGCCACTGGCACAAAACGGATAATTAAATTCTGCTGAGTAGCGCAGCTTAGTTAGACAGAACAAAAGCGCCGGGCCCTGATGAGGGCGGGAATCAACATGATCTACATTTTATTTCAGAGTCGTGGAAGCAGGAGAATTGAAAGAAGCGGTTTGAAACCATTTGAGCACACGTGCTGCTGATGTCTGAGATCAGACAGTGATAATCAAAAGTTCTTTTCATGGGCTTAGTTGGGGGTTTGCTGTCTTGTCTTGATTTAAGAATTAGGTAAAGGGGGGTAAGCAGGATGTGCCAAGCAGGCAGACACGAGTCTGACAGGATGGGGAGTCAGTTTATGTCCTGGCTGAGGAATGCAAGGTCTGCGGGTCAACTAGAAGATTTACCAGCCAAAGGGGGGTTAGAGACACACCAACACTATTCAACATACACACTCTGTTTACGATGTTTACGTTAAGTCAGGAGTCTGGACATTGGATGTGACCGGATCTTAGATGCGGGAGGTGGAAGGTCCTCCTCTACGCCAGTTTAGGGCCAATAGAAATATTTCCTTCTCTGTCTTTCAAGGGTTATAAAACATGATGTCCTTGCTGATGTTAGTTAGTTGTTCTTCCGGCCTGTGTGCTGCCTGAACTGCTCCTGCCTTTGCAAACGCAGCGCTGATACTTGACCTGTGATCTGACAAATACATTTTCCAGAACGAGAGAAGTTATTCGGCTGAATTTTTGATAACCCCGACCAGGCTCCAAATCTTGAACACGTATTCTTACAACAGATAATTAGAAAAAATAAGAAGAAGAAAGCCTTTACTCTGTGAGGCTACCAGTGACAGAACTGAAATGGGGAAGAAGAAGGTGAATGCCAAGCAATTAACTGGAGAACTCACTGGTTTAACAGGTCTGGAAGTATTTCAATCAGCCGGAAACTAAAATGGTTGATGTTCCTGATGCCGACTAGAGACAAAAGGCCTGTATTGTGAGGGCAGAGTGTGTATTTTTCTTCGCTGATCAAGTTTACTGCCAAGACGCAGGCGACAGTCCCAAGAGCAGTCGCTGTTGTTTCTTTAGCTCCAACCTCCACACACACACACACACACACACACACACACACACACACACACACACACACACACACACACACACGAGACCTCCTCCACTGAGCTATGCCAGAAAAATGCCACTCTGTAGACCAGCCCCACAGTGGCTTGTTGCCAACATCCCGAATTAATCTGCAGTACCAGAACCCTAATTTGGGCCATTCAGAGCATATTTACATGAGAAAGTTAGTCGGTAAAATTCCATGAGATCCCTGGAATGTGGTGTGTCACTTAAGTTGAGAAAAAAATGAAAAGAAAATGAAATAAATTATATCAGACAAACAAATTTGCCGCTGTTGTAGTTATAGACACACGACTTCCAGCATTATCTCTTTTTATCGTTCTCCTGACGTTATGACGTCCAATCCGATTTTGATAAAGCCTTATGAACAAAATAATGTCAAAAGCATGTCTGGAATGTAGAGGTTTCACAACAAACATTCAGCTTCGGATTCAGCTATTCCACTATTTCTTAACAACTAGGTTTTTTGCTGCATTGAAAGGAGGCACAGGAGAAAAGAAAATAGCACTACACCCGGTGAGGTTGTTAGGCACACAAAAAAGATATAAAAGAATTGCCGTCACATGGCAATATCATTTCCAGTGCATTGTACGGCACTTTTTCACTCAACAGAACCTTTCCTGTTTTCCAACAGCAATAGTTGCAGATGGGACACGGGACTTGTTGGTACCACCTCAGTTGGGGTTTTGAGTCGGTACTTGGAGGTGCTACCGGGACATCCTTCACTAACCCACCAATTATTCCTTGTGATCTTCTGGAGGGAGACTCAGTCGCGGACGTTGCCGGGAACCAGATGCTCAAAAGGTTGCAACCAATTCCTCAAAGTAGATACAAACAGAGAAGTCCAACAGGGCTGAGAGGAAGACAAGGACACACATGGTATACAATTGACCATGTGCAGACGTTGAACCATTCTGTTATTTGGAGGGTTGTGTGAAGATGATACCACGGTAGTTTCACAATGGCCATCAGCTAAACAGCTGATCTCAACTGGGAGGGTAACTATCTGTAGTGAAAAATAAAAGAAAAAGGGCCTGGTACCAAAAGATGTTTGAGTCCAGTGAAGCCAAACCATGCAGTGGAAATGAGCTAATAGAAACGTTGTTGGTTTTGTTCACCGTAAGAAAACAAGACGCGCTTCCCCTAATGTAGCATTTACATATATGAAAATTCATGTTACTTTCCTTTTTACGGAAAGCTATTTCCATGTAAAGAAAGAACGATAGGCTCCTGGTTATGAATTCATCCCTGCACCTCTTTTGTCAATGTTTCTGCCTCCCTGCCACACTATTGCATCTACGTTTCATAAAAACATATTTTTGATGTACATTCATACTAGCTACAAGCTTGAACGCCACATTAATAAAGAAAAGTTGTGGTCCCTCCATTACCGGCTGGGAGAACAACATAGTAATCAGAGCAGGATGAAGTTTGAGGGGTTTTCCTAAATAGGAGCATCTGTGTCATTACCCCATACAGAGGAGAAGGCGGAAAAAGAGAAAAAAGGTTTGGAAGATAATACCATACATTATGGAGGGAGCTCGGTGGAATGCAATAACAAGCTTTTTACAAGCAAGTACATGTCTGGTCTGACAACAGTGTCTCACAATACATATGAGACCAAACAGTGGGAAGGGCCAAGACACGGACCACAACACAGCAAATACCAAAGTCTATTCTTTCAGCGGATCATGCTGGGATGCCGGATTCCGGGTTAGTCCTCAACAGGGGGGGTAGGGGTTGGGACAAAATAGGGACAAGTCCAGACCAGGACTTTTAAAAGGTCTGCTGGACACTTATCAACAAATGCGCTCTCATCGGAGACACGAGGAGACGGAACAGATGAAAGGAGTGCTAATGCACATCCTCCAAGCAGCAGACCTGAGGAGCCACACTACCACAGGAGGATGCATAGTACGCAGACACAAACAAAGGCCGGGGGTCAATGAGCTCCTCATTGAACCGTTACTCACGTATCACAAATAATGGAATTTTTGTTTTGGGGCGGTGCAATGTGTCACTTTGCATACGTTTAGCTATATTGCAAATATAAGACTAATGGAAAGGCTCTTTGCCACGTTCGTTCATTCTTACTATACCCTAGTCTAAATGACAAGTATCTGGGTCATCACTGTGTTGCCATGTAGGTCTCCTGTCGGGTCACACGAAAACAGTGACAAACTGTTCTCACCGTACCTTATCCTATCTGCCAACATGGAGTCACAATAATCTTTAAAGTCCGAAGCCCATTTAGCAAGGGTGAATGAGGATAGTGGCAGCTCCCAGGTGACGCAGCCTTTTCCTTCCCCCTCAAAGCAGCAGGCAAAGATAGAGCTGCAGTGGGAAGCTCCTGAGACCTCTATATTTATCTGACACAGTAACAAGCTGTTGTGCGACTGCCGCCTAGCGCAGTACGGCAGTACGGTTTCTCCTCAGCCGCACACACCGCGCCCTCCCGACGCCTTCCGTGGCCAGAGATGAGGGAACCAGGGATGACCCAGACGCATGTCATCACTTTGAGGGGCCACATTCATAAAATTGTGTTTACATCCGTGTCTATGGGAAGAAGAAATACACTTGAATTCTGGCAGCGCACAGCTCGTCTGCGGGACTTCACACGCTGCTGGATTTCTCTACAGAAGCATAATATCTCTTTTACAGGTACACGCACACACACACACACACACATACATTGGATTAATGATGTATCCTGAGTTTAGCAGCTGCAGGATTCAGCTTTTTATCAAATAAAATGAATAACTAGATGATAGATGATAAAGATGTAAAGTTTGTTTAGTACCTTAGCTACTACTACATTCCACATCAACATACGCCGACATGCCCCTGGGAAGTGGATCTGTTTTCAAAGAAACACATTCACCCATGTGTGGAGGGAAAAGTAGAAGGATCACCTCCCCCACCTCCCTTCCCGCGTCCTTTCCACACACACACACACACACACACACAACAGGGATGGAAAATAGAGGAGCTGTGTTTCTAGGACCTCAGTGAACCTGACAAACTATTCTGGCAAAGCCTGACACTCTCCTCAGTGGGAGAGAGGGGAAAGAGGGAGAGGATGAGTGAGAGAGCTGTACGCAAGCATACATCCCCTCGTCCACGGAATCAACCCATCCTGTCAGAGCTTACTTGCGAGCACGGCGCATCATCCCCCAGGAAGCAATGCCAAGCCAGCCCGGCAGTGAGTAGGTGGCTGGTTGTGCCTCCACTATATTGAGGGAAAGGCAAGAATCAAGCGCCAAGGGCAGGCGCAGGCGGGAGATAGAGCTCCTCCTACTTGGATGGCACATACATTCACACACACACACATAGAAACAAACACTGCAGGCACAGTCACAACCAGGGCAAAGGCTTAGGAAAATTTGGAAACGAAGGTTGATGGTACGTGAGGAGATGGAGTCCATGTGTGTGGGTGTGTGTGTGTGGTTGTGTGTATGTGCATGCATGAGTGTCTGTGTGCCGGTGGGAGAGTGTCTTTGGAGGCAGGCAGCATGACACACGCTCCAATTTAGTCAATCAAGTCTATGAGAGGAAACGTAGGAAAAGAGGCCAATCTGTCAGCGCCTTGAGAAGAGTCCTTTGTAGGCCACAGTGGACAGGAGTTGGATAAACTCAAGGCACGGGCCATCAATGGACAATGAGCCATGCTGTTCATTCATGGACAATAAGACACTGTATTAGCATGTGTTCATGAATGGGCATTGCCAACTTGTAATAATGGAATAGAAACCATGCAGAGAAAGACACCGCTGTTGGTATTAAAAGTTAGGAATAGCAGCAGACATGTGTGTCTCTTCATTAATTTCACCTCATTCTAATCAGGCAGTGAGCCAAATATAATATGTTACAATTTGGCATTTGGGGAGAAGTCAAGACAAATTCATGCGAGAGGCAAAAAGGATTCCATTCTGACTAATCACATACACAATTCGTGTTGCAGGCCTCTTAAAAGTCCAAAAGCAACCAATAAAACCAAATGTATGTGTAACCAAACTGAGCTTTTCCCTTTGCTTCACGAGGGCTCAGGTTCTAGGAACTGAGTGAAGACGGCCTCTGTTTTAGGTCAGATTCCTCTATTGAAGTACAGTTCATACTGCAGCTGAAGAGGCAGCTGTTAATGAATAACAAGAGAAGCTGTAGGTTCACGCTCATTCTCCAACACACAGAACCCTATTGCTTATTTTGCCCTTGAAGCACTATTTATGAAGACATAACCATCTAAGAGCACAAAGAGAAGAAAGGTCTCCCGTGAAGGGAGCTTTGTCTGCTTTCGCTAATGCATTTGTACCAACGACACCGCAGAGTTGTAACACTAAATCAATAGTTCCCAGTCCTCCGGGTAAACAACAGCAACAAGAGCGTGCACACAAACAAACAAACAAGAGTAAACTCAACAGGATATGTGGGTCTCACGTGTTGAATTTGACCTCCTGAAGTCTGCGTCTACTACAAAAAAGGCACAGGTCCAGCTTCTCCTGGAAACCACACCAATGACCCGGTGGACAGAAAGAAAACACAAGCATGCCAGTGGAGAACATGACGGATCTGACTAATCCATATTTTGTCTGGTGTTTGTGGGAGGGCCGAAATGAATGGCTTTGAGCGGCATGAGTGCCATCTCTCTACGGTGCCCCGCTGCTGAGCGCTGTACAAAATGGAGCAGCAGCTCATGCTGGGTGGAAACATCGGATGTGTTAGGGATTTAAGCCAGAAGTGCACCCCTAGTCATAGAATTGTAGTACGTGTAATGATGTTTAGTGTTAGAATTATAGTTTGTGTGTTATTAGATATTAGTTATTATATTAACATGTTAGATGAAGTGAATGCAATTTCAATCAAACACAATTCATAGTCATTTAAATCATATAAACACTGTACACATTAACATTCTGTCACAATGTGATGTTAAAACCTGGGGACGGATGCCAATTGCCGTTCTTTATGGATTTCTCCCAATTTTATCCCCAAAGAGGGTTTTTTGGGAGTTTTTTCTCCTGTCAGGTAATAAAATGAACAACTTAATGCGAGGCAGCCGACTGAGGCAAATGTCTTGAGAATTGAACCACATGAACTGTCTTAGATCTTATGATGAAGTGTGATGAACGGTGATCATTAATGATGGGTTGTTGTAATGAAAGTGTACTAGTTATAAGATGAAGACTTAAACGATGTATGCTTTGTTAAATTCACTCATTGGGGCATAAAGCCGAATGTATCTACATTGAGTGCATTGGAATGTGAGGGACAGATGGACAGAGAGGTTTCAGGTTACAGCTGCAGCTTCACACCTCGACGTGAAGGGGACAATGGAGGAGGTGACCCTTTGGAGAAGAGGCCAATGACATTCAAATGCACCAAGGAAGACACACCTCAAGAGGTTTCAAAGGACCATGGCGGGGGAAAGACTGTTAGAACTTCTCCTGCAGCCGCGTTGATAAGTCACTTTAGACTTGCTCAGAGGATTCTCTATTTCGCAAAATATTCCACTGTTCGCTTAGTATTTCACTTTGTAATTGTAATCCCTATTACGTTGTTCAGTTATTAAATAACTTTTGATTTTTGAATTTAAACGAATTGACTCATTCGTGTCCTCGTTTCCGGCCGGGACGAGAACAAAGGATTGAGTCCTCCCTCGAGAGCTTCTGAAACCTTAACAGATGTATGAGTACTGAGTCACTGTGCCCGGAGGAAAGCACCGTACTATCAAAACTGGAATTTGAGTCCGCTTCTACATCCTGTCCCTGTAACCCCGGGGGCTTTTATAAGCCTCAGAACAAACAATTCAAAATGTAAAAGCCTCCTTGTGTCTGCTATTGGTTTAACTTAAAACGATAGGTGATCATAAGAACACGGCCACCTCAATCAAACACAGCATCAATATCATCCGTCTCATTGCCAACAAACAGTCTCTGTATGGCCCCGCAAATGTTGCCTATCCCCTCACAACTGCAATAAGTAAGGTACCAGGAATTTCTACCTCATTCCACCAAAGTTAACATGCATGCCTTATTCCTGAGGTATCAATAAATGGAGCATAATTTCAACTTGGTTCGATCTTTCTGCAACTAATCTTGACACTGAGATGCATGAGCTATGTGGTAACTCCAGAAAATCAATTCACAATTCTCCTCTGAGGGGAAAGGAGGATTTGCATTCTGTTTTTGATTAAATCATGTTCTTGTCAATAATATTTTGAATAAATGAATTAGCATGGTGAGT
This sequence comes from Gasterosteus aculeatus, assembly GCF_964276395.1. Classification (NCBI taxonomy): domain Eukaryota; kingdom Metazoa; phylum Chordata; class Actinopteri; order Perciformes; family Gasterosteidae; genus Gasterosteus; species Gasterosteus aculeatus. Next base: position 19,848,815 of record NC_135709.1, on the reverse strand, counting down.
CAGGAAAAACACCACCAGTGCAGCCAAAATGAAATACATTTCGGTTAACATAGTTGAAGATAAAGCATTGTGATATTGTATAGTTTTCTTATTTTCATTAAATCTCAAGTAAAGACTAAAACCAACAACAAATTCTAGAATTGTCTGTGTAGCCAACACCCAGCTAGATTCCTATATTATGATGAAGATGGGAACTGTACTAACACATGCCATCCTGGTGCTATAAATACTGGTTAGTGTACCGAATCCGAGCCTACAAATAGTGCTCAAATTCCCAATGTTTTACTGTTTTAGAAATCTTGTTTTAGAATCTGCTACGACCTACAGCTGTACAACAAAATGAATGCATTTATGACCAAAATTTTAGTCAGAACCAATGGGATTGGGGCTGAGTGCCACAGACCGTGGAGGGAAATCAGAAAGCATTAAGAAATAGATTGTTGATAAGAAAATATTGACAGCCTCATCTGCTCCATTCAAAGAGATCACACCGCAGAAAAATGTATTCTACGGTGAAGTGGCCGTAGGTCAAATCACTCATACCAAACACATGAAGTGGATCTCTGGCAAGGAGGGAATAAACATATTATCGAACGCAAAAGTCTACCAGGCCAGTGTGGAGCTCCCTGCGGCTATGGCTTCAAAATGATATTCTATGTTTCTTCTGTATTCAATACCAGGGTTTGTCACCTCAAATTTCAGGTTAACTCACTGTAGCTTCACCAAGTCCAACACAGTTTTGCTTTATCAAGAGCAAAAGCCAGTATTCGATTCACTAAACATTCACAGTCAGACTTATCTTCTGTTCATATGAAATACGATATTCAGCAGGCATTGTTCCTTCAAATCTGACAACCCAGCATTCCATCTCACAAGAAGACATGCAGGCCGCGTGTGAAATACTGTGTGAGAAGCGCGTGCCTCCTCGAGGAGTTGGGAAGGTGAACCTGCCGTGAGACTGGGAACGGACACAGCAGCACGGTTCCCTGCTTGTCCGCCCCGTTTTAACGCCTGGTTTTGGCTCGGCTTGGGGGGGCAGAAGGGAGGCCTGTCTGCAGACAACACAGACACAGAGACCTGAGAGGGCTATTTGAAGCAGTCCAGTTTTTGGTCACGGGATCCCCCGAAGCTCAAAGCAAACAGTGCGCTATGGCAAAGGCTCCACGGCTTGGCCAAACAAGACACTTGACTGTGACCGCTGCGGGGACGAGAGTGTCTCCCAACAAGTAAACAGAGCAGAGAAATCTGACGGGCGGAGTTGTTAACGGCCCCGATGAGCCCCGCGGCAAAAGAGTTCAGGTAAGGAGGCTCAGCGAAGAGGAGTGTTAAGAGACGCAGCAACAGACAGACAGCAGCAGCAGAGAACATATGGAGGATTTGGGAGGAAGCATGGGGGAGTAGAAGGACGGAGGGGAGGGGGAGCACAATGTGGAGTGACGGGCGCATTTTCGCACTGTGCTTTAGTGAGAGCTTGCTGTACACTTGACATTTGTCTGACATTTCCCCTCACCCTCCTCCCGCGTATCGCCCCTCAGTCTCCTCTTCCCGTCGCTGCATGCCACTGAAAAGAACCCAGAACCTCTGCTCCGATCTGCACGTGCCTCCGTACTCACTCCCGCACACTTCCCTTCAGCCACATGTAGGTAGTTCACTTTCAAGTTATTTTTTCTGTCCAGCATCATACGTTAATCTAATACACCCAAAACTGTTGTGGGAAAAAAAAGGTGTTTAGTAGGTGGAAAAAGGAGTTTTGTTGCTCTGTAAAACACTTAGGACCCAGAGGCTAAAGAGCTCCCCCCTCGTGTGGTGTAATTAAAGAGCAGAGCGGGCCATGTTGACTATAAAGACCACTGAATGCCCTTGAAGGAACATCTGTACTGGTGAAAAACAAGACAATTATGCAGAGGGCTGGAGGGAGGCAATCTCAAGCAGGATGCAGAGAGGTAGACGCATCAAGCCATAAAAAGACAGGGTGAGAAATGTTATCTGCGCAGGAAGGAAGCCTGAAATACTTACAGACTTACTTTAGCTTCATTCTGTTCTATTATTGCATGGGTAACCCCTCCTTTTTTCCCCACTGCGTTATTCCCCAGAGCATTTATCTGCAGCCTTGAGAGCCCAGGGCCCTCTAATGCATTTACCCTCACCTCGGCCTCACAGAGAAGTAAACCAGTTCAAACAACAAGTCTCTCAAGTTGTAGACATGAGAACTACTGACTGCAAAACACTACGCGTGACTTCAAGGTCATTCACAATGTACACAGGGCATATTTTCCTTTTATGAACAAAGGTGTTCATATGAAAACTATTTCTGGAATCCACTCGGCAACTGTATACAGATTACAGGAGCGATAACAACATGCAGGGAACTCGGACATGTCAATGCAGAGAATAACAGGCGTAACAATAAATGTACAACGTAACATTTCAATAGCGTTAGATATCACCAGGGAAAAGACACATGCTTGATTTCCACTATTTGTTCTGAGGGTCCACGGGGATGAAGGAGGGTGGGGTTTAAGACTGACCATGGGAGCTGTACACAGGTCTTTAATAAAAGAGCCAGAGGAACTTTCCCACCATTCTTTCACACAGATGAGAGAACGGAGAAAACAACAGTTTCTTTTGCAAAAACTACAGTCTAGATTGACATATTTTGTTTTAACAAAGAAAATAGAATATCTGTAAATCTTCCATTAACTCCATGACAGAGTATGGGTATTCAGAGGGGGGGCGGATATAAGAGGCCAGTCTCTATCAAGTAACAAAATGTATTAATGTATCTATGAAAGAGAGCAATGAAAGGTAAATAGTACGCAACCTTGAAGACGCAACATTGTTTCAAATCTCATATAAAAACCATTTAAAGCAAAGCAGCAGCTTTCCAAAATCCATTTAATTTATCATTTAATAAAAACCTCTAGAATGCCACTGGCATTGGCATCTTTTAGATATTTTGTATCCAGCACAGTTTTTTTAGTTGTAATCTTATATCACCATTTCAACTCTTGAGATTTGCGAATTGTGTCTTATTCTGTGAAGGAATTTGACTGATAAAAACCCTCTGAAAACCCTCTTCCACCCTTGAAGAAATGTTACAAAATAAAGCATAGATGAATACATTTAAATAGGCTGCAACTGCATGCTACAGTATATTTGAAGAGGCGGGAGACAGCTGATCTGCTTGTCCCAATTTCTAATCAAAATGCACGAGCTGTCTCGCCCTCTGTAATCTGAGAGAGTAACAGCGGTGTAGATGTTGCCACGAGCTGCACACTTGCCGTGAGAGCGGCGTGATTAGATTGACGACATGACCCTCCTCTGAACCGTTTTTAAAAAATGCATTACCGTACCGCGGGGCCAAAGTTATACAAGGAATACACTCCCCCCAAATTCTTCAATATAACCCTTTTCATAAATTGCAAAAAAAATCCCAAGGCAAATATTTAGCTGAAAGGGTCCAGACAGGTAGACAAGCTCATTTCTTGGCAGAGCAACGTTAACCTCAGCTGAGTATGCCTGTTTAATACCTACTGCTCTATATTGCAGCCGTCCTTCACTCCATTTACATTTAATATAATTATACCACAAAATGTTGCCCATTGTGGTTTAAAATCATCTACAGCTGCTTCGTTCATTATGTGCTGGGATTAAATATAAAACAAAGGCCGAACATATTTCAGGTTACCTTTCTGGCACTGACTGGAGGTCCAACAGCGGTAGTCGAGGTTGTCATTGAACGACGTCCTGCGGCAAAAAGGGTTATCCTCCATGATGCCTGGGCAGACGTTGTCGCACTCCTTTGCCTTCTTGTTCCCATTGATGACGTTGTTAAACTCGGCGTCCATAATAAGAGACCAGTCCACGGAGTCCAGGTAGCAGAGCTCAGGGTTCTTCTCGATCCGCAGCGCTCCTCGAGTGATGTTTCTCAGGCTGTACAGGCCTATGTCTTTCAGGCTGGTCATCTCATAGATCACCAGGGCGTAGTTGTAGAAGAGATTTCGCCCCCCTATGACACTCAGGTTGGGGAAGAGCATGCTCAGACTGTCCAGGCCCGAGACGCGAAACAGCAGCAGGTAGTCGGTGATGACGGTCAGCTTTGGGAAGGAGAGGGAGCGAAAGGCCTCCTGCTGGATGTTGTTGGTCTTGTCGTTGATGAGGAGGATCTGCAGGTAGCCTTCCACCACCGTGCAGTTCAGCAGCCGCTTAAACTCCTCAATGTCATTGCGGATGTCGATACTCGGACCACAGACTGGAATAGACAGAGAAGGACGACACATGAAGGTTTATGTGCAATGGAGAGAATTACAGATTTTCTTTTGCATCCGAAATTAATGTAACAAATGTTGTTTGGTAGGAAATACAGCAATTGCTGGAAAATATAATAAGCTTCTTGAGGTATCAATAATATTTGAAGCTACATTGTATAAAATGAAAAATAAATATTTATTCACAATGAGTTTCAGAAGGGTAAAACGTGGAAAGGACCATCTGTATCTCTATCCGTCATATCAAGTACAAACCGAACTTTGTCACCTCAGATAACCTCAGCATTTGAATGAGCCATTCCTCAATCTTTAGAAAATAACACTCAAAACCAGCGCCTGGAGCGCTCTCAAAAACCACACACAGTTTATTGTGCTCTAACGCAGCTTTCTAGTCTGATAGACCTTCAAAGCCTCGTCTATTGAAGCGAGATCTAGGGCCGCTTCACCGACTCCACGATCATGTTGCAAAAAACCTTTATTGAATGGCTTTCATGCTGAATCTTTGTTTAATCAGATATTGAAACATTTTAAATAATGCAGCTGAAATGTTTATACCAACGAGTGCAAAATATTATTTTTAGATAACATCTTCTAGCAATTATTCTTCACTAAGTGCAACTTTAGTCGTTACTTTCAGCTAACAAACCATTTTAACTAATAAACCACTTCTAGCGAAATCCCACCCACACAATCGCCCGAGCTAATCACGAGCCGCTCTCTGCTGCATTAACGCGTAGCATTGCGGCAGCGGTTTGGCTGAAGGGACCAAAGAAACAACACGATCAAATTGATTTAACGTCTATTACACAGATTTATGAGCTACAGTGCAGTCGGCAACAGAAAACGTTTTGGGGGGCTTTCGGAATTTTTGGTTCAACCTTTACATAGCATTACCAAAATTAAGAATACAACCATTTTTTACCATTTATAGCAAAACAAATGTAACCATTAAAACATGTTTTTACTTTTAGCCAGGCCTCTGAAGTATCTGTCCACTATTTTAGCTTCCTAAATGTAATTATTTCTACCATTTATTTTAATTTTGGGAAACTTGTTGGACCTCTCTGCTTAATTGTTAAATAGTTTTGTACTCTCAATTGAATTGTGATACGTAAGAGTTCATACATAAAGGTGTTACAGGTGACTGAATACGTGGAGATATTTTTTCAACTAGGAAGTAACTAGGTTAGTAATTTCTTCTTTAAATAACGATTTTAACTTAGTTGCAAACTGCACATAGTATAGTTGAAATAACTATTTATGAACAATAATATAGAATATTTATAGAATTGGCACATACTGACAGGTTGCATAATATTTGGAACGGTCTAAAAGAAGGTTCAACAGTCAGTACAGTAAATGCCTTGACATATGTGTGCATCTCTTCTACAAGGCCACCAGACATCCAGGCGACCTGAAATCGGACTAAGTATCTCTTTCTTTAAACCAAGCTAGTCTGCTAAATTTGCTGTTGATTCTAGTGTCTTAAGTTAATTTGATTGCTGATTTGCTTTAGTTTTTTGTCGTCTCACGACCAGTTCTCTTTGTTTGAAGTTATCTTGGTTGCTAGTTTGCTCAAGCTCTTTCAGTCTTTTAGTGCCAGTTTGTGTTCTAGATTCTACTATTAAGTTAACTGCCAGTGTGCCCTCCTAACTCTGCTAGGTTTTGACCTGATCTAAGTCTGTTTTGCCTTGTTTTCTGAAGCAAATAAGACTTGTATCCTTAAACTCTCATTTTGTCAAAAGACCACATGGTGTTTGTTCACTGATTAGGGTGTCAAGCTATTGGTGCTTTGCATTTTGAGGAGTTTCTGTCGAGGCCAATCGACCTTTTGTCTCCTAAACGACGGGGGAGCGGCCAGCGCAGCCGCAGCCGACTTCCACTAACGAGGGAGTATTTAACTAGAAATCGTAGGAAGCGTTAGCTTCAGCGTTATCTTATCCTCGCAGGACGAAGACGAGCAGAACAAAGACAAGGGAGTCTTTCGTGGCAGTCTTCGGGGCGGCTGAATGCGGCGCCTTCTTCTGCTATTTTTAATAATGTGTTTGACCCCTTCACCCGTGCCTGTTCGAATCTCTTCCCGCAGATACTACAGGCCTCGGGCTAGATCTGCTCTCTATCGTAACCTCTCCTCTCTCTCCTATCCCACCCGCTCCTCACACGTCCAGCACCTCGTCACAGGAGGTCTCTGGAACTGCCAGTCAGCGACTCGCAAGGCTGACTTCATCTCCGGCTTTGCTATCCAGCAGTCACTTGACTTCCTCGCTCTGACCGAGACCTGGATCACACCCGAGAACACATCCACCCCAGCCGCTCTCTCCTCCGCCTTCTCCTTCAGCCACACTCCCAGGCCCACTGGTAGGGGTGGTGGCACAGGTCTACTCATTTCACCCAAATGGAGCTTTTCTCTCTACCCTCTACCACCAGCCACCCCATTGTCCTTTGAATTCCATGCTGTAACAATCACTCACCCGGTACAATTAACCATCATTGTCCTCTACCGTCCGCCAGGCTCCTTAGGTCATTTTTTGGAAGAATTGGACATTCTCCTGTCTAATTTCCCCGAAAATGGTCCTCCGGTCATCCTCCTGGGTGACTTCAACATCCAGACAGAGAAGTCATCTGACCTCGTACACCTACTTTCTTCCTTCGCTCTGTCACGCACTCCCTCTCCTCCTACTCACAAAGCCGGCAATCACCTTGACTACATCTTTACTAGAAACTGCTCTACCACTAACCTCTCTGTAACTCCACTTCATGTGTCTGATCACTTCTTCATCTCTTACTCCCTTCCACTCTCTATAACTAACAAACCTCCTTCATTGACTAACTCTATACCGGCTCGTCGCAATATTCGCTCCCTCTCTCCCTCCTCGCTGGCATCCTCTGTTCTATCAGCTCTCCCTTCAACTGACTCCTTCTCACTCTTGCATCCGAACGCTGCTGCAGAGACTCTCCTCTCATCTCTTTCCTCCTCTCTAGACTCTCTCTGCCCTCTTACGACACGACGGACTGGCAAATCCCCTCCGGCTCCGTGGCTGTCTCAACCGGTCCGTGCCATGAGAGCCACCATGCGAGCGTCGGAAAGGAGATGGCGTAAATATAAACGACCTGACGACCTGCTTGAATTTCAATCTCTCCTCTCCTCGTTCTCTGCCTCTATCTCTGCTGCCAAAAGCTCTTTCTACCAGTCCAAAATCGAATCCTCATTCTCTAACCCCAAAAAACTCTTCTCGATCTTCTCCAATCTCCTCGAACCCCCTACCCCTCCTCCCCCCTCCACCCTTCTTCCGGGAGACTTTGTCAACTACTTCACCAAGAAAATAGCTGACATACGCTCCTCCTTCTCAAACCCACCACCTACTTCTCGCGTCCCACCGACCTCACCTCTTTCGCCCTCACTTCCCTCTTTCACCGCCCTCTCTCCTAACCAAATTCTTACCCTAGTAACCTCTGCCCGTCCGACCACCTGCCCTCTTGACCCCATTCCATCACATCTTCTACAATCTATCGCACCTGACCTTCTTCCGTTCCTTACCTTTCTCATCAACAACGCTCTGTTATCTGGCTGTTTTCCCAATTCTCTGAAGGAGGCAAGAGTCAACCCTCTCCTGAAGAAACCCACCCTCAACCCTTCTGAAGAAAACAACTACAGACCGGTCTCTCTTCTTCCCTTCTTGTCCAAAACCCTTGAACGTGCTATCTTTAATCAACTCTCCTCTTATCTCCACTGTAACAACCTCCTTGACCCCCACCAGTCAGGTTTCAAGGCAGGCCACTCTACAGAGACTGCTCTCCTTGCTGTCTCTGAGCAACTCCACACTGCTAGAGCTGCCTCTCTCTCCTCTGTCCTCATCCTTCTGGACCTCTCTGCTGCATTTGACACGGTCAACCACCAGATCCTTATTTCCTCCCTTCAAGAACTTGGTGTCACAGGCTCTGCTCTCTCCCTTCTCTCGTCCTACCTCGATGGCCGCACCTACCGGGTAACCTGGCGAGGATCTGTGTCGGAACCGTGTCCTCTTACTACTGGAGTTCCTCAGGGTTCCGTGCTGGGTCCCCTCCTGTTTTCGCTTTACACCAACTCTCTTGGCGCTGTCATTCGCTCGCATGGCTTCTCTTACCACAGCTATGCCGATGACACCCAACTAATTCTCTCCTTCCCTCGCTCGGACACCCAGGTGGCGGCTCGGATCTCTGCCTGTCTAACTGACATCTCTCAGTGGATGTCCGCCCACCATCTGAAAATCAACCCCGACAAGACTGAACTACTTCTCTTTCCCGGAAAAGATTCGCTTACCCAGGACCTGACAGTCAACTTTGGAAACTCTGTGCTAACGCCCACTTCGACTGCTAAGAACCTCGGCGTCACACTCGACAACCAACTCTCCCTGACTCCCAACATCACTGCGACAACGCGATCCTGTAGATACACGCTCTACAACATCAGGAGAATACGTCCCCTTCTCACTCAGAAGGCAGCGCAGGTACTGATTCAGGCTCTTGTCATCTCCCGCCTGGACTACTGCAACTCCCTCCTGGCTGGTCTCCCTGCCACCGCCATTCGACCTCTGCAGCTCATTCAGAATGCAGCAGCTCGACTGGTCTTCAACCTTCCGAAATTCTCCCACACTACTCCACTCCTCCGCTCTCTTCACTGGCTACCGGTGGCCGCCCGCATCCAGTTCAAAACACTGGTGCTCACGTACCATGCTGTGAATGGATCGGGTCCAGCTTACATCCAGGACATGGTCAAACCCTACATCCCACCCCGCACTCTCCGCTCTGCATCTGCAAAACTACTCGTCCCTCCCTCACTGAGAGCAAAACACTCGACTAGGTCTCGACTCTTCGCTGTCCTTGCGCCGAAATGGTGGAACGCGCTCTCTGAAGACATCAGGACCGCAGAGAGCCTTCACATCTTCCGCCGCAAACTAAAGACACACCTCTTCAGACTCTACCTCGACTAAAGACTAACAAATTGCAGCACTTAAATTGTACTTGTGACGTCACTCATCTATAGCAAATTGTAAATTCGCTTATTTGAGGAAATTGCACTTTCTTGTTTCTTGTTCTCCTGAGTTTGTACCCTATGGTTGAATGCACTTATTGTACGTCGCTTTGGATAAAAGCGTCAGCTAAATGACATGTAATGTAATGTAATGTAATATGAGCTCCTCGGTTAAACCTGTTATGTTCTTACAGAGGCTTGGGAGGCCAATGCAGTGAGAGACACTCACAGCGCCTGTCCAAAAGAAATAACAGGCATGTTTTTAATCAAAGTCTTTGATCCTTTTTAAATCCCTAGGGATAACGCAAAGAGCTGAACTGTTTCAAGAGCTAAAATACTGTGCCACCAGATGCCTTTCTAATATGGTTGTATGGATGAAACCACTTTTTTTAAATGACAAAAGCGTCCTTTCATAATATATATATATATAATTATAATTATATTAAACCAGATGATGTGTGTGATGGGTGTGAGTAGATTAACTTCCCCTCAGCAGAAACAAAAAAGGCCCTCATTTAGGTTCTTCGTCCAAACTATTCTTCCAAAAATAGAAGCTGCATTGTTTATGTGGTTGCGGTGGCTATTATTGGTCCTGTCAGGGCCCTTCACGTCTCCAAATTTAGAGCGGAAACCATTACTCCACAAGAAAATTGTATTTGCTTTCTCCAATCAACACCAATGCCCCGGGGCTCCACTTGTGAGCCATCGAACTGCATGTCTTCTTTGTTTCATTGAGAATTTTCTCCTGGCTCCTCTGGCAGCCGGAGAGGAGAAGGGGAGGAGGGGAGGAGCCACTCCAATACAAAGACTAATTTGTTTGTTAGTAAAGAGAAACTCTAGGCTCCACTTCCTGACGAGGGCATTATTAAAATCAGGGGGCATCTCGGCAGAGAATCGGGGAAAGTGAAGGGGGGCAAAAAGACACTGAAGAATGAGAGATGTTTCTGCTTTGCGTAGCTATGAGAGGCCTCCCTACTGGCGTAAAAACCCAACAGAAACTAAGATAAATATGGATAGAAAAGTATTTCTGGTTGTTAAATATTCCTGTCTTTCATCGCCATCCCCAATTAGATGAATCCTTAAAAAACTGCTGCAGAGAAGAATAGAGCAAATAAATGCAGAATGGAAGAAACGCCACCCTCTTTGTGAATCCCTTGTTGTACTCATTAAGTATGTTAAGTACCAGGAATTTCAATCATTTCCCTGGAAAGGGATTGAGTAGAATGTTGTTTCAAACCAACAAAAAAAACAGTCTTTAAGAGAAACAGCTTCTCTCATTCTTTCCACTCAATCTATTTATTGTGAAGACCACAACGGCTGAACCAAATTTAGATCACAAATGCGTTATCTATTGCTACATCGACAGGAAGAAGTGGTTGAAAGAGAAAGTATTGTGCTGATGTTGTTACGGGTACTATATATAGTATTAAGTAGTGAACTTTTTGCATTGTTGTGCACGAAGAGGGATATGACCGCATGTGCGTGTCTTCGTGCTTTACACTGCTGAGTAAACACACATACCTTCACAGCGTAATGCAATCCAACGGCTCATGTTTATGATTGATAAACCTTGCCATGGCCCTCCAGGGAAATGTCATCACACACACACACACACACACACACACAGACACACACACACACACAAGCCTGAGTCAGCTAAATAAAGCCAAAACTAATGGTCAGTGTTTATCTTGACTTCACATCAACTATGATTCAGAATCATGAAACTGAAACCTGAAAAACAATGTTTATCAAAGAGACTAACTGAGCATTGGTGATACTGATCATTTTATCCTTTTTACATACATCGAGCTGTAAATTCCATGAAGGTTATAAGGAAGGTCCTTTGAATAGTTACTATGTTAAACTAAATATTCATATAAAAAACATTGGGGCAGCAAATCTTTTGTATTTTTACTGAAGAAATTTGTTTTTAGTGTATCGATGCTCTTTTGAAGGAAATTATTGATTTTTGAGGATACAAAAATACAAGAATGATGGGAAACAAGGAGGATACAAGTACTAAAAATAAATTGTATAGAATTATAGTAAAGTAAAACCACTAGTATTTATAGTATATATATATATAGAGAATAAAAAACATAACAAATACAAAAGAAATACTCAAAAAAAAAAATACTTTATTAGTTTTGAAAATACCACGTTGTCTGCATGGTTTTCACCCCGCACGGCTCCAAATAGACTAAATGAAATATGCATTTTCTATTAAAGAAAATGTTAAAAATGTCTCATTTGATATCATCGTTTTGTATTAGTCAATATTTAATTGATACCTATCAAAATGAATGTGTGAATTAATGTGTGATCGTTTTTCTATTTCATTAGATGAGATTTTTCATTTCAACAATTGGCTCTGGTCCATGGGCGAACCCAAAGCACTCGCTTTGAGAGCTGTGTATCGATGCATATATGTAACATGGCATGAGAACGTTACACGGTGAAGATTTACTCACTGAACCATAGGAACAACAACAGAAAAACAAATGTCCCACTAAAATCCAGTACTTGTTGACGGAGCGAGGGAACTGGTCGCAGTGTGGTAATATCACCTCACACCTGCCACATCAAGTGGCCCAATCCCCAGCACACTGGAAGTCATCTGACCAGCAGTCTGGTGGGCCACTTCCCCTCAGCGGACCTTACTTCAAATACTGTGGCTCAAGTTTCACTAAAACCCCAAATGGCTACAACAAATGAAGCTTGTAGGAAACTTTCAAGATAATGGAAATTGAGGAACTCTTATTAGTGTTTAAATATAAGCGGTGATAAGATGTATTAATTGCATGGTAGCATTAAATCATTTATATGAGTCAAAGCCAAATATAATTTTTCCTAACATTGCTTGTGTGTCTGTCATGTTAACTCTATGGCCCTCACTGGTGTATATCAGTGAAATCCATAAAAGAAAACAAAGTACGAAGAATAATCAGGCATGACAGTTAATTGCTATATTTTAATTCAGCAGTGATGCAAAATCATTTGCACATAAAAAACAACTTGCTCTCCAGCATTTACGGCCTCTTCATTTCCTCATTAAATATAAATAAACAACTGATGGTCTCACGATTGAAACAACAACAACACGACAAAAGGAAGTGGTTTCTCGCTGCGATTCTGAAAACACCTTGAAGCTTAATCTTTGGCAGAAGAGATCTCCAACCGGGGGAGGATCCACGTTCAAGTCTTGACGAACCTGCTTTTCGATCGACCCACCAGGTGCCATCCAATGTAGAAGCTAATATTTGCAATCATAAATTGGACAACACTCCATGAGCCACTAAATCGTCAGCCTGTTATGATGATGTATGTGCGGTTGGCCAGAGACTGCGTTTGCGCAAATCCGAAGCAGGCCACTTGAAACAGAGTGTTTAATTAAGCATTGTAAACCTCAGCTGGCAGCCTGGAGGAGCTGCACGACAGCGTCTCACTGCACTCTCACAAACTAGCCCAGTGACACACTTTAACGTCCTTATACAGGGGGGGGGGGGTGCACGCCACTGACTCTGTCCTGCTGCAGTGCATGCACAAAACACACACAAATACGCACAACATAGGGCTATTTAACGCACACACACTACACTTGGCGTTCCTGCATCAAGCCTCGCCAGGGATATGGGGAGGGAACGCATGCTGGAGGGGCGAGTGCATGTAACCATGTCGCCCCGGTCACAAGATGGAGTAGGACACCTTGGAGTAGAGTTACAGTGAGCGTTAGCGTTACAGTGAGAGTTATCTGAGCCACTGGCATGTTAGTCACACTGTCCCCGTCCGTTTAAAAAAGACAACATAATAAATATATCTATACATACACACATATAGATATGCTTTTATCAGAGTCACTTGCCGGATCACGACCCCAAATGGAGCGATGGGGACGAGTGCACGTCAAGCACAATGCTTGCTGGCGTTTGATTATTTATGCTGCCATTCAGGTTTTCAAGAGCAGCGTGTCCCTTCATATATAACCAAACAAGAACACTGGTGTGCCCTCGGGGAATGGGACAGACGGTGCTTGTACTCACAACCCCGGGGCCAGCGTTGTTGGCGATATATCTATTTTTAACGCTGATAGTGACGACGCCAAGTGATGGAGTTAAGCGCATCGGGGTGTACGGGAGACCATTCCGTATGAACAGCAAAATCTATCTGTGATTTTTTTTCCACTACGTGATTGTAGATGCAGTCTGACTCGGCAGCCCAGTGAACTAACCCACCCCCACCCCCCAAGCAATAGACCGAGACTCCTCGCTGTCTTGATCTTTACCACAGTATTTGTCTCTTCCTGCTTTGTTCTGGTAGGCGTGATGTATTATACGTCACAAAGCATTGAGATGTGAGAGCACCCACTTTGGTCCCAGGCCCAGTCGTGGTTGTCTCATCAACTCAGGGAGGTGGCACAGAAAAGCTCCTCTGCGTGGCTGGAGTCAGACCGGATAGTCAGTGGGTTTTTTCTTCTATTTGAATGCTAATATAGGTCAGTTTATATGTCTCCTTCCCATGTCAAGGCATCTCCACCATCCCACATGTCCTCTTAGGAAACAGGCAAATTAGTACGGAAGTGATGCAACACACTAAAACACAAAAACAGAGCATGCCACCCAAGTTGAGCGGAGCCACAATCTCTGTGCGAGAGAGTTGGCTTTCGGAAACTACAGCTAGTTTAGACTTTCTGAAAAGGCAGATATGGCATCATCTTTGTACAACATCGTATTTAGAGAGTTTTAACTGAAAAGCCAAGTTGTCATTTTGAGATTTATTTTAAAGGTAATGTACAATATGCTGGCTGAAGCACTGATAGGTGCATTTTGAATGTAAAGACCATAAAACAAAACATTTAAATCACAGCAAGGGTACTGAATTTGCTAAAAGCTCAGGAACTTTTAGCACGACTAAAGAGGAAGTACTTTGAAGTTTCCCACACGGATTCAAAGAGAAAAATCAGTGCAATTAAGTTATTGGTTGGTAACGGAAATCGTATCAACTCACGTCTTCCTCAGTGTTTTATTTCAACACACGTGGCTGTATATGTAAAGTGTGTCGATACTAAAATTCCATGTTTTTCGAGACACTTCTACCTCCGCAGTGTTTCCATGAGTGTGAGAACGTGATGCGAGGACTCGAATAAGAATCGTGCGCGCAGCAGCCCGTGCGTGTTCATCCAGACGCCACATAGCTTCACACGGAGTAACGTCACCGAGGCGCTTTAATCATCCGCGGTGTTTATGAAAAATAGTCGGCTGAAGAAAGCCTTTTCAATTATTTGCCTGCATTTTGTGGTTTCTTTTTTTTTAATATGGCATTTTAAAGGAGCTAAATGTGATTTAGGGTTGTTTTTTTCCTTCTCGTGCGCAGCGACGCCACGAAATGCAAAATGGCCACATGGTCGTAGTAACCTTCAGCTCTGGTCCCTAGATTTCATCCCTTTGCTATCTGGATGTCTAACGCGAATGTTACCACGTCCGTAAGCTTCCGGTCATCAAAGCCGCTTCATCGAATGAGGCGATATGCGCACAATAAAGCAGATGTTGCGTGCGTGACGCGCAGATGTGCCACATGCTCCTCAAATAAAATTCGCATGTCGGTGGCTACATGCTCATCAGATTTGTCACATTGAGTATCTAGGACCTAGTGGTAAAAAAAATGCGGTTCCCCTAGTTTGTTTTTAATAAATACTCATTATTCATTCCACCAGTCAGCAAACGACTGCAATAAGAGGTTGAACCAAGACCACCCCTTCCCCCCTCCAAAAAAGCACATGTCAACCCATGCGTAACAATAAACTTTAACAAAATATTATAGTGAAAAATACTCACTCTCTCCATGTGTGGACCAGATGCAGATAGTAGAGAAGGAGAGCAGCCCCCAAAACAAGGTCGCGCTGCGCATCCGTGTGTCACAGCTCATGTTCTTCAACATCATTCTCCGTTTGAAAATAAAAAGCAGGGATGGAATTGAAATTAAATAATTGTACACACCAGCCCTGCAAAGAATATGGAGGGAAAAAAATGTCTGTAGCCCAAGATAGCCCGCAAATGCGTGGCTTCCAGGGTTTACTCTGAAAAATATGAATAAATGTTTACAAAATCGCAGGAACAAGATATTCCTCTGAAGAATAAAAAAAGCCTAAAACAGTTTTGTTATTTTTGCCAATCACGGGATACTTTGACGTCGGCTAGTATGGCACACGAGCCAGTGATTTTACTGGATAAATGATGGTAATCCCCATCTTCAGTCTCCATCTCTTGTAAACAGCAGTGCGCTTACAATGCAATCAGGCCCGACACTGACGGTACAACAGATATCCCACTAAATGTTATCCGTGGCAGCCTTTTCCACCATAATAAATTAACGCCAGTGTTTCTAACACCAACCCCCCTGCGGTTGTTGTGTATGAGGGAAGGACCGGGGCCGAAAACACGTCCAGATCCACAGGGTGGTGGCCGCGAGGTGGAAAATGAATGAAAACCCCAAAACACCAATTTGCTCTCCTCGGGTCGGAGTAGGAAAACACCAGACGTGTCTCCGGCTCCTCGGCGTCACACGCGACCTCGGCTGGGGTTTGGAGAGGGAGAAACGTGTCCACAAGGAGTTGCCCTTTATGCGGGTTTTCTCTGTAATCCTCGTGGGGGGGGTTTGTTAAAAGATTTTTTTAAAAGAAGAAGACCGCAAACAGAGGGTCCCGTTGCGCGTGTGGATCCAGAGGCTGGAGTTCTGCGGTTCGCCCTGAGTTAACGCAGCGTTGCGGGTCCGCGATCCTCCGTGGGATCTCTGCTGTAAACAAGAGTCGGCTTCTCTCTCTCTCTCTCTCTCTCTCTCTCTCTCTCTCTCTCTCTCTCTCTCTCTCTCTCTCTCTCTCTCTCTCTCTCCATCTCTCTCTCTCTCTCTCTCTCTCTCTCTCTCTCTCTCTCTCTCTCTCTCTCTCTCTCCATCTCTCTCTCTCTCTCTCTCTCTCTCTCTCTCTCTCTCTCTCTCTCTCTCTCTCTCTCTCTCTCTCTCTCTCTCTCTCTCTCTCTCTCTCTCTCCACAGAAACGCACAGTGCTACGGATCAAGTGACCAGGGAGCAGGTCGGAACACCCGGACTGGATTTGAGACCCCCCCCTCCGAAATCCCATTACATCCCCTAAAGGAGACGCCGGGTACTAATACTCCTAATGCCGCTGGGTGTCCCCGGGCAGCCACCGCGGCTGCCCGTACGTCGGCTATTTCAATTAGAACGACCGCCTTGTTATGAATTCTGTGACATCATTACAAGTCATGCGTGCACATTTCACTGTTTGCAGCAAATGATCCTTAAAGTAGCCCGCCGCGTTTATAGACGAGTCCATTGCAGGATGATATGATATTATGAATGACGCAGGATAAACAGCGGGTAACTGTAATGCACAGTTTTATTAGACCTATTTGTAAGGTGACGTGGGGTGTGAAAATAATGTATTCCAGGGTTGTTGACTGAATAGCTTTGAGTCCGAGAGAGGTAAATGATTGAAGTTTTAATTTCAACTTATATTTGCTCTCCACATACGTTTCCTCCGGACATCCAACAACTGTGAAGTCACCAGAGTATCAGTCACGGATTTAAAAGAAGTATTCCTTTAGGTTGCTGCTGATCGTGTGGTTGTTTTGTACTGTGGGGGTGAACATACTTCCTTTAAGCTTTCAGTACCATGAAATACATTTCGCGCATTGGAGCTGTACCATCGGGCAAGGTCACCAGTAAAGCCCGACATGGATCCCTCGTTTTTAGGAGACCGGACTATATATTATGTGGATTCACGTGCCGCTTAAGCGACAATACTTTCAATACTTAAAATGGGGAATTGAAGAGGTATTTGGATTATGACATAATCAGAGTAAATATTCTATGAAATGAAATCACTTGGTGAATAGGTAGATCCCGGATCAGGATCTTCTTTATATGTTTAAATATCAATACATTTAAAAACAATAAATATATGTTGAGATATGTTTGTTTCTCGTATTTCTCTTGTTTACCTTATTACCAGAAAAATGGCATTAGCTGCGTCATGTTATATATTTGTTGGAATGTATTAAGCATTCCAACTATTGTTCTTCAAATCTTTATTCCAACAACTTATTTCTTCCGCCGCACCTTTCAACTCCTTCACACTTTCAGCTATTAAAATCCTTCAAATATTAAAATGTTCAGCTCCTTTCTGGCTTGAGGGCTATGACTTTTCAGCTTTCTACCTCTTAAGCTTGAATTTATATAAATCAATAATCATTCATATTTTAACATGGTTTTCAAATGGAGATCGTTTTTCAAATCCTCTTCAACTTCTTCAACTTTCAGATTCTTCAGCTTCGCCAATCTTTCAGCTACAGACACCATTTAAACTTTCAAATGATGACACATGTTTCAACTATTTTATGAAAAAAACCGCTGGTTGATATCTATTGTACTTTTTTCATAATCACTGATTATGTTTCCCTAGTTCTTCGCTCCGTTTCTGACTTTTACATGAGTGTGTATTGCGTCTGCTAGAGTGGGGACCTCGAGGGCTAGAGTGTGAAGCAGCGCAGGAATCTGGTTAAAAAAAGATGGAACTTCTGTCCTTACAGCCAAAGTATACACTCTAGAGGCTTCATTTCTTCAGATTAATGAGGGCATGTTTGTGCTGATTGGATTAATGCGTTCATGGAATCCCAGAGTTCTTTAGTTTTGGCTTAAGGAGTGTTAGAGTGACACAACCTCTGCCAAAAGCCCCATAGGCTCCAATACAAATCTGCCGACATATTTCTCAAAAAATCAAGAAGGTACACGTTTTGTCAACGGCCATAGGAGCCGTGTTTATTACCGGACAGACATAAAAAGCACATCCATGCATTCGGTAGAGTCTTGGGTCTCGTAAAAACGCCGTATTTTTTAGATAGCTGTTATAGTTTTGCGCTGAATGTCATTTGTTTGAGGTGTGGATTCTGTGTAACTCGCTGTCCTGTCTCTGCCCTTTGCAGCAGCACGTTAATGAGCACAGGTGCGTCGTTGCCGTGGTTACTCACACACACGCTGCAGTATCTCTGTCTGTGACTCACAGCTGCTCCTATGACCTGATTAGTGGAGTCACATGACGCAGCTATGCTTTCTGTCAACAGACCAATATGATAAAGACACTCGCCCCCCCTCCCCCCTCCACCCTGACCTCTTCTCACTGTTAATCACTCAGTCAGTCAGTCTGTCTGTCTATTTCTCTTCCTCTCTCTCTCTCCCTCTATCTCTTCCTCACCACCCCTCCCTTCCTCACCCTCTCACCCTCCATCTATCTACACCCCCCCACCCCACCCAATCCAATAATTTCAAAATAAAAGCCCCATAGAGGGAATTTTTACTGTAATGTTTGTGATGAGGCCTATTAATTAAAAACGTCTTAGTTTGAATAACAAAAATTCTGTCTCCCACTACGAATATTACTCGTACTTCTAGTACTACAACTGATACTTCTACTACCATACTACTAGTATTTCTACTGCTATTAATACTACAACTACTACTAATGTTATTACAAATACTACTATGGCTACTAGTATCAGTATTCCAGCTGGTTCTACTGCTATTGATACTAAAACGACTTCTACTGCTAGTACTACAGTTACGTCCGGCTGCTCTATTAGTGTTTTCTCCTCCCTGATGTCTTTGTTTCCAGTCTGTTCTTCACAGGTGTGGTGAGTTGCTGCTGACGATGCAGGCGTGGCCAGCTGTTCCTCCAGCCAATCCAGCTCTCAGCTCTGCTCCTTTAAAAATGTTTGTTTGTGAGAGCTTGGAGAGGGGGGGCTTGTGTTTTGGGAAAGATTGACATTGACATTGAATGAGACAGTGGATGAATATATGGTTTATGTTGTTTGTTAAACTGTGGTCTATTGTACACCCACCCACCATACAGGTTCATAATCATCCAGTATTTCTACTGGTATTAATACTACAATTACTACTAATGTTACTACAAATACTATGACTAAAAATATTAGTATTCCAGCTGTTTCTACTGCTATTGATACTTAACCTACTATTACTACTTCTACTGCTAGTACTACTAATACCACAATTACTAACTACTACTACTACTAATATTACTACCAACAATTTTAAACCTCTTTTTATTCATCCCAGCTTTTGTCATTTCTGTATTTTTTTAAATTAATTTAAGCTCCTGCAACTTCTGTATTTTTTAGAAAATCTATTGAAATTCAGCTTCTCCCATTTCTGTATTTTCAGCAGTTCTTTCAAATAATTTCAGCTTTTATTATGCCTGTATTAACAGCAATGTTTTAATATTGATTTCTGTATTTATTTGCAATATTTCACATTCATTTCAGCTGTTTTCATTTCTGCTTTTTCAGCAAATCTATTGAAATTCCTTTCAGCTTCTCCCATTTCTGTATATTTCAGCTTTTCTAATATCTGTAATTTCAGCAAATGTATTAAAATACATATACATATAAAGTTCTCAAGTTCATTTCAGCTTTCAGCTTTTTGCATTCAACACATTTTCAGCAGGAAATGCATTTTCTAGTTATTTAAATGGAACAATTTTGAAGCCTAATCATTTATGCATAGACCAAAGTAAAGTGTGATGAAAGCGAAAATACTTCCACTTCATCCGGAATGTATGGCGTGGAAAAACAGACTTGAGTTCAGGGTTAAGTAGTACATTTATTTTTAGAAAATCATAAACCTGAAAGCCTGTCTTCTCCTTCAAGTAAAGTGAGTGGTTGCAGTATAAGAAACAAAAAAAGGGACATACATGCCGCATGTGCCACCATATCTAAGTAAAAATTAACAAAGTGTCTTTTTTAATTGATACATTTTTATTGAAACTCAAGATGTGAGTATTTATTTTGGTCAGAACAATCTCTTGTCCTTTAAATGTTTAGGCGCTGCCCTCTGCTGTTACAAAGGCAGCACAGAAGCTTGGAACGAATGTCAAATTAGACCAGGACATCAAGTCAAAACTGCCATAATGGCAACAAATACGTTTAGGGATAGTAATTCAATGTTATAAATAATAAACATCTATAAACCCCTACATTTGCAGTAAACGTTGAGGCACTCTATCATATGTACATTGATGTCCTGTTTTCTACCCTCTCACACACACGATTACACATTGAAGACACAAAAAGGTACGATTTTTTTTTTTATGAAGACTTCAATCACAAAACATTCCTTACAAAGTACAACAATTAAATCACACCTCTTAGGTTGAGCTTCATTTACTGAAACAGTTTAAGTGGATAAGACGGAAGAAACTACAAAAATGTTCATGCAACCAGTGAGAAAAATTGAAACAAGTCAATTTAAAGAGGATTGGGAAGATGTGAAAAACACTGAGTTCTGAAATTAACATGAGAATATTGAGGTCTTCATATGCGGCCTTCATCTTCTTCGGTTAGGAAAAAGAAGCCCAGCACGCATCAATGCCTCCCTGATTCTCTCTTCACACACTGCTGGCCAGTTTGGTGCATATAAAGCACATGATTCAGTATTAAACATGTGTAATATACAGTACATGTAACAAATGTGCAGACTGGTTGGCAGGAATGTGCATAAAAAGAGGTTTGCGTATATTTCAGCCAACGTAAGCTAAGCCTAAAGTTTTATATTAACGAAACCGTTATTTTCCTCATCAGCAGGGCAATAAAAATGCTTATACTTCCCATTATGCTCAACACAAACACACACAAACTCCTACCTGCTTCCTCAAAGTCGTCTTGTATATGTTTTGTGTAAACGTGGATGCCGAGGACAGTAGCACATAGTCCATTGAGGACTGAGGGGATTCCCATAATAAAAACGGTCCCAGCAGCAGGTGACCGGAGGCCGAGATGAGGAGGCTGCAGAGAGCATCCAGAGAGAATTACAGTGAGAAAAGCGAGGCAGCACAATGGCGCAAGGCATCCGAAGCTCGTAACTAAAGTGCTTCTGGTGTTTCTCACCAGGCTGACAAAGATGAAGGAAAGCTGGATGATGTCTTTATACGCCACTGAGTACAGACCCCCTAAATATGTGTAGATGATGGAGACAGCTGCAGATAAGTGAGAAGGCTTCAACAAGACAATATGAAGGTAAGCAGGTTAAGAAGTTGAAAAGATACATTTCATTATGAGGCTGTCTGTGAGGCTGAAAATACAACCCAAGGACTTGGTGACTTTACTACTTGAACAAAACGAGAAACCCACCTTTTTAAAAGGTCAGAGCATGTTTTTTAAGCAGTATAATAAGTTAGTACCAAAGCCAAGGCCTCTTCATCTGCTGTGTGTTACAAAATGCTTTTATTTGATTCAGCAACTGCGCCACCAAAACAGTACAAGGGTTGTTTTTAAGATACATATCAAATGGTTGTTTCAACAAAGCCAGCAGTCTGGCCGGCTAATGTGTATCTTATAACCTCAACCTTGTTCATCCTGGAAGAATGTGTATGGGTGGGAAAAAAAGACCCAAATAAAACGAAATCAAGCTTTATTTTAAAATGGTTAAAGTTTTATCAGCGATGTAGTATCCATCTGCCGTATTTGTACCCGTTACTGCATGAGTGTGAACTGTGTTACTGTGTTACCCTGATTTAGACATCAGGGTTTGCAGGTGGGGGCTCCTCATTGTTTGCCGCTGATCCCACAATTAGCTGACTTATAACAAGGTATATTTGTGTCTTCATTAGGCACTTACATCAACGATACAGTTGTATTGCTCAGCCATCTCACATATTTATATATAATTTATACTAGGACCTCCAAATTGACATCGGACAGCAAATTGAAAGCCTTTCCATCATGTGATTTAGGTTACATTTAAAATGAAAAATGTAAATACCAAAGGACATGATCTCCCAGAACAGCGAGAGCCTGGTTTGTCTTGTAGTGTTTGATCAGCACAGTCACATTTGCCTGTAGAAAAATGATCATGATTGCATGGCGATTGCAAGGGGAAGAAATTAAGGAGCGTTTTTTATACCACAGTTTTACAGAACACAAAATACTGATGTTGCTACAGGTGTAATAGTTAACCATGAGGATGTATTGTATACTTACTGGAACAGGTTGTCTCTCATATTCAAGCCTCTCCTGGGGGTCAAAGTGGACTACCTTCCACAATGACATACATTTTTTGCAACGTGTGTTGATTGGGCTTTGTTAGGTTTTAAGTGTGTATGTGCGCGTACCTGGTAATGATGAATGCGGTGGCCACGCAGGCCTGAATACAACTAGTGAGATTCACCTGGGCACGAAACATCAAACAAGATTATCATTGCCATCCCCATCATCACCATTGTGGAAGTATTTGTGGTGTTATTAGTTGGAATGCATTAAGCATTCCAAGTATTGTTCTTCGAATCTTTAATCAACTTATTTTTCTATTTCTTCCGTGGCACCTTTCAACTCCTTCACACTTTCAGCTATTAAAATCCTTCAAATATTAAAATGTTCAGCTCCTTTCTGGCTTGAGGGCTATGACTTTTCAGCTTTCTACCTCTTAAGCTTGAATTTATATAAATCAATAATCATTCATATTTTAACATGGTTTTCAAATGGAGTTTGTTTTCAAATCCTCTTGAACTTCTTCAACTTTCAGATTTTTCAGTGTCGCAAATCTTTCAGATACAGACACCATTTAAACTTTCAAATGTTGACACAAGTCACAAAAAAACTGCTGGTTGATATCTATTGTACTTTTTTCATAATCACTGATTATGTTTCACTAGTTCTTCGCTCCGTTTCTGACTTTTACATGAGTGTGTATTGCGTCTGCTAGAGTGGGGACCTCGAGGGCTAGAGGGTGAGGCAGCGCAGGAATCTGGTTAAAAAAATATGGAACTTCTGTCCTTACAGCCAAAGTATACACTCTAGAGCAGGGGTCTCAAACTCGCGGCCCGCGGGCCAATTGCGGCCCTCGGGACGATATTTTGTGGCCCCATCCTTAATATGAAAGTGTAATGTTAGTGCGGCCCGCAAGTTTTATACTGTAACCCCACTGTCAGCTGCTGTGTGGGACACGTTATGATGTTCTGGTTTCCTACTGTGTGCTTGTCCAGTGAACGTGGCATGCATGTGACTGACATGGGGGGCAGGTCGTGTGTGTCGGCCGAGGTGCAGAGAGCAGGAGGGTGAAATTCAGTTTCCTGCCCTCTTTCGCGCAGGTGATCATGTGACTAACCGTCAGCATCGCTCGTTTAATAAAGTTTTCCTTTACGACTCACACTAACAACACATGAAGCATCTGACGTCACCGACGAGCGTCTCCGTCCATTACTACGCAGCTTCGATTCACGTAACTTCACGTTTGGCTATAAAGGAATTCCACGGTCACATGACCTTAGGTCTCCCCCGCTGAGTTAAAGGAGGACTAGTGTTGTAGTCTCATTCGGACCGATCCCCCAGGGTGGGGTTCAATGACTGCTTTTGAAAGTGAGTGTTAAGTTGTGTTATTGTTGTTGACAAACTGTCTGTCTCTCAGTGTGTCTGTGGATGGAAGTGTTGAGCTCAGCGATGGGACCGGAGCGAGTCTTACCAAACTCTGAGGATGAGCTGGGGGGGAGCGAGCGCCCAGCCGATGGAGCTATGCTGCCTGCGTGGAGTGGGGGGGAGGAGGAGGAGGAGGAGGGGGAGGTGGGGTCCGAGATGGAGCTGGATGGAGAGGAAGAGGAGAACGATGGAGGATATTACTACCAACCCCTGAACCAGGAACCTGAGGGGGAGGAGAGGGCCGTGGGGCAGGAGGACACCCCCCCCCCCCTCCGCTGAGCAGCTTCAGCAGAGGATACAGGTGAGTTGTGTTTATACAAGCATTTATTATCATAGTATAACACATCAGTGTTTTAATAAAGCTTCCACTCTTTATTACAGGGGTCTCAAACTCCGGTGTGGCAGACCGCCGCGGGGGTGGGGTACCGACTTTGGCGTACCCCACCCCCCGTCGACCATGCCGTTCGGACGCTAGTCTGACCCGCGTTCGGTTGAAGTGGGCTGCATCTGGCCCGCAGCTGATTTGAGTTTGAGACCCCTGCTCTAGAGGCTTCATTTCTTCAGATTAATGAGGGAATGGTTGTGCTGATTGGATTAATGTGTTCATAGAATCCCAGAGTTCTTTAGTTTTTGCTTAAGGAGTGTTAGAGTGACACAACCTCTGCCAAAAGCCCCATAGGCTCCAATACAAATCTGCTGACATATTTCTCAAAAAATCCAGAAGGTACACGTTTTGTCAACGGCAAGAGGAGCCGTATTTATTACCAGACAGACATAAAACACACATCCACGCGTTCGGTAGAGTCTTGGGTCTCGTAAAAACGCCGTATTTTTTAGATAGCTGTTATAGTTTTGCGCTGAATGTCATTTGTTTGAGGTGTGGATTCTGTGTAACTTGCTGCCATGTCTCTGCCCTTTGCAGCAGCTCGTTAATGAGCACAGGTGCGCCGTTGTCGTGGTTACGAGCACTCACATGCTGCAGGATCTGTCTGTGGCTCACAGCTGCTTATATGACCTGATTAGTGGAGTCACATGACGCAGCTATGCTTTCTGTCAACAGACCAATATGATAAAGACACTCGCCCCCCTCCCCCCTCCACCCTGACCTCTTCTCACTGTTAATCACTCAGTCAGTCAGTATGTCTATTTCTCCTCCTCTCTCTCTCCCTCTATCTCTTCTTTACCACACCTCCCTTCCTCACCCTCCCTCCCTCTATCTACATCCCCCCACCCCACCCAATCCAATAATTTCAAAATAAAAGCCCTACTAATATTACTAAAAACAATTTAAAAAAAATTTAAGCTCCTGCAACTTCTGTTTTTAGAAAATCTTTTTTAGAAATTCAGCTTCCCCACTTCCTGTATTTTCAGCAGTTCTTTAAAATAATTTCTGCTTTTCTTATGCCTCTATTAACAGCAATGTTTTAATATTAATTTCTGTATTCTTTTTTGCAATATTTCACATTTATTTCAGCTGTTTTCATTTCTGCTTTTTCAGCAAATCTATTGAAATTCCTTTCAGCTTCTCCCATTTCTGTATTTTCAGCAATTTCAAATTCATTTCAGCTTTTCTAATATCTTTTATTTCAGCAAATATATTCAAATTCCCTTCAACTTTCAGTATTTTCAGCTATTTTAAAAAGTTAATTTCAGCTTTCAGTTTTTTGCATTCCAACACATTTTCAGCAGGAAATGCCTTTTCTAGTTGTTGGAATGCATTATGCATTCCAAGTATTGTTCTTCGAATCTGTATTCTTCAGCTTCTTCTTCTATTTCTTCCGCGCCCCCTTTCAACTCCTTCACATTTTCAGCTATTTAAACCGTTCAAATTTTAAGTTTGAGTTTGTTTTCAAATCCTCCTTAAACTTCTTCAACTTTCAGATATTTCAGCTCCGCCAATCTTTCAGCTACAGACACCATTTGAACTTCCAAATGCTGACACAGGTCTCAACTATTTTATGAAAAAAACTGCTTGTTGATATCTTTTGTACTTTTTTCATAATCACTGATTATGTTTCACTAGTTCTTCGCTCCGTTTCTGACTTTTACATGAGTGTGTATTGCGTCTGCTAGAGTGGAGAGCTCGCGGGCTAGAGGGTGAAGCAGCGCAGAAATCTGGTTAAAAAAATATGGAACTTCTGTCCTTGCAGCCAAAGTATACACTCTAGAGGCTTCATTTCTTCAGATTAATGAGGGCATGGTTGTGCTGATTGGATTAATGTGTTCATGGAATCCCAGAGTTCTTTAGTTTTCTCAGATGTTTGCATACTGTAATATTGTGAACAGCAGCCTGAAAGCAAGAGCAAAATCCCTTACCTGTCTAGGGAAAGCCGGCCCAAACCTCCCTCAGGTTATAAAGCCACGGTTTCTGCAGCCAACAAAAACAGAGGGAAATACATGTGTGTGGGCGGCGGGGGGTTTGCCTTGAGAAGGGTTAATGTTAGCCAACAAGCTCATGTATGTTTGTCTGCGTGTAAGATAACCCTGAAGCCCAAAGAGACATGTGAGGTTCACACACTGCACATAACAGTGAAATCAGAGTAATGCACCCAAATACATAGACAAAACAAATAGACAGATTCTCCCCAAAGTAGCAAAGCAAACAATTTGTGCAATGAAAAAGCAATTACTGACACAAGAGAGATAGTGCTAAAACCTCAGATTGAGCCAAAGCTACTTACATCATAGAGAGCTAGGACCCCATAGACAAATGCAAAAGTATAAAATACACATCTCCAGCTGTTGACAGACAACAACAACAATGTTACATATTTACACAGAGACACTTGTTCTCACGTCAGTGCACAGTCAAACACACACCTCGCCTCGCAGAACCTCTTCCGAAGCCATGGGCGCTCCTGGTTCCTCCTTCTCTTAAACCACACTTGGACTCTCCTTTCCGACCAGCTGGTCTTCTTACACAGAGACCTCACATCCACCTGAGACACGAGGGAAACCACACAGCTGATACGCTCTCTGAGGACGTTTATCTCTTTTAACACTACACAAAATCATGCAATCAAAATGTAATGCACCAAATGACAGTTGATTAGGATCATTGCATGTGAACAACAAAGCAACCACGTGTTTTTATCAGTGAAACTTTCACATACCTGCGATGGGGCGCGTGCTCGACAGCGGAAGTAGTTTTCTAGGAGGGGGTTTGGCTCTGCTGTCAGACGTACATTGTCCCTGATCCCCCAAACATTAGCCAGTGGCGTGGCCAGGTATCTGCAACAGCACGCATTCAACATTACATTACGAGTACAGCTCGTGTGACGAGCAGCGTGGAGTTGAGAGGTTTTGGCGAATACATTCATTAATGTATACACAAGCCCATGTCCACACACAGAAACATACACTTACCTTGTACAGGGACCTGCCTGAGAAGCCTGTCTGTCACTTATTCAGTTTATGTACCGTGCTCCATCTAATCCACATCAGATAACAGCACTAAAAAGAGTCTACATGTTCAGTCTCTCGGCCGACATGGAGCTATTCTTCAAAGACGGCATGAAAAGGTAGTTTGAAAAAGTCAAATATTTACTCATGAGCCAATGCTTGAGTTGTTATGTACAATGCACCTCACGGTGTGTGTGAGGCTACTGGCGCAGGTGAGCGTGTTGATCTTATGAGCATGCGCTCGGTCGCTCACCTGGATAGAAACAACGGGATCCTTCCCTCCCACCCTTTCTGCTCTTGCAATCACACACTTGAAGTTGCAGCAAGTAAAGTAAAGTAAGTTCATCACTGGGCTCCCTTGATGTAGAAGCAGTCTTTTAAACGTGGGACAGATACCTTCACCTGCAAGAATTCCCCTTGGAATGCTGGGAAGCCCCCTACAAAGGCCACATTCAGGGGTAGAGGAGGAGGAGGAGGTGGCTCAGGTTTTGGAGAGGAAAGAACTTTCCTGCACACAGAGATTAACACCCACTCTGTCTAATAGCTGCCTGGGACGAACCAACCAATGAAAATCCAAGTAACCTTGGTTACATTGAACTATTTTCTCTACAGCGGCTTCATGTGGAAACATTACTGATTTATTACAAATCACATCTGATATTTATAAAAGTACTTAGCAGGAGAATACTGATAATGAAAAGAGTGATACAAAAAGTAATGCAACACTCTATATACAAATGCAGCACACTGACTAACAAATGATCCACAACGCACCAGAGGTGCTGTCTTGAATCAACTGTATTCAGCTTGCGGCCCGTGAAAATAATAATTGATCTGAATATGGGTGTATTTTTAATATAAACTGCAAAAAAAATCAAAGACTTTCTGGCTATGATATAACATAATACATGACTTTGAAATTTTAGAGACAAAAGCAGGTATCAAAAATATGTCGTCCTTTTATTATCATTTTACATTTTTATATATCGAAACAACTAAGAATTAACAGTAGCTACAAGCATTAGTGTTGATACTAGCTGTGCGGTGCAGTCGAAAACGAGACATGATAAAAAATAAAAAAATGCAAGTAGAGGTTAAAGTTTAAGTGGTGTAGTTTTCGAGCATGCAATCGGGAGTTTCAAAGCGGTCTTTTTCTGCATTGCCAATGCGTCTCCTTGCCCGGGTCAGCGCTAAACCACCGAGTGGTCCATGAAGACTAAGAGGATGAAAAGGATATTCAGTTCCTCTAGATGGTCTCTCTTCAGATCCCAGGTGTTATATATGCAAAAAGGTCAGACGGAGGTCTCCAGGGACAGATGGGAGAAGCTAATCTGGATAGTCCTCCGCCCCCCACCCCCCGACCCCCTCTGCCGCAGTTTGTGCTTTTCCCTTATCTTCCAGCGATCCTCATGCTGGTGCGTTGCATTTCAGTTCACCGGGGCAGAGGGGGGTGCAGCTTTGTCAAGCTGGTGGAATGGCTAGGCTTGGTGGAAGGCTCCTCGGCTCCGGCGGCTCTGTGCCGGGGGGGCAGGGTGGAGCACCGGACTTTGCCCCTGGGGCGCGGCTGCTGCGGAGGAGGAGGGCCTTCCAACGCAAACAGTTCACCGGGGGCTCTGTGCCGTTGTGCTGACGGGCACGGCGTGGCAGGTGGCGATGATGATGATGATGATGGCGACACAGACGTGTGTAGGGGAGGGCACGGGTTGGACGAAGACGACGACGGGGCGGCCAGGGGAACCACGGGGGCGAGCGTGTCCGGCCTCGGGAGGCTGGCAGAGTGGCTCGGCCGCGGCAGGCTGTAGCGGGCCTTGGCCCCTTTGCTGCGGGAAGGCAGCGTGAAACAGCGGGCCTTCCCCCTCAAGCCTTGCTCTCTGGGAGGAGCAGCAATTAGCCCCGTGCTGCTATCTGATGTCATTTGTGACCCGGAGCCTGTTTCGGAAGACAGGTGACGCAGAGGTTGCTGGTCTTTTTGGTATTGCTGTTCGGACTCTGAGCGGGGGAACTCTGTATCTCTGGGCGTGCTCGTTGAAAGATTGTCATCTATGTGAGAAGGAATCAAATAAAGAGGAAAAAGAAATATCAATATCTTGACACAAGCAACACCCAAAAAATAAACAACAAATACACAAGGTTCTCTCTCACCCAACAGCCCGAGCTCGCTCATGATGGCGTCCAGATCGACAATAAAATCCTCCTTCTCCACTGTTTCACTGTCAACTTCCTTCTGTTCTTCTTTACTTTGAGCCACTTTCTCTTTTCCCTCTGCCTCCGCTTGCTTATTTTCTCTGTATCCATCCTCTTTCTTTTGGTCGCCATCTTTTTCCATTTCTCCCACTTCCACCTCTCCAACCTCATCTTCTCCCTCTCCTCTCTGCCTTTCCTGTCCATTTTCTTCAACTTCTTCCAACGACTTCCCGACCTCTGGCTCACTGTCACCGCTCCTCCTCGTTTCATCCAGATTGATCTCGACTCTTTCCTCCTCCACTCGTTGCTCCTCCACGTCTTCTGGTGGTGCCTCCACCACAATGTCTATGTTGGCGTTGAAGGGCGGGATGGAGCGTTTCGGGGAGGGAGATTTGGCACGTGCTTCTTGGTCTTGATTTAGCAGAAACTCCATCAGCATCATGTTCTCTTTCATCAGCTGTTCCCTTAGAGATCGCGGTACGTCTGGTATCATCCAGGCCACCAACATGCTGAGGAACATGGCGAGGTTCTAAAGGGGAAATAAGAAGTTTGGTTTTGCGATGCATGAGTAGAGTTAAATATTTATTTTATAATAGGACACTTATTTTCTACAGTGGGTCAACAGTCTTTACAATATGACAATCGACATGCAGCCGGCTTGGTATCAGGTTTGTATTTACCTCATTAAGTTGGGAGGATACAGTAATTTATGGCAGGCTTCAGACTGATCCCTGACCTTATGGTAGCTGACATGATAATGATCTCATTAAGCGGCAAACAGTGAGCTGTATAGATTTTCAATTTGGGAAAAGGAAACATTGGCTTTTTAGACATACATTAACATACAATTGTAAATATTACATCCATACCTGGAAGAATATGACAAAGGCCAATTTTGCAGCAAGTACCGACCAGTACTGTTTAGAGAAGGTGTAGGCCTCCGTGTCCCAAGGTGGGTCTCTGTAGTCTTTATACCTGAAAAACACATGAATAAACACGTTTACACAACACGGCAAAAAAAATCGCATAATTCTCCTCAGTAAAACTCCTGCATAAATGCCATATTCTGCAGTTCCAGAATACAGTAAATAAGAAGTGTGGGTTTAAGTAGAGTAAGGCTCAAGGATTTAATGGGAACTCGAGATTAGGGTTAAAAGAGTTACTCTGACCTGCACATTGAGACTCCGGTGACGAGGGCAGTGGTGGGCGCGCTGCCCGGCGGGAAGTTGCTGACATTAAAGTAGGACAGTGAGTGCTCTGTGTAGCCATTCATAGTGCCGTTTACGCTGTACATGTACTGGTAAACCATGCGTGGAACAAACTCTGACGTGAAGGAGATGACAAACGCCTGAGAAGACAAACAAAGTCGGGGAAACGACAACACTGGATTATGATGGTTAACGAACCACTTACTTCCTGCACATTGACTAGTCAGCATCTATATTTTACTTTATACGCTAAAACGTTTTTCATGTCCATATTTGACATACATCTCATTAACCACCAAGATTAATCTTAATAAGAAGAAAAGTGCAGGTGAAATTGACTGTTAATTGACAGTAATTGTCACAATAAACTTCTTCTGCCAAGTGCCATTCCACCCTTGACAAGTCTAAATGTTCTACTGTGATGAAGGTCTATTTGCTCTCCCTCATGAACTAAAATGAATTCAAGCCAATTATTACAAAAAATGCATTGGAAATGTTTTACGAGGAAGGAAACTCCTTCAACGTGCGCGTTAGACCTGAAGGACATACCCCATGTGTTCTGTATACAAACAGACAGAATAATGCAAACGCTATTTAGTTAGAGATAACTATAACTGTTTAACTGAGATAAACTCTCTCTGCCACAGATCAATGGTCATGGGCAAAGTAAACATCAAAGACTCATCAGCCACGCACACTTACATTGGTAATTACAGAGAACTTGCTGATTCCACAGAGAATGTTGTACCAAATCCCTGGAGACAGCATGTGTATGAAAACAGGAAGAGAGGGAGAGGGATGTGTGTGTGTGGGTGTGGGGCAGGGTGGAGTAAAGGAAAAGAAAAGTGATTAAAAGTTCCACTTGATTCACACTCACACAGAGACTGACAGAACAACCTCACGTTTCATTGTACCTATGTCTTTACACCTCACAGCATCCGGCCGTCGGATCTCGGTCACAAATTTGGCAGCATCGAGGCGTATCTCAATGACGTTGTTGAGCAGTGCGAACGCCGGTGCCAGCGGGAAGGAGGCCACGAAGAGAGACACAAACCCATACTGGATTACTGTAAATACGAATGCACACGCATAGTTCAATGATCATGGGATTGCAGCAGTGGGTGACTCGGTAAGTGAAAAGAGTGAGACTAAAACAGACTGACTCATTTCCATGTACTCTGGCGTCACGCCTTCATAGGGTTCCAGAGCGTAATCTTTGTCAAATTGTTGCTTCGGTCTCTTCTCTTCTGTGGCATTCTCTTCATTTTCTGCTGCTCTTTTCTTAACC
This sequence comes from Gasterosteus aculeatus, assembly GCF_964276395.1. Lineage (NCBI taxonomy): Eukaryota > Metazoa > Chordata > Actinopteri > Perciformes > Gasterosteidae > Gasterosteus > Gasterosteus aculeatus. The sequence continues at coordinate 19,816,960 of NC_135709.1, read as the reverse complement.
TTTTCTTCCAGTATTGTTCTGTACATCTTTTTGAGCTTACTGCGAAAAAAATAATAATTATTAGTAAATGTGTTGTGTGACCCTGGAAGTATAGAACATCTATATATGTATAATACATACGGTATGAGAACCTCGAAGACGTTGTTTTGGATGAGCTGCTTTCCCAGCATGATCATGCTGAGCTGGATGCACAACTCGATGAGGCAGCCTGGCGGAGCGCACTGTGATGAGAAAAAAAAACACGTCATGCGTGCACATTTTCTGTGCATGGCAATCAACAACAAGCGCCAATGTGTCCAACTGAGCAAACCTCCTCTATGCGGTAGTCTCCAAAGACATAAACGTAATCGCCAGGCCGCCCACCAAACCTAAATGAAGAGAGAAGCAAGTTCCATGGTAGAAAGCAAAGAACGACAACCGAGCCCAGTGAGACTTTAAAACGGACACACACCTGCCCTTGAAGAAGGCCACATAGAAAATAGGTGCAAAGGCATTCATGGACTTGAGGAAGAAAGACTTAAAGATCAGCTTCTCTTCAAACTCTTCCTTTGTCTTTGGAAGTTCTGTCGGGAAGGAGACACAGCAGATGTGAACATCATGTAAAGCAGACCTGCTCATGACTTTCAACCAAGAGTGTGCTTCCTGAGTCAATAACAGGCCCGTCGCGCCACAATCTCCAATGGAACATTTATAATATTGCGGATCCATAGCATTAAGTACTGTACCCAGTTCCGTCAGCCACACAGCAATCGCACCGTAGACCTCCTCCAACACCAGAACCACCAGCATGTTGAGGATGATGCCGGTGGTGGTGACGGTCATCCTCACGCTGGCCTTGGCTTCGGGATCGGGGTTCATGGACCAAACGCTCAACATGCAGATGCGATAAACCGCCACTCCAACCACTGCCGAGAAGGTCACGAAGATCTGGACACACAGAGATTAAAAGGTAAAATGGCACTGTTGTTGAAGAATATCTGCTTTCTTTAATGACAATTCTTTATGATAGTGTATTTATATGGTAATTGTTTCATATAAATATCTCTTTTTAGTATTCTTTTTTCTTCTTATCTACATTATTGTAATAAATATTTCATATTTAGTTATTCTTTCCAATTTTGTATTGTATTGTTTTAATGGTTATCAATGTCTGTAGTGTCACTACTGTTGACATTAGATTAAATGGACACAATATGGGAAACTTGTACAGTAAATACACGATGTTGTCAAAATCACAGATATCATGACAATTGATGATTTCTATTAACTATCTAGTATATTCAGAAACAAGACAGAGTATACTGTGATGTGAAAGTATTAGAAGATTTTAAATGCAATACCAGGAGCAGTAGGGTGGACACATTGATGAGATAACCTGACAGGTGATCCTCAATGTCCAGGGACTCTGGTTCTCGCTGTCAAGAAAAATATGCATATTAATCGAGCACACAGAAAAATACACACACACACACACAGTGTTATAATACTTAATGCATGTCTAGTACGTGATGTGGCGTAATGCAGAGTTCATTATCTGCACACATGTTATAAATTCGGTCTGGCAGGTGTGTTTGCCATCTGAAAGGACCAAAATCGCCTCCCCTTCTTCCTCTCCCTCCTCCCCCTTCTCGCTTCCATCAGTAATCTGGGCTAATCTCAGGAAGGTAAGCAGCTTTGGACCCAACCACCCCACTGCACGTGAAGGGGTTTCTTTTTGTGCACCAACATAAACTCATCCCGACAGAGGGGGTCTGCAATAACAACTATATCTAAACAGCTTACACAGGCTTTAACATTTGATGAAGGGCGGACAGTTTTTACCTTCATGGAGTGTTATTTAACTGAATAATGAGGAGACCCGTGATAACATTTGATATGAAGCAAGTCTAAATCAACTCAGTAACAGCCCCACCCTCTCCAACTAGCAACTCCGTAAACAATGTGTCCTATCCCAGCAGTGCCGTGATACCTGCGAGGCCAGCATCTGGTCTGTTTCTCGATCCACACCGTCCTCCGCTTGAGCCAACTGCAAAAGAGTGACAGACAGCTGTCAGCGACCTGTGACCGTTTCAACCAAGTACTACCATTGTATCTGAAACACGCAAAAAACACAATCGGACAAAATACCTTCTTCTTGGACTGTGCTTTCATTTTGTCTTTTTTCTCCTGTAGAACTTCTTCATATTCAGGCCTCAGCTCCTCCTTTAGCACACACGTTTAAACACACACACACACGTTAAAACATGGGATCCCACTGTAAAAAAATAAAAATCATTAAAACCACAACTGTATTACGACAGTATAATGGCTTCAGTCACCAAAATAAAACTACCAAAAGTGCAAAATGTACCTGGAATTACAAACTCTGTCAACAGCTACATTCTCTGACATGTTTTATGGCTATTGCTTTATATTTGAGTTGTTGATTGTCATTTCCTTATTAGACTATTCACCACTGTGAACAACAGTACACAGGCTCTACTCATTGACAGCTCAGAATATGCTTCTCATTTACAAAGTGAAGAGAGAAACTTGGACCACAATAAATCAATTTGCAGAATAATCATATGCATAAACTTTAAAACTACAAAATAGTAGCATAAAGACTGAAAGATTGAAAAAGTTGTGGATTTGTTGTGATTATTGACTTGTATTGTATGCTTTTCAACTGTTTCTAAATAAAAACATTTTTAAAACAATTATATTTTGGGAAATTCTTAATGAATATGTATGGAATGGAGCTTCTGCAACCAGGTTATGCGAACTTTGATAGGTATAGAAACCCACCTGGACTCGATCCTTCAGGCAGCAGAGACAGGAATAAATAAAGCACACAGAGATTGAGAGAGCTGCTTTACGTTCTAACCAATCCATTACAGACCCTTAGAGGTAAAAGAGGTTAATGTTGCCACGTGTGCATGTGTAGGTGTGGGTTAGTGTGAGGGCCCTGTTCTGACACAACAATCTGCAAGGTGACTGACTGACCCAAGCCTCCAGGTTCACCCTCTCACTCTGAATGACTTGGCACTCAGAAAGGCAGACACAGTGAATCATAGCGACAGAGCAAGCGAAGGCTCTGACTGCGCCTCGTCTATAATAATCTGTGTGTGTGTGTGCGCTTATTGATCCGTGCAGTATTCCTGAATCTACTTTGGTACCTCCTCATCCTCCAGACTCGTCAGGTCCCACGTGTGTTTCAGACACATCTGTCGCCTTTTCCAGTGCTCAAGGAAACAGGCAGCTACAAGATATTACAAGAAATATTAACACATTCAAAAAAGTCAGAAAAACCAAACACAGGGAAATGCAGAAGTATACCAGAGCTTTAATGATTCACCTCAAAGTCCCCCTGAAGTACATTAACATGCAGGGTAGCAGCATGTTGTATCTATGTCCCTAAAACTACTGTAACTAGAACCTGTGAACGTCTCAGTGTTCAATCATACTCCCACTGGCACTCCTCATATGGTGATCAGGAAAAGGAAAAGTTACCCCAAAGAGACATGAAAATTGCGAAGAGGACAGTGACGCCGTTGTCGAAGAGATACGAGGCTCGGGCCAGTGAACACACTGTACTCAGACGCCAGTAGTCGCACACTCCGTCGCACAGTGGACACATGGTGATGTTCAGGTTGTCATCGCATGTCTCCTGGCTGAAAATCACAAAGACAATAATACAACAATATGTAAATTGAGAATTGAATGCACTTTTGATACACACAAGTAGGGAGAGCTTTTTAAATCTGCTTACCTTGGCACATTGGCATCCACAGTGAATATACCGTACAGGAAGACAATGATGCCCAGGACAGAGGGAGGGATGAGGAGCTGAGTGTAAACACCCAGCCAGGCAAAATACAACCCAATCTGCTCTCCAAAGTACTTCCTGTAAAAATAAATTCCTGAGTTTGCAGGTTTGCATATAAATATTTTTGTCCCTCCAGTCACAAAACAGTGTCCCCACGGCTACAGGCCTGATCGTATTGGCTAATATGTGGATCAGTATCTGAGGTTGAAGTGTTACCTTTGCACAAACGTTTAAAAGATGATTGACCCAAAATCAGAGCAATATTCATTTGTTTAGCAAAATGATTTAGTGACTTCAATGAGCATCACAGTCTGAAGCTTCAGCTCGACTTTAATTACTAGTTTTCTTGGTACCTTATGAGGTCCACAGGCTGGTACTTATGCATGACTCCATAGTTAGCCCATTCCTCATGAAGGATCTGAAGGACGTACAAGCACATGACATTATATACAAAATGTTAATCTGTTAATAATCAAATATTTTGTGCTGTGTAGCAAAAATAACAACACTGATATCAATTTTCACCAAATCCAAACCACATTTGATTTAACAATGCATTCTCAGATTTCATTCCTTTCAAAAGACACATTTAAAAAAGGACTCCTATGTTGGACCACAATAAGCACATCGATACCACAGAGCCAGAATCATCATTTTTTTTATTCCAAACTTTCCCTTGAATGTCAACCAGAGTTTGCTCAGCGGTTCAGGGGGGGTCATTGGTAGAAGAAGTCATGTAACTTTGTAACTCTCCTTTTCTCCCCACCCACAAATATCTCCATTTTCAATTCTTTAGTCTTAACTGCCAGACAATGCTTTCTGTCCTCTCTAAATTGTTTCTAAATTGTTGAAGATGTACGATGTATTTGCGAGGGAGGCCTTTCATCTCACCTGTCTGTCATTTCGTTGATCCTTCCGTCCTCTCCTTGTGAACGACCCCTTACGAGGAAAAAAAAAGTCACCAGTTCTTTGCACAGAGATGCACTGACAAACAGTATTCCACGTTTTACACATTGGAAACTTTTCCCCTTTTCCCCCATTTTTATAAACATCCACACTGCAGGTATGTTGACTAACTGGTCCTGTACTCCATGTACATTAGTTGTCCCACACACAATTCTGTGTTCACACTGTCTGAGAAGGTGCTACGTCTGTTATACTCACATCATGCACAGGGAAGGCAGAGTCGTAGACACCCCGAGCCAATAATGAGTTGATTCCTTTATGACACAAAAACAAAATGCTCCTCAGGTTCATGGACAGGTTGAGTCTAGTGACTGATAGCATACGGAAACAAGCAGCCTAACATCAGACCGACACAATAACAACAAAGCAAGTTAGCCCTTACCGGTGGTTTGGCAGGTTTGGTTGCAGGTAACACGTGAAATAATCTCAGCGACCTAAACATAAACAAAGCAAAGTAAAACCGGTGCATGAGCTCAATTTTAACACAAAATAAATACCTTTAAAAATAAAATGAGTAGATGTTTATGTGTGGACTCACTATTCGACTGCGCGTTGCGTTATTGAATACCGTATCTGTTGACTTGATGTCGTACCTGCAAGGAATGGCAATATCTGTTCAATATTATCAAAGGACCTGTTCACCACGTCAATGGATTGTACTGGCAGCTTTTGTATTTGCCAATAATAGTGTTTATTAAATAATATAGCGTGGTCAACCTAAGTGAGCTACTACTATTGCAGTAAAAATCAAATTCAAGTGAAAGGTCATAACATATCATGATTAAAGTAGAGGGCCTGCAGGTCATCAGGGTATCAGGGTATTATCTAAACCACTGACCGTGACTGAAATGAAAGACGTGTGCGCGACTCCTGAAGCGGGTTAGATTTTTGACAACACTCCACTACACTACACGTGTGCATGTGAGCATCACGGCCCGGCAACCCACAGGTGGAGCTTGTCCCTGATGAAAGGGTGTTTGAGGGTCTTGAAGTGGACTCGTGTCTGCGAGTCTCTGTGGGTGTCAAAGTCGGGGACGTCTGGTTGAAACAGTATGTTGACTTTTCTTATTATGGAATCCCACAGTCCAGCAACGCCCATTCGCTTTCGCAGTTCACACTTCTGCGCAAATAATATAATACATGGATTAATTACCCAGTCACACCATGTTGTATTTACTACAACTCGCCATCAGTTACAATGCATGTCATGTCCCAGCTGTCTGACACACAACTCATTAGTATCTACATGGGAGTGTGATGTGCACCCAAATTAAAGTATTATATTGTATCGTATAGAATATTAAAGACCAGGGTGTGAAAACGGCTGCTGACCTTTTTCACAGGAACTTTGATCTTCTGAAGCTCGGCTTCTCGGCTGAGTATCGGCCATGGGATATGCAACCGAATAAACCCCAGGCCATTTGCCCTCTGCATATAAAAACACACATCGACCCACAGATTATCATGGTATTTCGACATCAACCACTGTGTACATCTCAATTTAGATTTAGATTACATTACCTATGTGACAGACCAACTGTGTATCTGTCTTCTTCACTCCCTTTGCTTGTAATTGCTGCATTGAGGCAGCTCAATGAGCCTTCCTAAACCTGTAAGTCTGTTACTTTGTGTTTTAATGAGGCTGGTTAGTATGGAATCCCATTATTTCAAGCCCAGCAGCTGCCAAATCTCCAGAGTATAAAAGATGAGAGGAGAAAATGTTAGGATAGGTACCTGAAAGACAACCCAATGTAGCCAGTTATTAATTTCTATTATGTTCACAGCTTCTTCTGGACAACCCAATGATAAGCCGTTGAAATTGCTGTAACGACCTTAATGCAAGGCAGACAGAACTTCACAGGTTAAAGAAACCCCAGTAAAAGGGTAATGTATAATATTGGGGTGCCATGAAAATTGAAATCTATGAAACCACTGATAATGTTAAAATTAGAGAGAAAAATATATAAATAATAACAAAAAATAGGTTTTAGTATACACGGCACAACTGAGCATATGCATATCAGCAACACTTAATATTCAAATATTTTCCTATTCCTAGTCCTATTTTACCACACAAGGACAGACATACTGCTACAGTACACAGTGTACAAGTGAGTGCCGCCCTTCTACCCATTAATTTCAAATGAAACCTACCAATCTCCCCTAATGTGCAATCATGTGTAAGCACACACACCTCCCACTCGTGAATCACTCTCTAATAAGGCCCTACAATCGATTATCAATCTGGCCAATAGCGGTCCATAGTGTACAGCAGATGGAAAAGTAATCAGGGTGAAAGCAGAAACACACCTCTTTGTCGCGCTGTAGCTGGACTCCAGCATCCAGTAAACCCGCTTCAAACTCCTCTCTCATCACAGCCTTCTCCTCCTCAGACAGCTTTGACTCCTCCAAATCTCCAGCAGGTGCACCTGCATCACCAGACTCTGCCTCCGTTTCCCATCGGCCCAATACAGGTAACGGTATACTCCCGTTGGATGTGATGGACAGTCGGGGTCTGGTTGCGTGCCTTTTTTTCAATTTGTAACAAAGGACGTAGTCCACTTTTCTCTTGCCATCGGCAAAAAAAAGCCCGGGGCCTAGATCGATGCCGGACTCCTACGCAAGACATGCAAAAGCACACAAAAGGTTGTTAAAGACGTAAGCAATTCGGATTACAACTACAAGATTTAGGGAGTAATGCAATGTAAGAGCTTGACAAATGTGTGTGTGTGTATGTGTGTGTGTGTGTGTGTGTGTGTGTGTGTGTGTGTGTCTGCTCAGGCAAAACGACATATTACAGCAGGATGTTAAAGCTCCAGGGATGTGAGGAGTCCGTACCGGAAGAGGAGGCTCCTCATTTTCAGGGGGGGTGACTGGGATTCCGTTAGCAGCATCCACGCCGAGCTCGGACAGCGACCGAGCCAATGACACAAGCTTCACTGAGTGACAAGACAACGACTCACTCATATCTGTGGTGACAGGCATACGCTCTTTTCCGTTTCATCACTGTCGCTAGAAGAAAAAAATAAATATAAATAATAAATAATCGGCGAAATGTTTGTCTTAATGTGATAATCGCCACTGTTTGTATATTTACCGATTATAAATAGAGGGAATTTGTAAAATTGTTATGTACAGAGCACTAGTTTAAAAGTCCTGAATTTGCGGTCAATATGGATGCCATTAAGTCCCACTTTGTAAAAGGTTTTCAATTAGTCAATTTAATTTCAAAGCTTTTCCTATGATTTATATTGTCAGAAATATGTTTTCTAGATGCAGCAATTCCATTAGTCTGAACCACTCTTTTAGCCAATAGGATTACATTTTGTCACGAATGAACACATTTTCTTTCACGCTGAAACCTTGATGAAGTTATTTATTGCCAGATACGTAGAGCCAGCTAAACCGCTTTAAGTTGATTTGAGTTTACTTTCCCTTTGAAATAGCACATACAGTAGTACAGTTATTTTTGACAGAGTGAGCCAAAGTTAAGCTCTTTTTCACCCAATTGAAGATGTAGGCTCAGATTAAGCTCACAGTTCAATCCACGCATCATAGTTTACAATCCGTTGGGGTCAGGGCTGTAGTGGAGGGTAAACGCACGTAAACGCCGTTTACGCACCTCTAGAATTTTGGAAATAGCGTTTACGCACCTATAAATAGCGTTTACGCACCTCTAAGTGGCGTTTACGCACCTATAAATAGCGTTTACGCACCTCTAAGTGGCGTTTATGCACCTCAAAGTTCCCTGCACCTTGTATTCTTCCGTTATTTAAAATTGGTGTAATTTTAAAACAGCTAAGGTACGTTTCCTATTGTTGAACATATAAACGTAGTAGTCGGGCGCTCTGTGTTCGCTGGTCGTGGTAAAAGGACAAGAAAAACGCCTGGTGACGCGTAGATTAGAAAACAAGTCAGTTCTCAATGTGAAACAAAACATGCTGTATAGGCTATTTATGATGACGTAGGTAGTACATGAGTGTTCCTTTAACGTTAGTGTCAGTGTGATTGACAGGCTGCTTAACTGGTTAACTCTTAATTCAACATATTTGTTCAGGCAGTGAGAGGACAGGCAATGATGCAGAGAGCACAGGGAGAGAAACACCAGGCCCAATAGAGAGAGAAGCACAGAGGAGCCATGAACCCCAGAACGCCTGTTCTGGGGTTCATGGCTCCTCTGTGCAAGGCAGGACCTGACGTGGAGGACAAGGAGGCCCTCTGTGCACTACTGTGAAAAGGAGACTCCGTATGCAGATAGTTCTTAATCTGCTATTGTGTTGTTGTGTTGTGTTGACATACTTTTCTTTACTGTTTTCTTAAATTGAATGAACTACAAACTACTAACACATGTATTCATTGTCATTGATTGTATATGACTTTTACTGATAACATAATGCAATATAGCCAGGACAGCCTTACAGAGTAGCAACGCTTCGCATCGCGTTGCTTCGCATCGCGTTGCTCCGCATCGCGTTGCTTCGCATCGCGTCGAGGTCTGTATGATCACAAAATTCAGAGTTTACCCACCTCTAATTTTACCACTACAGCACTGGTTGGGGTAATTTATTGCCTGGGCTCATCCATTGGAGATGAAGTTCCATCAGCTGTGGTTTATCAACTCTCCTTAAAGCTTGGAAATATTTTTAAAAAAAAGATAAGAATAGTGTTTCTATCTGTTACAGTATGTTAGTTTTACCAATTATAACTAACTATGAGCCCAACCTGTGTCATTTTTAATGTTACAACTAAACGTGAACATGTTTCTCGGTGCTTACTCAGCATTTATTTGATACAAGAGCATTGACCATGTCAAATTCCTATATGTCTAACATATTTTTGCAATAAATGTTGAAACTGATTCCTGATTTTGTCGTTTTATGACCACGCTTCAATCAATAAAAGGCTGTCTCTCTTTCTTAAGTCCAGGTACATTTTGCTTACTTATAAATGAGAAACAACTTTTTTGATCAGCTTAGTTGTCCCAACGCGCACATACGCCCGACATCAACATTGTTACTGTTGCTTCAGTGAAACAAAAAGGGGATCGCATGCAACAGTGGTCCCACAACAATTTCAAAACAACACGTCATAGTCGCCGGAGGGAAGCCATCATGCACATACAAGAACAGTGGACCACACAACAACATACGGATTGCTTTATCCTTCAATCCCCTTACAAATGCACACACATCCACACAAAATAATCCCAGTTTACCGTGTGTTAGTAAACACAGAGCGAAGAGGAAATAGAGAACATGTCTCTTCAGCCGGTCAATGAGATTTTGTGTAAATCTTGGACCAATCAGGACACCGTAATATTTAGATCACATTCCTAAATGTTTTGCCTTGTAACCTTCATGAAACAAATGTAAAACTATGCTTCATATTGTTCTTAGTCATATTCTAATATAGTAGTTATATTCTTGCAGCTTCCAAGACTTTATATTGCTCATGCTAATCAATACAAAAAAAATAGTAATAAACTAATATGTCACTCTCACTCTTAAAATGCTACGGCCAAAAAAATTAATGTATTCCAGTCTTTTTAGACCGTTCTTGGATCTCACATGAAAGCATCTTAACTGGATATTTTAAGGATTCTCTTTTTTGTCTGAGGCCACATTGGAAAGACTCAGCTAAGATGGTTTGTGATTTAATTCTGCCCCATTGTCTCCTTTGCAAATGGTTCACTATGACGCTATGCACACCATAAACCATACTGTGTTTTATTTTATTGGTTTATTTTCATTTCATTTGCATTTCTTACCCACTTTTCACGTTTATTTTAAAGCCAACATATTTTGTTATGGTTAGAGAGAAGGCATACGAGGATCGAGCAAAGGCTTCCAAGTGTGTGTCCCCGCGAGGGGCTTCAAGGACTTAAAGCTCTGTGAACAGCACGAGAGTCAGCTGCATCCTCTGCTACCAACTCGGGTAACAGGGCAGAGGCCACCTGGAGAGCTGTCCAATTGGCCTGCGGTCTCGCTACTGAAGATGACACTTTTATCATTTTAATAGCTGCTTGCATTTCTAGTGCCTGAACTAGAAAAATAAAACTCCCAATCAAATATACTTGCGTAAACTTTCACCGCACACCTGTCTGTGAATCTCATCATCACACACGTAGTACATGAAGTAAAACATTTCTTGTTTGACTAATTAATCAATTAGAGCAGCTGTCAGGAGCTGTTCATTTTTACAAATATGCGTTTGATTAACAGCTGCCTGCTAGCAGGTGGTCAGATAAATAAGAACACCCTCAGCCCCACGGGGAGATGGAAGCACAACAAGTGTCCACCTATCGATCAAATGACCGCAACAACGAACGATCTCCAAAGTTGTATGAGGGATGAACGTGAACCACGCACTTTTTAAAGTATCCCATTTTACACGAGATAAAACTGGGAAAAGCAACTCACCGGTGCTCGTGGAGGATTAGGGCTTCGCCGTGGAGATTACTATAGCCAGAAATGCGCAGCCTGGCGCGGCGCTAAAATGGTGGAACAATCCGCGCGCGCTGCCGGGCCCTCATGGCTTACCACGCACGAGCACATCACGGCTAATTCCGCTAACCGCTTCACGCGGCAGGGAAGGAAGCTGCAGATCCGTATACCGACGGGCAGGTGATGGGTGTTCAAATGTCTCTGTGCGCGCCTTTGCCAGCGCGTGGCTGCGTGCACGCGCGCGAGTGCGCGTAAGCCAAAGAGGAAAGAAAGCTTAGTAACCGGACCTGAAACTGAACCTCCCTCACCTTGTGCAACACCCAAAACAACCCGTATTTTAAAAAATTAGCTTATTATCAATCTTCATCGTGGAGTAAAATCCTGAACTATTGTATTGATTAATAAGATATTTGTGCACATTCCCAAAGCATTCAATAATTAGATGAAAAGCAGAAATGCACTTCCTTTACTTTTTTGTGATGGAGGAAATGTGTTATCACCTTTAAACTAATCAAACAAACTAAAAGACAACATAATTCTATATAAATCCATACATTTAAATAGCAATAATAATGTTAAATGGAAAGCCAGACACAAAGTTAGTCGTCACAACTGTCAGTCATCTGTTTATTGTTATTTATGTATTTGTTTCATAAATGGGTAAGTTTTACTTGGATACACATACAGCGTCTGAATTTATAATCTCTTGCCCTGATGGACAGGTGGACAGATGGTTGGATAGACAGCAGAGGGTGGGATGGAGAGGGACAGTGTTATAGTTTGATTTTGTTGAACTTAATCCTTGCGGATGAGGCGGCGGGGGGGATTAATCCTCCACGGTTTTGGTGTGTGTGTGTGTGTGTGTGTGTGTAGTCTGTTACCTCACAATAGTGCAGTTCTATCTGGTGCTCTGATTGGCAATCATCCACTTTGATGTAGTTAAGTGTTCCTACTGTGCTCCGACACTCTGGCTCGGCACCTGCACACACACACACACGCACGCACACACGCACGCACGCACGCACGCACGCACACACGCACGCACGCACGCACACACACACACACTGTAGCATCCCTTCAACTTGGAATAAACAGGCTTGGGAGTGTTTCCAGACGGGTGTACTTTAATTCAGTTGAGTGTGCATAGCACCAACACCAACACCGTCACCGTGAAAACTAAAAAGGGAAATAACAATTTAGCCAGATACAAAATAATCCCTTGACAAATGCACTTTAGCATACATGGATAACGGCATAGCAGGCAACAGTCATTATATGAAATGAATTTACATGAATTACAATTACAATGAACCACATACCTCGCTCCGCATATCAAAGGGTGCTATAAAGTGGTCATTCAGGGAAGTCCGCCGCCATTAGCTTAATTTATTAAGTTGCTAGCTAGCTTCTTGTGTCTTCTATCAAACAAATGTCAGCGTGAGCATGAGCGCGAGCGATTAATCACGTGAGCAGATAGCATGATGTCAAAATAAAAGTCACATAAAATCTAAGTAGGAAACAGGATCATCAAAATAAAAGAACACTGCTAGTGGTCATTTACACTCCCACCACTCATGTTATGAAGAGTGAAGACAAGGGTCAACCTGGCTGAACGGATCATACTTGAGTCCTGTCTGTATCAGTGTTTCTAGATGTGTGTAGGTGAGTATTACTTAATATCTAGGAGAGAATAGACTGTCATGAGGAAATAAAAGGTGCAGACAACTAGACTGATTACTCACTCTCGAGGAGGAGAACTAGTTTCTGAATGGGTCTTTCTATGATCAAAGGTTTGGTAGGGCGATCTTGTTTTGCTGATGTTCTTTCCCCTACTAACACCTTGACGCGACGCACTAGACCATCGCTCCCCTTTGTGGTTTCAACCACTCGTCCCAGGTGCCACTGATTTCTAGGGGTGTCTTCCCTTATAATGACTAAGTCGTCTACCTTAAGGCTGTGTCGAGTCGTATGCCACTTTTGGCGTGTGGAGATGTTCATGAGATATTCTCTCTTCCACCGGCTCCAGAACTGTTCAACAAGGTACTGGACTCTTCGCCACCTTTTAGTTGCATACACATCCTCCTTCTCAAATTTGCCAGGCGGTGGAAGTGCAATCTTGGACTTCATTAGTATGAGATGGTTTGGAGTTAATGGTTCGAGTGAGGTAGGATCATTTACTCCGTTTACAGTTAACGGGCGGCTGTTCACAATGGCCATCGCCTCATAGAACAGAGTTCGAAGGGAAGAGTCGTCGAGTCTGCCTAAGTATTGACAGAGTGGCATTTAAGACATTACGGACAGTCCGAATCTGGCGCTCCCACACGCCGCCAGCGTGACTTGCTGAGGGAGCATTGAAGATGAACTCACACTGCTTTTCTGCGAGGAAGCTATCGATTGTTTTGGTGTCACATTGTTTCAGTGACTCTTGGAACTCATTTCTAGCTCCCACAAAATTGGTTCCTTGATCGCAATGGATTTGACGAACAGCTCCTCTGAGACTGATGAAGCATCTTAAGGCGTTGATAAATGCATCTGTGGATAAGTCCTCAAGCATCTCAATGTGAACAGATCGAGAGGCAAGGCAAGTGAAGATTAAGCCATAGCGCTTTTGCTCTTTGCGGGCTTTCTTAGTGATGAATGGGCCGAAGCAATCGATGCCACAGTATGTGAAGGGAGCAGAGACTTCCACACGTTCCTTAGGAAGCTCTGCCATGCGTTGTTCTTCTACAGGCCGTCTGAGTCTTCTGCACTTCACACATCTGTGTATCAGCTTAGCAACTGAATTACTTCCACCAATGACCCAAAACCCATTGGCTCGAAGTTCTGTTAGAGTTTGATTACGTCCTTGGTGACAGATCCTCTCGTGGCAGTGGGTCAAAATCAACTTGGTAATATGTTCTCCTTTGGGTAGAATCAAAGGGTGTTTGACTTCTAGGCTTAAGGATGACTGATCCAGTCTTCCACCAACACGAAGTGCTCCTCCTTCTAAGATGGGATTCAAGCGAAACAGAGGGCTGGAGTTTTGAAGACTTTTTCCCTTTTGAAGTGTCTCCATCTCTTGGGAGAATGCTTCTTCTTGTACAAGCTTCACTACCGATTTGGCAGCTCTTTCACGTTCTTCTACACTCACAGGTTTGCCAGGATGATTTTGCTTTGAGTTCAGCCTCTTGATTCTTGCAATGACTTTCAGGAGTTTTGACCAGGAGGAGAATCGATTTAGACGGGTAAGAAAGTCTGACTCGGAAGGTTCAACCTTAGTTGTGAACGCCTGCATTGACCTGACCTCAGGATCACCGACAAGCAACTCAGGAGTGAGGCGAGACTCTGGATGTATTTCTTGTTCCCAGAGGAACTTGGGTCCTGATAGCCAGTTTGTTGAGGAGATGTCCACTGCGTTTAGACCTCTCGACGCATGGTCAGCAGGGTTTTCTGTTGTGTCTATATAGTGCCATTGGCTGGGGCTGGTGTGCTCTCTGATCATTTGCACACGATTGGCAACGAAGACATGGAACCTTCTTGCTTCATTACTGATATAAGCCAGGACAACTTGGGAGTCAGTCCAGAAGAATTCTGCATGGATCGGCATTTCAAGCTCGTTTCTCAGCATGACACTTGATCTTGCAGCGACCACTGCTGCTGAAAGTTCCAATCTTGGAATGCTTGTGAGTTTTGTAGGCGCAACTCTAGCCTTTGCCATCACGAGGCTGCAGTGAACTTCACCATCTTCATTTTTGCTTCTCAGATAGGAACACGAGCCATATCCTATATTGCTGGCATCGGAAAAGTGGTGCAGTTCCCTTGTGACAGTTTTGCAGAAGCCTTGTGGTTGGTAGCATCTCGGTATTGAGACTTCCTTCAGCCTTTGTAGGTCGCTCTTCCAACTCTCCCACCGTGGACTTAAGTCTTCGGGAAGTGGGTCATCCCAGTCAATGCCTCGACGACACAGTTCCTGGAGGATGCACTTTCCAGTTAAGATAAACAGAGCCACGAATCCGACTGGATCGTACAAAGAAGCAATGACGGATAGGATTCCGCGACGTGTGGATGGCCTGGGTTGTGGGTTTACATTAAAGCTGAAGGTGTCGTGTTCAAGGGACCACTGGACACCAAGAGCACGTTCTGCTGGAGCTGCATTTAGGTCCAGATTTAGGGGTTCAGATGTGACTGCTCTCTCAGTTGGGTCCACAGAGTCCAGAACTGATCTTTCGTTTGAGTTGAACTTGTGTAGACGCAAACCTCCTTTCTTGCACAACTCTTGTGCTTCAGCAATTAACTCCTTTGCTTCTTCTACGGAGGGGACGCTGATAAGCCCATCATCGACGTAGAAGTTCTTTTCAACAAAGGCTGATGCTGATGGATACTCTTCCTTGTGTTGACGTGCCAAGTACTTCAGGCCAAAGTTGGCACATCCGGGTGACGAAGCGGCACCAAATAGGTAGACAGCCATTTGATACTCTTGAGGCTCTGCTTCGAGGTTTCCATCCTCCCACCAGAGAAACCGTAAGTAGTTCCGTAATTCAGGAGAAACGTAAAACTGATGGAACATTTTCTCGATGTCGCATATGATGGCTACAGCCTCTTTCCTGAAACGACAGAGCACTCCAAGGAGAGAGTTGATCAGGTCAGGACCTGTTAGCAATGTATCATTTAGTGAGACACCACGGAACTTCGCTGAACAGTCAAAGACGACCCTTAGCTTCTCTGGCTTCTTGGGGTGGAACACCCCATGGTGTGGTATGTACCACGTAGTCTGCTGTTCTGTCGCAGGAGAGGCTGGCTCTGCGTCACCTTTCTTTATCATATCCTTCATGAAGGCTTTGTACTGCTCTTCATACCGCTTGTTATTTTTCAATCTTTTCTTTAGGTGCTGCAGTCGAACTGTTGCTAGCTTCTTGTTGTCTGGTAGCAGAGGTGGCTCTGTACTCTTGAAAGGAAGGGGCATTTCATAGTGTCCATCTTTCCTTTGAGTTATGTTGTCACTCAGGAGCTGAATGAAGCGAACGTCGTCTTGTGACACATACTTGTCTTTATCTGCATACTTCCTTTCATTGAAGTCTGATTCCAAGACCTTCAGCACGTCATTGGTTGATGGCGCTGGTATTTCCTTCACTGTCACTCGATGGACGAACCTCTGGCTTCCCTGGCGATTCAGATGTGGATTGGATGAGCCTACGATGCTCCAGCCGAGTTCCGTTCTCTGGCCGAATGGATCATTTTCGCCTCCTATGACGACTTCCTGGGGGGCTAGCGCCAACGGGCAATCGTTTCCAATTAACAGTCCCACCTCACAGTCCTTCAGCAGTGGAAGTTTGTTTGCTAGATGCTTTAGATGAGGCCAGAGCAGCGCTGTTTCGGAAGTCGGAATGTAGGACTTGTCGACCGGGATGAAACCACGAATATAGGCTTGGCGCAGCTGAATCTGTTTTCCAGACTCTAGTCCTCGAACTTGTAGACCGCAGACACTTTTGCTTGCTATGGGTGTGTCAACAGCTGTCATGGTGCTCAATTTAAGCTGTACTGGTTTTGTCTCCACGTTCAGCTCTTCGAGTAGGTCTTCCAAGACGAATGTCGAATCACTCTGCGTGTCTAGAAGAGCATACGTTATAACTTCTTTCTGTGGTTCATTTGCAGATGACATGAAAACAGGGACGATGCTTGATGTGGCAAAGACGCGCTGCGTCACTGCATGGGACGTCACTTTGATCTCTTCCTGACTAACGTCTTTATCTGTGGAAGTGGACTGTTTCTCTTTTGTTTCCACAGATCGGTTCTCTCTCTCTTCATGTAGACAGGTGGGGTGACGTCTGCTGCATATGACACAAGTGTGTCGCGTTTTGCAATCCTTACTGTTATGTCCCTTTCTCAAACATCCGTAGCACAAATTGTTTTCCCGTATGAAGGCTTTCTTATCTTCCAGAGATTTTGCTGCAAATGTAGGGCACTTTACGACGCCGTGCATCTCATTTTTGCAGATAGGACAAGGTGGCTTCGACTTTGTGCTGAACACTTTCTCAACATTTTCTGTGGGATTGTTCCTTTTAGTGTTTGTGTGAAGTGCTCTAGCTCTCTTGGGCTGCCTGTCATCTGTGGCCTTGATCAGAAGTGGAGAGGCGACAGGGTTACATGCTATCCGAGCCTCCTTCTGGATGAACCTTGTGAAACAGGAAAAGCTTGGGTAATCCCCGGATTCGTCCAACCTTTCCGTGACGACTCTGCTCCATCTTCGTGTGATCCAGTCAGGTAATTTCTTCAGCAGCTTGTGGTTCTCTTCACAGTCGTCCAAGATGGCCAATCCCTTCACATGAGGCATCGCTTCAACGCATCCTTGCAGGAAGTCAGCAAACTCTCGAAGTGCAGCAGGATCACTGGTACCAACCTTGGGCCACTTCATGAGCTTGTCTCTAAAAGCCTTTTGCACAATGAAGTGGTTTCCGTACCTTTCTTCCAGGACCTTTAAGGCCCCATGATATGCTTCTTCTGAGTTTCTATAGAAGAATCCCTCTACAGCTTTACGTGCTTCTCCACTCAGATAGTTTTTTAAGTAAAACATTTTTTCATGAGCGGGGAGAGGCTGGTGGTCTATGAGGGCCATGAAGGACATCTTCCCAGTCTACATACTTTAGGGCTTCGCCAGAGAACTTTGGTGGCTCAGGAGCAGGCAGGCGATTCATACTGAGTGAGTTAATGAGAGCTTGAGTAAGGCTATCTTTCTCATGAGATGCTAGCGCTTTGGCGTGCGCTTGTGGAGGCTGGTATGCGTTGGCCATTGGATTAAGCTGGCTTTTGAATTCAACTGTGAGATCAGTCTCTTTTAGACAGTCTCTGAAGTCATGTTCAAAGCTCTCGTATGCGTTTACTCTCGCCTCTGCTATTCTTACTTCTGACTCTGCTTAAATTTGCTGTAGTCTTTTCTTTTCCTGACGCATATTTGCCTCTATCCTTTTAAGAGCTACTTGCCTTTCTTCTTCTAACCTTTTGAGAACTAGCTGCTTCTCTTCTTCTAACTTGCTAAGAACTTCTTCTTGAGCTTGTATTTGATATACTGCTTTAGCCTTTTCTTGTTGCGCTGCGAGTTCTGCTCCTGCATCTAGATGTTTGCTTGAGCCCTGGGAGTGGATGGAATTTTCTGCCAGAGAGAGTACAGTATCTGTCTTTGTGTGTCCGAAGATAGATCCATACTCATCCTTCTTAAGTGCCATCCTCACTCGTAGTTTCTCAAGTTCTGGATTAAAGACCTCATCTACAGTTTCAAGCCGCTTCTCTATTATTTCGCTGATCTCTGCAGTGAGTGCTATACAAGCATCCATTTTCGGTACATGTCTGGTGTGGCATCATGGTTGCGTTGAATGGGCTCATAACGTTCACTTACTGCACTGTGTCGACTTTGGATTTCTTCTCTGATGTTATTTAGTTCATCTTGAGAACAGAATGATTTTAGTGCGGTCCTAATCTCTCCTGCAACTTCTTTCCAGTGGCCATAAGCTTTCATGAATTCTTTCTTGTGTTTAATGGCTTCCTGTTTGTGCATCTCTAATCCCCTTTCTGTAAATGTTCTTTCACGTGAACTAGACCTGACTGGCTTTGGGTTATCCGTTTTCATCGGTGGATCATGTGTGCTAGCTACCTCCTCTCCATTAAGTGACATTTTGTTGAAGTTGTGTTGCTGTTTGGTTATCTTGAACTACTAAACTACAGTTCAATTACTGAAATAGACTAATAGCTCAAGTACTTAATATCAAACATGCACTGGGGCGATTATCATCAACAAAAAATGTAGGCTAACACACAAACAGCTTAGCAAGGAATGCTATCATACAGATTTACCCATGAAAGAATTTACATTTAACAGGTTCAATTTGTTCAATAGTTTTTTTTTTCCTGTTTTTTTTTTTTACGATTAGTTTAGAGCATCAAATATACAGTACATTGTTCATAAAAGGTGACTTCAGTCCCCCACACAAACATCACTGTTCGTAATCAAAGAGTCCCTGTGGTTGAATGCAGCAATCAGCAAACAAAGAGGACCGATCTTGCCTGGGTGCCGGTTGAAGTGAGGGCGTTTGAACAGCAGGTGGCAGTCTTGTACACAAATGGCGGACGGCAATCCTTCTAACGTTGAGTTGAATTTTCACTCCACATCATGGTCGAGTTTTCACTGTAGCATCCCTTCAACTTCAGTTGAGTGTGCATAGCACCAACACCAACACCAACACCGTGAAAACTAAAAAGGCAAATAACAATTTAGCCAGATACAAAATAATCCCTTGACAAATGCACTTTAGCATACATGGATAACGGCATAGCAGGCAACAGTCATTATATGAAATGAATTTACATGAATTACAATTACAATGAACCACATACCTCGCTCCGCATATCAAAGGGTGCTATAAAGTGGTCATTCAGGGAAGTCCGCCGCCATTAGCTTAATTTATTAAGTTGCTAGCTAGCTTCTTGTGTCTTCTATTAAACAAATGTCAGCGTGAGCACGAGCGCGAGCGATTAATCACGTGAGCAGATAGCATGATGTCAAAATAAAAGTCACATAAAATCTAAGTAGGAAACAGGATCATCAAAATAAAAGAACACTGCTAGTGGTCATTTACACACACTCACACGCACGCACACGCACGCACGCACACACACACACACACTCACACTCACACACACACACGCACTACTTACTGAAGTCTGAATATCCGGCTGTTTCCCAGTACGTATTGCAAAGGCACCAGATGTACTTACACATCTCACAGCAAGTTGTTCCGATCCGGCTAATTTTCCCCTGGAAACCAACAGGAGAGGCAAAATGTAATACATACATCTACATAGGCAGGAGTGGGAATAATGGGAGATGGAGATTTTTTTAAGCAGTTGTACCCCTTGATCCAGACAAATTTGACGGTCAAAAGGAGGGCAGGAGGTCACTCTTGTTTGAAGGACAAGATCCCCTTTACCGTTTACACCACACGTGTACAAGCTGCAACCCTCTTCGCTGGTGGTGTTCACCTGGAGAGAGAGAGAGAGGCCCACGCGTAGATCAGCATTCGTGCGTGCTGCTTGCATCTTTTTGAAATGTACTGAGGTAAATAAATGAAATCAAAATAATATATGGCTGATGTACACAAACTGTATTGATCCGTGGAACAAGCATAGTACAGTGTGGAACAGAACATGGTAGCAGTTGTTTGAAATACTATCGCCCGGTACAATATGGTGCAATCCCCAAATCTGTAGTCTGTAGAAAAATGTATAAATATCAAAAAGCATCAATGTCTGCGCTCTGAATGTGGCAGATGGATCATGAGAAAGGCGCTTGTGTTTTCGTCTAAGAACCTACCTGCACTGTGATCATTTTCCCGTCTGGCCTTTGCATGAAGCAGGTCGTGGGAACACATCGGCCGCAGCAAGCATCATCCTCCTTCTGCAGAGTGTATCCCTGAAAACGTATTGAACGTTCTGAACATTTATGTAGTTACAAAGACAAATGTCCCCCAGCATTTCATTCAAATAAATGTATCATGGTTGACCTCTGTAGGTGGAGTGAATCATGGAAAGAGATATGGCCACAATTTAATGATGAGTCGGGAGGCAATGTGGACAGTTGTTTAAAAAGTCTGCGGCTGATGAACATGACAAACATTTGTATTTGTTGGTTAGTCATGACAATGATAAATGATAATGGTTGTGGTAAATAAATAAAAATGGGAAGATGTTTACCATAGTGCAAGTGGGACATTTGATTCTCCTACAGGACAGAGTGTATTTCTTCACGGCACCCTTTTCAATGATACACTCGCAGTGCGTGCACAAATCCACCATCAGCCTGTCGCCTGCCTGCACAAACACACGTGGAGCATAGAAGGAACCGTTCAAAATGTTCTCATACAAAAGAAAAGGTTTCTTTATCTGCACAACTTACTCCTATGACAGGGTGGTTGAGGACACAGACATCCATGGGGGCTGTGGAGAGAAAAGAAGCACCAATAATTAAAATGCTATTTGTTGAACAGAGCATTAGACCCCAGGCATTGTGAGGTGAGGTCAGGATAAGTGGCTCTGAGGTGCCATTTATGGGAGAGAGTCATCTGCTGGACGGACGCTGTGACTGCACCTCAGTCGATAGTGAGTTCATGATACAGCGCATGCCGGTTGAAGAACACTCTTCTAACTCGCAATGCCACTGGAGAGTCTGTGTTTACCGCAGTGGCAGCTGGGGCAGCAATCCTGGGTGTTGCAGCGTAACTCTGTTCCCAACGGGCAGAGAGGCGTTTCCATAACAGAGCAGCTGACCTTTGTTGCAGAGATGAACAGTTCGTCTTTCACTTTCATACACTGATGTAAAACACATTTGTCACGAGGAGACGGCCACATCTCTCCCACCTATTAAAAGAAACAGAGATTAGATTCAAATCGAATAAGAGAGAGAAGAAAGTGTCCTACTAAAAAAAAATAAACACCGCAAAAATGTATTACGCAGAGAGGATTGTTGTTGTTATTTAAACATCACATGAAGCTGTATAGATTTCCCATATTATTCAGGCATGTATGATGTCTCTGCACGTACGCGTCTGAGGGTTTGCCCAAACAGCGTGTCCCCTCGCATCTCTCCCTTTGACTCCACACAGATGGCCGTTATGCACTTCTCCTTTTAATGGAGTGTATGTCGAGCCCTGAAATATGTAATAAATATATGTACGGATTAACAGTTATAGGAGCATAATGCAAATGGGCTGTGTTTGGGGTGTGCGCGTGTCTCACCTGAGGGCAGTTACGATCACACACGGGTAGCGCGCACTGAGCAATGTGCAGTGACGTATCTTTGTCCTGCAACTGGGTGCATCTGCACTTCTGACACACCTCCTCCCATTCACTCCCCACTGGGTGAGCCACGCCACCAACCACACACACCTGGACAGACGCACAAACAACGAAACAGGACATCAGGAAAAACACATAAATGAAAACAGGCATTTGAGCAAAAACACAACTCGCCACACACCTTGTCTGGCAGGCAGGTGGTGTCTGTGCAGCCGCAGTCGTTGGTAGAGGAGGATGCGATGAACCCCACAGGGCAGGTGTGGGTAGAGTTCTGGCAGTTGCACACACATTCAAACACGTTGCAGCACTTTGTTTTTTTCACCGACAGTTGACGATGTGCGGCACAAGCGGCGGGAGGTTCAAGAGAACACTCTCCTTTTTTGCAGACTACGAGCGAGGGGGGGGTGGAGATGAAGAGAAACACATGGAAGATCACATAGATGCGTGCTCTGTTTCAGGTCTGCGTGCTCGAACATCACAGAGAATCCGTTAATGGCATACCGCACTTGTGTATAGGTTGACATTCCCCAGGGTTTTTCAGAACCGCAGCTTGCCCGTCTTCACAGCGGGGTACTTCAGGCAGGTCACAAGTCACCAGATCACACGCTGGAAAGGCACAGGGAGACAGTCTGTTGCATTTATGCATGATACATATTTGACATACAGCTGCAGCCTGCAGTATAGAGCAATTACGATTTCAATGAATAGTTGAAGATTTCCAGTTTGAATTAGCTGATGGTGGAATTATCATTATTTTCTGCTGTCAATATATGACATATATTTTGTTGCATTGTTGATGTGTAAGCAATATATTCTGGTCTTCAGCACCAATATATCTTCTGGGTGCGACCTAGTTTCCAGTTATATCCTATTGAACACAGACAAGTCTGTTCTTCCTGCTCTCACTTGATTAGTCTTCTCTAATACTGAATAATAATAATAACAAATGTTTATTATTATTTATTATTATTTACATACCGCACTCATACTCTGGGCAGCACTGAGAACCCCTCTTCTCTCTCAGGATCTCACAGGGTCCACATACTGGAGCTGCACACACATAAATCGGATTAATTATTATTAAAGTGGCATATCCAAACAGACAACGCTTATATACGTATTTTATACTGTGTGAGCATAAGTAGCAGTAATCTTGCCTCTGACATCATTGCAGGGCCGGGCAGTGCAGTTGATGTTTTGTTGGTCCAAACACATGCAAATCAAACATGGGTTCTCATCCGGTACCCAACTCTGCATGTACTGTACGAAAACATCAAGCCATGTTCAAAATTATTATTGGCTTAAAAAAAAGAAACACTAGAGGGCGCTCACAGCCCACTTTACATTACATTACAGGTCATTTAGCTGACGCTTTTATCCAATGCAAGTTAAATTTCATTTTCAACCAATGGCTTTTATTACATTTTTGCCAAGGAAGCAATTAGGGGTTAAGTGTCTTGCTCAGGGACACTTCGGCATGGGACATGATGCAGCTGGGGCTTGAACCACCAACCTCACAGTTCCCAGCGCACCCTCTCTACCCCTGCACCACATCAACCCACTGTACTGGTGAACAACTTGATGGTGGCCCGATCCAGTCGGACTGTGTTTCTGTAAATGAGAAGTTAGTCATATTGGAGCCTCCACGCGTCTCACCGGATACACGTGTCCATGTTGGTCGACACACTGGCTGCATGCTTCGGCCGATACACACTGTCCGTGATGCAAAACTGTGCCTTTAGCACAGAAACAGCTCTCAGTAGGTGTGTCCATACAGGCTGACTCGTTGCCGCTGGCAACCAACCAGTCGCCTAGCAACGTCTGTATGCTACCACAGTCCTCCACACACCCTGTCCGACATGCATCATACACCATGGAGCCCGGGAATCGTAACGCTGCAACACAGAGATCAGGCTAAACCTCAGCTTCCCCCTCATTGTTCATCGGATTGAAAAATACAATTCAAAAACGAACTCACGGCAAAGGTCAGTGCTCCTCCAGTCCACACACACACCTCTCTGTCTGCAGAGGCGTGCGTAGGCAGAAACCAGCTCGCACACATCTGACTCCTCACATGCCTGCTCCTCACACTTAGCGAGGAACACCTGCACAGGAATGTGATCATGGCACGGCTCAAATACCTGCGAACGTAGGGCCTTACATCCCATCGCTGCTCCAAGCACACACACGGCCCTGCGCTTTGGGAGACACACACCATCGTCTACAGCAACAGTCCAATCTGAGACAAAGCCCGGCTGGTCAGAGGTTGAGCTTCCGTTACATAAAAACAAGACGCTGCCCTTCTCCTCCCCACAGGGCCCTGGAAAATGATACAAAGAGAGAGAACTGTGGTTTGAGGAAGAATTTAAAGTTGGGCAGCAAGAAAATAAATGCATAAAATCAGGGCTGACTCTTTTTACACTTAAATTTGTTAGTTTTTGTTACCGCAGAGTCCAGCGGTGTCCTCTGCGGTGGAGGAGCTATGCCGTGTGATGGTAAACTCGTTGCTGCGGGGAGTGAAAGTCAGGACGTAGCCGTGGTCGGACTTGAGCTGCAGCATCACTCCTCTGTATCGCACCAGCTCGAGGCCAGCAAACCGCCATGGCAGACTGAGTTCCTCCCTGTCAATCACTGCCTGCTCAAACAATTACACGGCCAGTAAAAAAACATTTCTTACACTCACGTGTATTCGTCAATTTCAGCACGAAGGCACGCTGGCCAGCCGACCACACAGCTTACCGTCATGTCATCCTTCAGCAGCAGTTTATGTGGCCCATGGATCACCTCTATGGCTTTCATGCAGACCTGGTAGTAATTCGCCGAGTTCTGACATGGCCCACTGTGGAGTTTCACCTCTGACCCTTCACCGATGCCTCCGCTGACAGTGAGAAGTGTATAGGAGCACACACCCTCCCCATCCAGCCTAAGTGCCAAGCCATCAAACCTCACCACGTGATTGATGGAGCTGCCCATACACATGCCTGCAACACACGAGGCATGAGTGAGAGAGTGATTGTACAGGAGCACGCAATCTGTTCATAGGCAGTATAAATAGTATGGAAGCCTCCAGCACTCGGGGTTAACAGCCCACGTGGGAAATTGTTTGCACTTAATATAGACAGTAAATGTGGTGCTATGAACTTCAGAAGCTATTTGATCCTTCAGATGTACATACAAGGGCATTCCCGGCGGCTCCAGTTTGTCACAGCTGACTTTGTGGCTTTGTACTGTCACTGCCGCACTGGGGTGACACAGGGCAGTGTGGCAGCCGTCCTCCAGCAGCCATGACTCACCAGGCTGAAACAATAAACAGACAATTAATTTCAAGTAATGCTGTAAAAGGTTGCTGCACAGCTCTAATTTGTATTGAACCTCTGTAGACGTTACTCACCTTTCTCTCATTTCCATTATCATCAACACACTGTTCTGGTGGACCAGCTGTGAACAAAAGTAAATACTTAATACTTTAAATAAATACTTCAATGTATAAATACATATATACATTATAGTAATGTATTAAAACAATACAAAATAATTCAATCATTATTTTCAGAAAAAAAGTAACCCTTATGTAAGCGTGCAAGTACCTCTGCAGATTTTCTCTGTGTAACTGTTGTCCAGAGTCTCCAACATCAGTAATTGATCCATGCTGTTCAAGTGCAGAGTGTTGTCTTGGTTTCCATGGTGACGAGTATGGCAATTTCACTCCTGTCATAGTCCGACCCCACCCCGATGGGGAACACTGATACGCCTGAGTGAAGAGCATGTTATCAGTGCAACCAGAAAAAGTATGTGTGATGATGGAAACATACTACTGAATTTGTATCTGAGGAATCACACGGTCATTTTATCATCACCTGCTGCCAGTGCCTGGTTTGCGGCTCCTTTTACATCATCAGCGGATCCCAGTGAGCACAAGACGTAATTTCAACGTTGAAATATGGTTGAAATCGGGTTGAAATGAGGTCTGAACGTCTAAGACCTCATTTCAACGTCTTTTCAACCGGCTAAAAATGGGATAAAACATCAACGTGCCAGAAAACATCAATTTGTTGATAAATGTGTCATGTTGTAACGTAAGGTTGAAAGATAGACGATATTAACGTTAAGATTTTCATAATAATTAATGAACTGGTCGGCGAAATTTGGTCTACGCGAAGACGTGATTTCAACGTATTTAATATTTCACTTAAAACGTCATAAATATGAAACTACGGACTGCGTGCTGTTAATAAGATGCGTTTAAGACATAATAATGCGGGCAGGTTCAAACATTACTTGTAAACACGTGACTCCGCTCACATCTGTAACGCGCATGCGCGAGTTCTTAGACGCCTGCAGAGCTCCGAGCGGACGAGGCGAAGTTACGGCAGCGGAGCGACATGAACGGGCTGATAGAACCACGACTACCGGCTCCACTACTCTGTAAGTACGGGAGTGTTTGGATGAAGCACACATGGAACTATAACCGGGTGTTTTACTTGTGCTGCCCACCCGATACGGGAAAGACGGCCCTTTTTGTTAAGCTAAAGGGATGCTTGTCTTGCTTCTGGTCCGGCTCTGCGGTGCTGGTTCTGCTGCGGTGCTGGTTCTGATGCTTCCTCCTGGTCCTGCACGGTGGTCTAGCAGACTCTGGGCTGAGGAAGTCCTTCCTCTCAGCGAGATGACGGTTGTTTGGTCACTGCTCACGGTTCCTTTGGCGCCGCTCGGGTTGTTGACAGGTGGTCTCTCCTCTTGTGTGTCATGTCTCTCTGCTCCAGCAGGGGTAGAGGTGCGTCTTCCAGATCCTGTGTGTGACTTGAAACTCATTAGACACCCCCAGGTATTCCCATAGCTTCCATTCTACTGATGTGGCTTTTAGGTTAATGTAGTTTATCAATTATTGGTGATGCATTCCTGTCTGTTGTTCACTGTGTCTATAGTTATGTTTTGTTTAATCGGGACAATACTGTTACCTTAATAAGTACAACTCAACGGAAATGTGAATCTCTTTCACCGTCCGACCAGATGTTCAATGTGAATATGTCTATTTACTGTATAGTTCTATATCAGGGAAATGTTTGGACATTATAAATCAAGAACCTTGATCTCTTGTTCTCACAATAATATCAACCGTGTGTATTTGCTTGTATATCTCAATCATTTTAGCATGGATTTAAATGAGGGGTTTCTGTCCCTTTTCTTAATCTGAAAGTTGTGTGGTAATAACTTGTACAAAAACTAAAGTGTTTGTGGGATTATGCATGAGTGTAAACTTCCTCTTGTTATCAAAGGCTTGGTCAGGCGGCGCGTAGTGGTCGTCATTGACGTGTGATTGAGATCCACTCTCTTCTTGATCCTGAGAATCTCGCAGGTCCTGTGATCAGACTGATCGGGGGATCCGAGGTGTTGGAAGATCAGGATTCCCTGGTCAGCTGTTGAATAGAGAAGCACAATGGGGTGCCTACGTGTGTGTGTGTTGGTTCTCTTCTTTTGTTAAGTTTTCCCGTTTCCCATCGTATCATAATCAGCATCAGGTCAGCTTCAGACTTCTTTGCATTGTCTCAAAGTTCGACGCCGGCTGGCGAGCTCTTCCATTGTCTTTGTGACTTTCCATCACAATTGGACTTGCATTTGCATTCTCAGTTGTCAGGGCAGCTTACTTGCGTTCTCTACCTGTGAACTCAAAACTCAACTCATGGTTTGTTAGTGACCTAGAACATTCATTTATTCCTAAAGAAAATGATATCAATATATCATATGTGTAGTTACATGTGTGTATGGTTTGTTGATAAAATCATTACAGGATGATGGTCTGTAACAAAGTTTCCAATTCTGCACTGCTATTACTAATGTTATCCTATGATCTAAAACTTGCTTCCGTCATTAAGATGCTGTATGAGATGTACCGTGCACTGTACATCTCATATCCACACTCAACAACTTGCAGCCTATCACTAAGTTTAAGAGAAAATAACAAATTATTTACAACAAGGTCTACAGATTTGGCTCAAATCACATTATTTCCCACTCATTTAAACGTCTCCCTCTGTGCTAACTATTTACATATATTCACCCACTGGACTGTTGACCGTCTCTACGTCCCTATGGGTCGCACCTCTCTGGGAACGACTCCCTTTTGTCTTACCAGACCGGCTCCACAGACAGCGTCCTGTCCTTTGTCTCTTGCCCAAGTCCCATGGGTGTGTGTGCTAATGTGCATCTTCAGGTGTGCTGCTGCTGTGTGTGTCTGTGTGTGATGTGTTGCAGACTCTGATTAGAGTCTCTCTTAAACTCAGTAATTTGTAAAAATGTTTAAACAATAAATGGGAAAATTGTGTTAATGTAAGCAGAGAACAATTACATAAACGTTAAAACAAGATCACATAGAGCCTAGAAAAAGTCCATAGACCGTTTGTAATGCAAACAAGAATCACATGGTCCTAAGAATGGAGGAAGAAAAAAATGTTAGAATCATTTGGAAATGGAGGCAGGGGAGACACTGTTTAATGGGAATACAGAGTGGTGGTGGGCTTTTAACTGTCGCCGGCTGCCATTTTGGAAATCTCCAAAGCACATGTTCTCCACCCCCAGTAGTGGTGGATAACAAGTCATTGTTGTCTCCTCTGTAGACCGTGCTGAGAATTTCTTTCTCAGCCATCTTTTAACCGTTTTCTCTATTTATCTCCGCCCGCCATCCTGTAATGTTCCAAAAACATGTGCTCCGCGTTCCCCAACCCCAACCAATGGTGGTTCCCATCACAGCCCTTTGTTTTAAAGAACAAAGCCTTGCAGGCCCTGTTTAAACCATGTGCTCCTTTGTCCTCACGAGTTTAGGCTACAAAACAAGAACTTCACCGGTTGTGGTCTTTTCCAAACCATATAATATACAATTATATACAAATTCGCAACGTTTTCAACTGATCTATATTTATTGTAAAAATGTATCCAGTAATTTATTATTTCCGGGTCTTGGCAGACGGCCGTGGCACTGTCCTCACCCTTTTCGAATTTTAATTGTAACTCCAGCCTTCAGGGTCTTGGCGCGCTGGTCCGTGACTCTGTCCTCACCTTCAAGGCGAGTTATATGATTACCTATTTCTTATCTTATCTCTTATTATTTAAGGTCTATTTATCCCTGCACTTAATTATCCGCAAAATTTTTGTCAGTTCTTGGCAACTACGGCGCGTGGCTCTGTCCTCACAAGTTCCAATTTTTTTTTATCTTGGTATCTAGCCTCATTGGCGTCGTCTAGTTCATATTTTAATTTATTATTAATTTATTGTGCCGCCTAACAGAGTCTAAGAGAGCTTACGGAGACAACGAAGAACCGCCATTACAACGCGAACCTCTTCCACTCAATCACTGCTGGTAACACAACCCTGGTTCCATCAGGCCTTGCGGACTTAACTCTGCTGGTGCGTTCTACACAGTGCATTACGTATACAGTCTATAAATTGCTATACGTCTATCCCCAACCGGTTAGAGGCCTATACTAGGTTTCCATTCCTTCTATGACTGATCAGTTAAATAACGTCGCCCATTCACTTAACGTTAACGCTACACAACCGAGCTTTGTCGGTAACACACACAGAGACGTCCAAACAAACACTATATACAATGTGCTTTTTATCACAACGGCCATTCGAGCTAAGAGAAAAATTATTTTTTCTCTAAAATGTAGTTTACCTCAAAACATCGTATCTTGTCCACTCACACCTAAATGTTCTATGATAAACATACAGCATTTCGGTTTTAAAACAACTGGTTGCCGGTTACCTTTTCGATGGCGCCGTGTGAGTGAAGAAAATCGATCGCTGGGCTTTGTTCAGATCAGCTGTTCCTCCGTCCGTCCATTGCTCTCCATCACGTCGGGGTCACCAAATTGTTGGGTTCAAAAATGATGAAACGCCGGACGGACAGAGGTCATCGCTGATCACAAGGTTAAAATCAAATGTATTTAATAAAGGAGATGGCGTTGCGGTAAAAAGAACATCTCAGCTGAGGAGCCGCTGGTCTCAGCGACCAACAGGCCCCAGGTCAGTCCTTTGACCCCCATAGTGCCCGTCTGTCGCCTCCACCAGTGAACTCCAGAACAATGGTTCCTACAGGTATTTATAACAATGCTTAAAGGTGTGAAAGTCAGTGTCCACACCTCTGGGAGTCTTCTGGTGAGTTCACTGTAACTCGGGATTTTGAATGATCCTTAGTCAATATCAGTTGTTGTTCAAGTATTACATGCATGCATTCCAGTTGATTACATTACATCAAATACAATCATAACTGCATTGGTATTATTCTATAACAGTTGCAGATTTACAGTGGTTTTACAATATTGTCATTACTTTATTGATTACACAGTTTCAGAATCATGGCTGTATTCTGGTGTACACTATATGCTTTTTTATTAATTTTATGAACCGGATCTTCAATTTGTTTCTAATATCCTACACCTGCTCCTAATATACCTTGGTTTGAGCTTCCAAACTTTAAATTAGCTTACATTATATTTTTTATTTTTCAGTCTTCACGTTTGTTGTTCTCTAGCTAAAGCTGCGTGGTTGTATTTCACTGATGAGCGGCGGCACATCGATTGTTTCAGATGTTACATTAGTAACGTTACCCGTAAAACATGGAGGTGAAAGCGAGATAGAACCGAGGCTTTGAATCTCGCGCACTGACGGTGCAGTAAGCGAGTCACAGAGAGCAGTGCACGTACGCTCTCCTGCCCACACAGGTGCTGCTGGTCACCTGATCTGAAATGGAGGGGGGGTCACCATCACCGGGTAGGTTTCACAGGTACGACCAAGCATCGTTCCGGTGCTACCGAACATCTTAAACCCTTTCCTCACGGGACTATTGAGATGCACCGTTAACGTTTCGACGGAACCTCCTCTCGGACTCTGAAATGAACCTAAAGTGGACATTGGAACGATTTCTTCTTGCGTCGTTTGCAATCTCCCACTTGATGCTACTGGAGGGTGAGTTTGACTGTTTTAATTATCACATATTGATTTAATTGTCAATTAAATCGTTCAATAACGTTTGCTCCAAAGTTACTACATTTAAAAACATAGAGGGGTATTAATCTGGTCTGTTCTATATTATTATACAACATATCTTTTTTGATACCATTGTTTTTTGTCCCGTACTGAACCTTCCTATTGTTGTGTACTAATATGACATCTACATAACTGCTAACTTTAAGTTAATACTACAAATGACAGATTTTAATTACTAAAGTGTTTCTGACTCCTTGACATTTAACTACATTTAAATTTACAACGACTATTATATATAATAAATAACTTATTACATTTTTATAAATCTGATGCTAATTGTACAACTTTGTCTTTAGGAGCTCAGAGCCGACTTTCAGTGGTTGAAGAAAGAATACAGAGGTAAAAAGAAAGGAAGAAACTACAAAAAGTATTTCCTGACAATACTAGAGTGGACAAAATTAATTTAATTTAATTAGTCATTTAAAAAAAAGTAATTTTGTGTAAACATCTTTTATCTGAATGATATTTCACAGGTTATTCCCACAATCATTTATATTGTAAATATAGACAGTCTTTAACACATTCGCACTTTCTGTTTGTGTCACTGAGTGTGTGACAGAGATGGCATATGAGTGTGTTTTGCAATGGCACTTGTGCGAGTGAGGGTTCAGTTAAGAATCGTGTGGAGTCCGAATTCAAGTGGTGTAAAGTGCACTTAAGTCTCCGCTTTGACCGCTTCTTCCCACTAATGTGCATGTTTGTGTGTGTGTGTGTGTGTGCAGAAGGGCTAATGCACTTCGGAGGAAACGGGATCTCCTCGGGGAGGAGGTTGGTACACTACACCTAAGAGAACCAGAGGAGTTCAGGACACCCACAAGCGCACAACACCCCAACTGGCACAAAGCTGTCTTTGTACAGAATGAGACACACATAGGCTTTCTCCCAAACAAACACAAACTTTCAACTTACAGCGGCGAGTTAACTCGGTGCAGCGCTGTGTCGCCAATGCTGTTAAAACGTAGAAACTGTGTGAGGAACTACTTTTAGTGTTTGTTGTTTATCTTTTTCCCAAGACACATAGGCCGCTGCTGTCGGAGGGTGCTGTGCCACGCAGCATTTCACACAACTACACAGCCAGAGATTCCTCTTCGGGTAAATATGAAGCGTCCAATTCACAGATACTTGAAGACCACCAGGGTGATTAAACACAAGTTTGTGTCTTTCCCAGAATATTGCGGCTGCCTCAATGGCGGTTGGTGTCAGGAGGGCGGCGTGTGTGACTGTGTTCAGTTCCAGGCACTGGGAGAACGCTGCCAGATCAGTGAGTAAGACACACACACACACACTACATATCTTCCTTTGCTGTCGGATCTGACATGTCATCCACATGACAACGTTGTTTTTGATTGAGAAGCACCATTTCTGGTATGCAACGGACTCGTTGGTTAAGAATCTCACATATTTTTCAGCATACAGTTACATGCTCAATTAAACAGGAATGTGTGTGAGAATGTTTGTGTGTGTGTGTGTGTGTGTGTGTGTGTGTGTGTGCGTGTGTGTAAGCACATCAGACTCACAATCCTTCAACAAAGGTTAATTACGTACACACACACACACACACACACATTCTGAGTATCCATTTTACACTGAGAAGTTTGAATAAATAACCGAAGATCAAAAATATGAACTGATCAAACATCAAACTGATTTGATGTGACTCTCCAAGTGTAAATCTGAATCCATAATGACCCCCAGTCTACCTGAAAATGAGCGAGGAGCACCTGGGGGGCCCCTGTGGCCTATGTGGGAACTTCAACCATCTTGCCGGCGATGACCTCACCACTGCCCGTGGTAAGACCAGCCTGACCGACCCTCCCATCCACTTATCCCTTCTCTCAGCACCCACGCACCTCAATTATTATTATTATTATACACTCAACACTGGTTCTGGTCAGTATAGGAGCGGTGGGAGCAGGAGAACAGAGTAGAATGATAAGGGAGAACTGATATGTTGGATTTGAATGGCTGGTAGGAGCAAGAATTCTTCCTCAGATGACCAGAAAGGTGAACTGCTGTACCCATATTTGTTTTGCGCTGAAAGCTGTTCAGTAGAGCGAAGGGACTAAGGGAATAAAGGTGGAAAGGGAAAGGCTCGGACTATCAAATGACAATAGACATGGCACATTTACAAACACAATTTTATTACATTTCCTCCTAATGGTCAATTAAATCGATTCAATTAAATTTAATTGGTGTAGCCCCAAATCAAAATGTAGAAACTTGCCTCAGGGCGTCACGATCTGTACACATGCGACGTCCTCCGTCCCCCATCCTCACATTGGCACATCAACAGGGAGTAAAAAGGAAGGAACCTTGGGGAGAGGAGGGAGCCGTCTCCCGGAAAGGACATGTAATACATGGCATGTGTACAGGATTAACAACATAAAATATTTACAATACGTTCAATGCATATGACAGAAAATATTCAAATATTAAGAATTACATTTTTATTGTAGTGTATGATTACGATAAACACAATTTTCTGTGTAATGTAAAGGTGTTTGATGACGATATAGAAAGATAAATACTTGTGTTAATGCTTGAATACTGCAACAACTGTACAATTGATTTATCTGCCACCTGTGCCGAACGTTTAGACGTGCATGTGTATTGTCTGTGTGTTTTAGGCATTCGGACTGATGAACCCTCGGTGTTTGCTAACAGCTGGGCTGTGGACCTGCCTCACGAGAGAGCCTGTCCATCAGTGGACCTCGACTTCAATGGGCCCTGCCACTCTAAGTCCGACATGGACGTGAGAACCACAGACACTTTGTCTCTACTCTGTATTCATGTTGGCGTCCACGCCATTGTCTGTCGGGATAGTAAACCCTGTCAATATTTCCACTGCTTGATGGAAAACAGAGTTACTAATGTGGGTCATTGTGAGTTATAGCTGCAGCAGGGTTCGTTTTCTTCATACTGTTATATTCATATCATGCTGTATTTATTGTGAATGTGTGCAGGATGCCATAGAGAAATGCAGCGCCCTTCTCTTCTTCCCATTTCTGTCCTGTCATGAAAACATTGACCCAAATCCCTTTGTGGCCAGCTGCGTGTCCGACCTTTGTGTGTAAGTCAAAACACTGTCGATGCAACTTTTTATTCTTTCTTTCGCTGTTATCAGTGCCGAGTTACAGAATGAACATTCCATTATTAGCTATAGTACAGGCTTCAGTTGTAGATACTTTTCAAGTAAAATAATGTAGTTTTCAAGAAACAAATCACATGTGGATTTTGTCCCTCCTTTCTTTTCAGATCTGACGACGAGGAAACGTTTTGTCAGGCCTTAGTTGAGTACGTTTTGTCAGGCCTTAGTTGAGTACGTTTTGTCAGGCCTTAGTTGAGTACGTTTTGTCAGGCCTTAGTTGAGTACGTTTTGTCAGGCCTTAGTTGAGTACGTTTTGTCAGGCCTTAGTTGAGTACGTTTTGTCAGGCCTTAGTTGAGTACGTTTTGTCAGGCCTTAGTTGAGTATGTTTTGTCAGGCCTTAGTTGAGTACGTTTTGTCAGGCCTTAGTTGAGTACGTTTTGTCAGGCCTTAGTTGAGTACGTTTTGTCAGGCCTTAGTTGAGTACGTTTTGTCAGGCCTTAGTTGAGTACGTTTTGTCAGGCCTTAGTTGAGTACGTTTTGTCAGGCCTTAGTTGAGTACGTTTTGTCAGGCCTTAGTTGAGTACGTTTTGTCAGGCCTTAGTTGAGTACGTTTTGTCAGGCCTTAGTTGAGTACGTTTTGTCAGGCCTTAGTTGAGTACGTTTTGTCAGGCCTTAGTTGAGTACGTTTTGTCAGGCCTTAGTTGAGTACACCAGAGCCTGCTCGCATGTTGGTTACCCAGTAAGAGAGTGGAGAGACAGCTTCCCTTCTTGTAGTGAGTTTTGACTTCATCTCCATGTCCATTTATATTGGGTCCACATTCTTTCCTGTTATCTGCCTGTCTAAAAACTGTGTTTGTGTTTTCATGTAGATGATGGCTGTGAGGAGAGTTTTGTATATAGAGACTGTATCAGTTGTTGTCCACCCACCTGTACATTTGGGAAGGAGTGTCTAGGAACCAACTTGCATTGTCTGGATGGCTGCTACTGTCCTGATGGTATCTAATTATCTACTGTCAAATAATGTTATTTGATTTGAACACTAAACTTACTCGAAACCTTTCCCCCAAATATATCCCCCAGGTCTTATCCTACAAAATGGAACATGTATTGCTGTTTCTCAGTGTCCATGTGTTTACCATGGGACTTCATATGTACAAGGACATGTGCTTCAACAAGGATGTAGTGTATGGTAAGTGTGGTCACTAACTATAAACTAATTAACAGGTTGGTTACTTTCATAAAAAACCCCAAAAAACCCCTACATCAAATGTGTATGGACGTCTGGATAAGCAAAAACTGTTTGTGGTCTATGATCAAGTTTGAGGAAGGAAGACTAAAGGGGCATGACAGCAACTTTCAGTTCACTAAGCGTTGTTTGTTTTTTGTTGTTTATAAGATACCCATATGTGCTGGTCTGATGTACAGCTTTGTTTGTTCTGTGTTAGTGTGTGCATGGGAGGAGTGTGGAACTGCACTGAGAACAACTGCACAGGTGAGTTTTTACGCTTTTTTTTTTAGAACAGAACGGTAGTGTAACTGTGTGTGTGTGTAAACCGTGGATTTGGATAAATGACTATACCGCTTCTCTTCACACTTCTCAGCGGAGTGTTCGGTGGTAGGTGACGTGTTCGTGACAACATTTGACGGCAGGATGTTTCTCCAGCCGGGGTCATGTCAGTACGTGCTGGTAAAGAGCCGCAGCAGCAGCAGGTTCACCGTCACGCTCCAATACACCACCTGTGCAGAGGTAGCGTCCATGATCACTTCCATACACACACTCACCCACCATGCAGTAGACATAACCATCCGTCTGTGTATCTACAGCAGCAGGTGTGCATTCAGTCAGTGACAGTGGTGTTGGATGAAGATGTGAGTCGACATATCACTTTGACCAGAGAGGGGGAGGTGATAATTGGTGTTAACCCAGTGCCTGTCCTGCCATATGTTGATGGTAGGAATCACAAAAGCTCTTTGATAAACCACACGTTCATGTTACAATTCAAATGCATGTCGGATTACGCTGAAATAACTATTTTCTTTATCAAAAAGATTATTACAGTTGCGTTCTTTCACAGCACTTTCGTCTTTGATCATGGGTTTTGATGTTTGTTTATGGGTCTGTAGATGCATTGGAAGTGCAGAGGCTTACCTCTGTGTTCATGCAGTTGAAGGCAGCGGTTGGTCTGAGGCTGCACTATGATGGTCGAGGGGGTCGGGTCTATCTGCAGCTGGGCAGCCAGTGTCCCTCTTGCTGAAATCAAGAGCCTTATGTCTGTGTTTGTAGCTCGTTTCCCATGACTGGCTGTGGTCTTTGATGTTTAATGTGACTTGGGAATTGATCTTCTTAATTGCGTGTGTGTGTGTGGGGGGGGGGGGTGCGTGTGTGTGTGCGTGTGCGTGCGTGTAGAGCCAGATAGCGTAGAGGTCGGGGAGTGTCCAGAGGATAAAGTGTACCATAGCTGCGGCGAGCAGCGAGGAGGCGTGGCCTGTTCACCAACCTGCCGTAACCTGATGTTGAACCTCACCTGCCCTCCCAGCACACCGTGCGTCCCTGGCTGCGTCTGCCCTCCTGGGTAAAATACGCATTTGCTGCCTTTTGTTATATTGTTGTCTATTAAAAATCCGTTTTTACTTCTTACCTTTAAGGTAATTGTTTTTTTCTATTTATTTTAGAATAAACATCTACTAGCAGATTGTTTAAAAAATGTGTGTTTTTATAGAGTCACCATGTGTTTGCTGTTGTCCCTTGTTGCAACTAAGGCATCATGCTAGAATAATGTAACTTTGGCAAAACAAAAAAGACCCTGGCTGCAGTGGCTGCCTGGAAGCTAGGGGTCATCTGTACTCAATGACCACAGGTATAGCCTTTTCATTACTGATTATATAAAGTGGAAGGTTTTCTTACTTCCAAACCTGTAGTATAATATAGTAACCTTTTGCAATAAATGCGAAATTATCTTACTGCAGTATGCGTTTTAAATCAGGTGTTTGCATGTTCTGTAACTCCTACTTAAGTAGTCTTTCTACCTATGAAGGCTCGTGCTGCACCATAGCAAGTGCTACTATCCAGAGAACTGCCCCTGTGCCTGGCTGGGCCTTGAATACCTGCCTGGAAAAACTGTGGAAACTCCATGTTACAAATGGTACATTTGCCGCACTTTATATTTTCCTATAGATGGAACACCAGTCTGAATATAAATGTTTTAAATGTTTTTCTACATATGTAATTCTGCAAATATTAAGTAATTTTGAACAAGAGCAGAAAATTGTATAATTTATAATACGATGAGTTTCTCTTTCCTCTTCTCATGTACATCTGCTTGTCCAACTCCACAGTGTGTGTCACCGCGGATATTTTAACTGCAGCTACTCACCATGTCCGGCAGTGTGTACCGTGTACAGCAACAGACACTACCACACCTTTGATGGCCTTGAGTATGACTACTACTCCGACTGTCAGGTCTACCTGCTTAAGGTGAGCAGAGTCATTTTGTGTGTGGATCTCTACTGGTTCTACTTGAGCAAATACAACTGTAAAATGGCATAATTGACCTGACAAATTCATAGATTCAGTTTGGGCAAAAAGTGTGTGAGAGACAGCTAGTGTGTGTTTAAGTGCAAAGGAGGTGTATCTTCCATGTTTCCTATCCAAGACTGGTTTAGATCAGGAAAAGTAGGTCCAAGTTTGTTACCTTGGAAGAGAGAGGTTTTTAATTAGAGCAGATTAAGGTGTGTGTGTGTGTGTGTTTGTGTGTTGCGGAGTTTCCACCGTGGTAATGCTAGCAGACGATGCTCAAAGCTGTAGCAACACAAAGAGACCAGTGTTCACTTCAAACCCCAGGACTCCTCTGCTCCCAGGGATATAGAATTAGAATTAGCAGAACAGGCATTCCAATTCAGAGCTAACAGGCTGCCGACCGCCGAGCGGACCTGTAATGGATAAGGAAGCAGGTCAGAGCTGTGTTCTAATTGCTTAGAGATGCTTCCTCTTCTTGTCAGCCTCCATCCACCCGGAATGACACTGAACAGGTAGAATCAAATTTGAATCTATTTTGGGGTGTCCGTATATATCGTTT
This sequence comes from Gasterosteus aculeatus, assembly GCF_964276395.1. Lineage (NCBI taxonomy): Eukaryota > Metazoa > Chordata > Actinopteri > Perciformes > Gasterosteidae > Gasterosteus > Gasterosteus aculeatus. The sequence goes on along the minus strand of NC_135709.1, from coordinate 19,778,715 downwards.
CTGGCTGCTGTGGCTAAAATAAAATAAAAAAAAACATTGTGTTGGGTTCTCGGGACAGATATGAGAGTACCTGTCTAGACTTCCCTCCCTCACAAGAGTAATATTTTGTCTTTCCCTCTCACCAGAGTTCAGAAGAACCCGAGGTGTCTATTGTCGCCCAAAACAAAGACTGCTATGAGAGCGGCATTGTGTGCATGAAAATACTGGTCATTCACGTGCACGGGACTCACCAAGATCTACTTCACCGACAATTCTGGCATCCCCGTATGTACTTCCTCAGTGGAAGGTCTGGACCAGGAGCAGATCTTCTTTGATGTTTACACATGCATATCTATATTATACATTGTTATGAAAGAGCTCTGAACACACGGCTCATTGTCTTTTCTTTCTCATTCCGGGCCTTCTCAGCGGACTGTGTGGAAATTTTGATAGCGTGACAGTGAATGATATGACCACCTCCAGCCAAATGGAAGTCAACAATGCACAGACCTTTGGAGACAGCTGGGCCCTGGGACAGGTATGAGTCAGCCAAGCTCCTCCACCTCCTCCATTGATTCCCCCCTCAGCCGCTCTCCTCTTTCTATCTTTGGGAATCTCCCTCCACTCACTGATTCTCTCCTCTCCTGCTCTCCTTTGCTCCTTTAATGTATGTGTCTCCCTCGAGTCCACTGTGATATTTAAGAGTAATCAGACACTCAATCACCTTCCGTGTGTGTGTGTGTTTTGTGTGTTTCAGTGCGAAAGTGACTATGTAGTCGAGAGGCCGTGTGAAGGCGATTTGGGCAGACAGCCGTACGCAAAGAGGGAGTGTGCGCTCCTGTACAGCGATGTCTATGCGCCCTGTCACAACGTGGTGAGTGATGCACACACATAGACACAATATAGTAAGGTGGGGTGGGGGGGGTTAGGGAAATAACTCTAATGCCACGGTAAACATACGCACACACACTTAATGTGCATACTAAGGTTTTCTATTTCTCTATGTCGCCAGCAGATGGAGCTATATAAATACAGTATGTAAAGGCACCGCCCCATGATAAATGTAGCTAACGATAACATTGAGACTCCCAGACTTTACTATAATGGTCATGGAAGAACTAACCATGCATATGCTTTTATAATTCCTTTGTTCTGACATTTGCAGCCTGTTAATAAATTAAAAGTGATGAAGTGAATCCTGTAATTTTCCTTTTGCATTCAGACAAGAGAAGTGACACTGGACCTCTGGCTGGTTGGATTTCTTTTCTTTTAAAAAGGGAAGGGAAGCAATATTTTAAAATGCCAATGAAGTTATCAAAAAATCCATATTTTAGTGGCTTTGTTGGCGGACCTCAGTCACATCATAATTGGAAAGAGCTCGTAAAGCTTGCTTTCTTGATAGAAAACCAATTTTTCTAATAATGAATTGTACTGCACTAGAGAACACAATCCAGTCACCCTGCTCTATAGTTAGAGAAGACAAGGCAAGACAATCCTTTATTAGTTCCACAGTGGGGAAATTCTCTGGATTTACAGCAGCAAAGATTAAAGGGCAAACAAGAGATATAGTACAAACACAACCAAAAACAAGTATTATAAATATGCAGTAGTTGAAAAAGTAAAGATAAAAACATAGTGGCTTGTTGTAAAAACTGATGCACTAGTAACTATTGTTGTTGAAATACATTCTGTATTGAAGGTAAGATACGTTTCATTTAAATTGTATGATAACAGACTGTGTTGGAACACAATGTTCTTTGAGATTTTTCACAACAACTATAGAAAATAACAAAGTGTCTGAATTACTCCGGGAGACCTTTTTAATAAACGTGACTGAGTTAGATTGCAAGCCCCTCCTCCCATCTCCCCCAGTCCCCCAGCAACAGTCGCCTGCATTTTAGGATTGTGTGTTTGTGTGTGACCATGAAAATATGTTGTGCAAACCCTCCAGGTGGATGTGGCCTGGTTCTACAGGAACTGCCTGACAGACACTTGCAATTGTAACCGTGGGGGGGACTGTGAGTGTCTGTGTACGTCCATTGCTGCATACGCACACAAATGCTGCCAACAGGGGGTCACGATTCACTGGAGATCGCCCTCTGTCTATCGTGAGTACACACACACACGCACTTATTGTTATTTCGTCAGAGATGTGACCCCTACTCATCTCTTTGACCCACTTTTTACAGGCCCTGCAAACATCCAATTCGCATATAACCCCAAGCTGTTAAAATGTCTTATAACTTCTTCACTCTCTTGCTTTCTTCTAGCCTATGATTGTGAATACTTTAATCAAGGTATGTATGAGTGAGGGTTTGTTGTTTTCAGAGAGTTTTCATTTCTAAACCTCAGACACTCTTATTCCCCGCTAGATCGTCACCACGTCAATTTTCTCTCTCTTCCCGTAGAGCTAGGTGAGGGCCCATTTTCCTTGGTGAGTGCTGCTCATGATGACACCGTGTTTGGAGTGAATCGTAGCAGCGGTTCAGTGTTTCCTCTGGTGAGAGAGAGACCAGGGCAGTTGCCTGCCCCGGGCTTACTGTTCAACTTCATGATCACAGCAGGCTTGCAGAAGGAGAGAACATCTCGTGAGCATCCACATTCACACAGTTGCACACTACTAATCTTTTAAGGGTGAATTAACCTCCATTCACTTATTTTCACAGGTTTTCCTGTCGTGTCACTGGAGTCCGCAGAGAGACCGAACTATTTCCTCGTCGTGTCAGGACGCAGTCTCCAGTTGGAGCGCTGGAGTCGAGGGCCTGAGTTTAGTCTCAGAGGCACCTTCATCCAGCACCAGGGACTGTTCCTACCGGGTCACACCTCCTTCGAGCTCGTCGGCCAACCTGGCGTCTTTCTGACACTGACACGTACTGCTGCACAAGCTGAGCCTTACGACTCCTCAGAGGGCTTCAAAGCAAGCAGCTGCTTCACACTGGAGGGTCAGAAACTTAAGTGTGCAGGCGACAGAAATGCACAGGTGTGATTACATGTGCACCAAAACATAACCAGCTGGGTTTTTTTCCTCTCCTTTGGCAGAGAGTAATTTCGTGATACCGTACCGTATGATGTGTGAGTGGCGCTACCAGGCCTGTGCCAGCCCTTGTGTCCACTCGTGCGGCGACCCAGATGCAACCCGCTGCCAGTTCCTGCCCCCGTAAGAGGCTCGGTGTATTCAAAGAAGACATTATATAACCAACGTTATCTATGCTTCGTTCAGGTGCTAAAATTGTTTGTGTGTGTTGCAGTGTGGAAGGCTGCTTCCCACGTTGTCCCAAGAACATGTTCCTCGATGAAGTCACCAGAAGATGCGTCTATGCCGAAGACTGTGAGTACAGCGGATGGATGTTTTGCCACGGAGCGTTTATGGCTTCTGATGCAACACATTTGGTATTTGTTTTTTTAAAATCAATACCAAGAGTGTCCTTCAATATTAATTGTTTCCATCAGGTGTGTCTCTTGCCCCAACTCCAACACCCTTTGCCTACGTGACGCGGTCCAACAGGACCTCTGCAGCGCCATCAACAACGACTGCCACTACGACAACTACTACTAGCACTACCATAAGGCCTAGAACCACAACCACCACCATGACCACCACCACAACCACCGCTGACACTCCTCGAGCAACAACTACCTCCTCTGCTACAGTCAGGCCCTCCACAACCACCACAACGCCCGCTACCTCCACCACGACATCAGCAAGTGAGCGTGTCACCACTCCGCTAACCCTGTCTCCATCGACGTCTCCCCCTGCTCCTCCCACCACCATTTTTTCTACCACTCCCACTCCCTCAACCAAGCCAAAGACGACTGAGATGACCCCCACTCAAACTAGGGTAACCGCGAGGGAGACCACGATTAGCACCACAGCGGCTCCCTCCATTGTTCCCCCTGAGGCTACTACCGTCACCATCACTGCTTCTCCTCAATCGCCCTCCACTCTCTCTTCCGCCACCGTTCCCTCCACTCCTACATCGGCCAGCGTTGCCGCATTGTTGACGCCGTCGCCAGCATCCCCAGAGACTCCTGCTCCACCTCCTCTAACTCCCCCCTCCACGCAGCCACCGCCCACCGCGGCCGTCACAACTCCTGTCCCTCAAACCACCACCGGAACGCCAGCCGCTCCTCGGCCTCCACCTGGTGACGCAACCGTCAAGATTGAGACCACGACCCCAACAGACGCCCCAGTTGTTGAGACAACCTCAGAGCCATTTCCTACAACCGCTGAGCCGATATCCACAGAGATGACCACCAGTGCTGACACCTCCTCTGTAACAGTGGAAGCATCGACCACACATGCGCTCCTCTTGCCCACTACTCCCTGCACAGTAAGTGTTTGCTGTGTTTGTACTTGCCCGCAAACACATCAAAGATGCATTTGTGAATTGAAATTGATGGGACGCCCCAATTATTGATGGCTTACATGAATTGCTTTACGCTGCTTTTAAGTGAATATTTCGGTATCTATATATAGATACATCTATATGTATACATCTATAGATGTATCTAATAGGCATATTCACTCTAGGCATTTTGACTAGTCATAGTGGGAAAAGCACAGGTGTCAGTATCAACATTAACAGTGGCTCTGTTCTGTTTAATGTTAAGTGTGCCAGTAAGTAATGACAACATGACGGTCAGCCAGCGTGTAAACTATCAGGATCTTGAAACTGATAAAGCAGTTAATGAAATTCAGATATCAATAGTTTTAATGAGGACTTACTTTTAGAAATATAACCATAACCTTTCTGTATTTACTGGTAGACAATACTGTATATGATTGTGTAGAAGATGGCTATGAAAGAGAGAGCCGAGACATGTAAACATGCTCTGGAACACAAAATGTGTGTTGTTGTCCCCACAGCCTCCATACTCCTACCGCATCGATGAGTGTGCTGAGCTCATCTGTTTCAACGGGGAGCTGCTGCTTCACAACTCGTCCCTACACTGTCGCTACAGCACCACTCAGCCCCAGTGCAGTCTGCTGGGCCTGCCCATCCTCATCAGCAATTTTCTTTTTCGACTGTGCTGACTCTTTTAGCTTTTTACCAGGTCGCTGCACCGTGATGTCAGACATGCGTGTCATCACATTTGATGGCAACAATGTGGCCTTGTATGATAACGGCTCCTTCATCAGAGAGGAGTGTGTGTGTGCCGCGGTGGAACTATTCTGCACCGCGCTGACTCCCCTTTCTGTGTAACTGAGGACCGCTGTGGTGAGTGACACAGTAATTACACGCCGTAGAGATGAAAACGGCACTGGCAGACTGGACTGCAAAGTACTCCTAGGCTCACACAGTGTGTATTTACTTGGTCGCGATGAGTCCAGTGTGCACAGATAACGAGGGTAACCCCCGGGCTCCCGGCGAGGTGTGGAACGGCTCCTTTCGCGGCTGTTGTCTGTACAAGTGTATGGAGAATAGCTCTGTGGTGGCTGTTGAGCCGGACTTCAGCTCCAGCCTTGTACCGCTGTGTGAGAGGGAGGGCGAGTATGTGCTGGATGTGTTGAAAGAAGGATCCTGCTGTCCAAAGAAAATCTGTGGTGAGTTCTCTGGCAGGCAACGGATCCAAATAAAACCCTTTGATTGCATTTAACAGATGGTCATTTAACTATTTTAATTGGTTCTGCCCTTGACTCTCACCCTTTGTAGTAATATTGTATCAAAGATGGCTCACCGTTCACCTATTCTGTAGCTAACCAGTCTGACTTTTGATTAATTTCTTTCTTTTTCTTGGCTCCCTCACAACTTGTCAGAGTGCAACATGACCATCTGTGACAGCGAGGCTCCCCCTTGTGATAACGGGAACAGATTAGTGATCGGTTACAGCGCTCTGTCCTGCTGCCCCAAGTACAGATGTGGTGAAAAACTCTTTTGATGCTCTACTTTTTACTGCAGTTTTTAGACATGTCATAAAGGCTTGATGGGATATTTGGCCTGAACTTTTTGCTGTGACTGGTCTTTCCCAGAGTGTGACGCCATGGCATGTCCTCCTGTGTCTGTCCCTAACTGCAGGGAAGATCAGTTCCTAGTGGAGGTCAGGGGGCAAAATCCTGCTGCTACTCTTACCTGTGCGGTGAGTTTTAATCGGTCTACTACTGAAATTGGAGGTCTTTGGTAGGAAGGTGTCAGTGAGGCCGGAGCCGGGGAGGAGGACAGGGACGCAGAGAGGTTTGACTGCTAGAGATTTATTCCAATAATTCCTATATCTAGCCATATACAAAGATCCTTTCCTTTCCAGCAGGGGACCCCAAACGTCCCTTTCCTGGGCCACATCTACCAGCTCTGACTGGGGGAATCCCAAGGTGTTCCTAGGCCAGTGCAGAGATATAATCTCTCCACCTAGTCTTGGGTCTTCCCCGGGGCCTCTTCCCAGCTGGCCGTGCCTGGAACACCTCCCTAGGGAGGAGCCCAGGGGGCATCCTCACCAGATGCCCAAACCACCTCAACTGGCTCCTTTCGACGCAAAGGAGCAGCGGCTCTACTCCGAGCTCCTCGCGAATGGCTGAGCTTCTCAGCCTATCCCTAAGGGAGACGCCAGCCATTCTCCTGAGGAAACCCATTTCGGCCGCTTGGACCCGTGACCTAGTTCTTTCGGTCATGACCCATCCTTCATGACCATAGGTGAGGGTAGGAACGAAGATTGACCGGTAGATCGAGAGCTTTGCCTTTGGTCAGCTCTCTTTTCGTCACAACGGTGCGTTAAAGCGAGTGCAATACTGCCCCCGCTGCTCCGATTCTCCGGCCAAACTCCCCCCGACTACGCCTCAATATCCTGTCCATGAAAACCACAAACAAGATTGGTGACAAGGCGCAGCCCTGGCGAAGGAAGACCCCCACCGGAAACGCCTTCGACTTACTGCCGAGCACATGAACACAGCTCTCGCTTTGGGCGTACAAGGATTGGATGGCCCCAAGCAAGGACCCTCTCACCCCGTACTCCCGCAGCACCTCCCACAGTTTCTCTCGGGGGACCCGTTCATACGCCTTCTCCAAGTCCACAAAACACATGTAGACTGGATGAGCATACTCCCAAGCCCCCTCTATGATCCTGGAAAGAGTGAAGAGCTGGTCCGTTGTTCCACGACCAGGACGAAAACCGCATTGTTCCTCTTCAATCCTTGGTTCGACTATCGGCCGAACCCTCCTTTCCAGCACCTTAGAGTAGACTTTACCCGGGAGGCTGAGTAGTGTGATACCCCTGTAATTGGCACACACTCTCTGGTCCCCCTTTTTGAAGAGGGGTACCACCACCCCGGTCTGCCACTCTTTTGGCACTGTCCCAGACTTCCACGCAATATTGAAGAGGTGTGTCATCCAAGGCAACCCCCCAACACCCATTGCTTTTAGCATCTCTGGACGGATCTCATCAATCCCCGGGGCTTTGCCACTGCGGAGTTGTTTGACTACCTCAGTGACCTCCACCAGGCCAATTGACGATGATCCCTCCTCCGCCTCCAGCTCCGCCTCTACCAAAGAGGGCGTAGTAGTTGGGTTCAGGAGTTCCTCAAAGTGTTTTGTCCACCGCCCGATAACCTCCTCAGTCGCAGTCAACAGGGTCCCATCCTTACTGTACACAGCTTGGATGGTTCCCCATTTCCCCCTCCTGAGCTTCCGGATGGTCTTCCAGGAGCACTTTGGTGCCGCCCTAAAGTCCTTCTCCATAGTTACCCCGAACTCCTCCCATACTCGCTGCTTTGCCTCCATCACGGCAGAGGCTGCTGCGGCTTCCCTGACCACGGGGTTCGAGGGTTACCGCCCCTTGATGCACCTAAGACCTTGAGGCCACAACTCACTGCCGCGGCTTCAGCAATGGAGATTTTGAACATACACCACTCTGGTTCAATGTCCCCTACCTCCACAGGAATGTGAGAGAAGCTCCGCCGGAGATGTGAGTTGAAAATCTTTTGGACCGGGGCCTCCTCCAGACGTTCCCAGTTCACTCTCACTACACGCTTGGGTTTACTGGGTCTGTCCTGAGTCTTCCCCCATCCTCTGACATGCGCATTGAAGTCTCCCAGTAGAATAGAGTCCACCCCCTATCCAGGAGTGTGGTTCCAGAGCCGAGGCTGTGCGTAGAGGTAAGCCCCACCAGATCCAACTGCTAACGCTCCACCTCCTGCATAAGCTCCGGCTCCTTCCCCGTCAGAGAGGTTACGTTCCACATCCCCAGAGCCAGCATCTGCCGCCCAGGTCTGTTCCGTCTAGACCCCCACTGTCACTGCCACCCTTGTAGCAGCGCAACCAACCCCATCGGTTTCCTTCACAGGTGGTGAGCCCATGGGGAGTAGAGCCTTGGGCTGCCGCGTCACTCCTTCGGGCTGTGACCGGCCGGGCTCCGCGGTAAACCCGGCCACCAGACGCTCGCTGTCGGGCCGGGGGAAACCGTGAATCCTAAAAACACTGTCCATCATTACCACTGCCGTCTCCTTAGCTGATGGCAGTTTAGGTAGGGCTATGTAGTGCACCATCTTGGAAAATCTGTCCACCACAGTCAGGATAGCGGTGTTACCGTTTGACGTCGGGAGCCCCATGACAAAGTCTACTGAGATCTCGGCCCATGGCCGGGACGGAATGGGCAGTGGCTGGAGCAAGCCTGCCCGGGTTCTGGAGGAGTTCTTGTTTCTGGCACAGACGGAGCATGCCTCCACGTACTCCCGGACCTCCGGCTCGATGGCGGGCCACCAGAACCTCTGCGCGATGGCAAATATGGTCCGCCGTACGCCCGGATGGCAGGTGAGCAGGGACGAGCCCAGTGAATCACCTGAGGGCGCAATTCCACAGGGACAAACAGGCGATTATCAGGACACCCACGAGGTGGAGGGGTCTCACCTTTGATTCTATAGGCCAGGTCACTGCTCCGACCACACAGTTTACTGGGAGGATAGGCTCAGGTGCCCTGGCCACCGACTCGGGGCTGAACAACCGTGACAAAGCATCAGGCTTGGTGTTCCTTGACCCCGATCTGTAGGATAAAGAAAAATCAAAGCGGTTAAAAAACAATGACCATCGGGCTTGACGCGAATTGAGTCGCTTGGCTTTCCTAATATATTGTAGATTTTTGTGATCTGTCCAAACCAAAAGCGGGTGCTGAGCCCCCTCGAGCCAGTGCCGCCATTCCTCCAATGCCGCCTTCACTGCCAGTAGCTCCCGATCCCCCACGTCATAGTTCCGCTCTGCTGGCGTCATTCGGCGGGACAAAAAGGCACAGGGGTGAAGCTTGTGGTCCCCTTCGGCTCGCTGGGAGAGGATGGCCCCGATCCCCTCGCTGGAGGCGTCCACTTCCAGCACGAACTGACGAGCCGGGTCGGGGAGTGTGAGGATGGGAGCTGTGGTGAATCTCTGCTTGAGCTCCCGGAAGGCTGCGTCTGCGTCGGCCGATCAACGGAACGGGACCTGTGGGGGAGTGAGAGCATGGAGCGGGGCTGCTGTCGTGCTGAAGCCTCTGATAAACTGCCTGTAGAAGTTGGCAAAACCAAGGAATTGCTGCAACTTCTTGCGGTTATCAGGTGTAGGCCAATCGGCTACCGCACTTACTGTAGCCGGATCCATCTGAACCTTTCCAGGAGCTACGATAAAGCCCAGGAAGGAGACAGTAGTGGCATGGAACTCACTCTTTTCCGCCTTGACATATAGCCCATTGTCCAAAAGGCGCTGTAGGACGAGCTCGACCTGTCTCTTATGGGTGTCAAGGTCGGGTGAGTAGATCAAGATGTCGTCAATGTATACATATACAAAATGATCTAGAAAGTCTCTCAACACATCATTAATCATGGCCTGGAAAACTGCCGGGGCGTTCGTAAGACCGAAAGGCATGACTAGGTACTCGTAATGTCCTGAGGGGGTGTTGAATCCCGTCTTCCACTCGTCCCCCTCCCTAATGCGAACCAGGTGATATGCATTGCGCAAATCTAGTTTTGTGAAGATCTGCGCGTGTTGGAGCTGGTCGAATACAGTGTTCATTAGGGGAAGGGGGTATCGATTCTTGACCGTGATTGCGTTCAGCGGGCTATAGTCTATGCATGGGCGAAGAGTTCCATCCTTCTTCCCCACGAAGAAGAACACCGCCCCTGCTGGGGATGAGGACGGCCGAATCAAACCTGTTGCCAGGGATGATTCAATATGGTCTTTTATGGCCTGCCTCTCGGGCCCCGAAACTGAATACAGTCGACCCTTAGGGATGGGGGATCCAGGTAGGAGATCGATGGACGCAATCGAATGGACGGTGAGGTGGTAGGGCTGTGTGGGTCTTGCTAAATACCTCCGCCAGGTGGTGGTAACACCCCGGCACCTTGGTTAGATCGGTGACCTGCGAGTCTGTAACAGAGTCAGTGCACACCCGATTAATTGAGGAGCTCCTCCCCTGGAGCTGTGGCTCCCGACACTGGTCCCTACAACTCTTCCCCCAACCCACAATGTCCCTGGTGCGCCAGTCTATGTGTGGGTTGTGCCGAATTAACCATGGGAAGCCTAGGATGAGGTGGTGCAGGGGCGAGCGCATTGGGTGTAACCTTATGCACTCCAAATGACCGGCTATGCGGAGTTCAACTGGTTCTGTCAAGTGGGTTATAGTAAACAACGACTTCCCGTTGAGCGTGCTCACCTTCACCGGTTTCTTTAATAGGATAACTCTAATTCCCAGGCTCCTAACTAAGCCCCAGTCAATAAAACTAATCTGCCCCAGAGTCAATCAATACTCCTAACTCAATGTCCTTGCTGTGGTGTCTCATCTTAACTGTGGTGAGCCGTCGCGGGGCGCGAGTGATTTCTGTGACGTCACTCACCCGCTGGTTACCCCTCCCGTAGCAGACGTTGGCGAGATGGCCACGCTCTCCACAATAAAAGCACCGACCCTCTCGATATCACTGCTCCCGCTTCTCTCGAGAGAGCCTGGTTCCGCCCATGCTGCATGGGCTCCTCGTCCCCTTCCAAGGGACGTTGAAACCGCGGCTCCGGCGGGGTCCGCTGGGGTTCGACGTTCCAGCATGCCGTAGGGGAGCCAAGCACCGACGGCATCCACCGACTCGCACGCTTCCGCCTCCGTTCCTGCATCCGGTTGTCAGTGCGGATGGCGAGGGCGATGAGTGAGTCGAGTTCAAGGGTGAGGTCCAATGGAACCATAAGGTCCTGGATCTGGTCCGAGAGTCGCTTTAAAAAAACATCATATAGAGCCGCGGTGTTCCACCCACTCTCTGTCGCCATGGTGCGAAAACGAATGGGGTAATCACATACTGACTCGCCCCCCTGCTTAATCTCACTGAGTTCCCGAGCCCTTTCCCGGTCGGTCGCCCCTGGGTCAAAGACGAGTTTCAAAGCGTTGGAAAACTGGATGACGCAGAGGTTGCAGAGTTCCGAGCCCACTCCGCAGTGGGCCACGCCTTCGCTCTTCCCGTGAGGTGCTCAGGCGCCGGAGCTGCGTTCCTGGAATGCAGGGTGAGAATCTGCTCCATCTGGGAGCTGAGAAGTCCCCGCAAGGCACCTGAAACGAGAAGGGTTTAGACGCCACAATAAAACAGGAAGTATCAAAATCAGACATAAGACGGGACACAAACTTCACCAACACGTATGACAGAAGGTTTGCTGTAGGAACTGTTTTGTCTCACTATTTAGCATCTCTTATCACTTACAGCAACAAAACAGAAATTTGTTTTGATTTCTTTTTTTTTTGTCTGAGCAGTGTGTGAGTCCTGTATTGAATCCATTCCAAGTTGTTCACATGGAGAAATTTTGGCTGTGGATCTAAACACAACCAACAGCTGCTGTCCACAGTACTACTGCAGTAAGTGTGTGAGTGTGTTTGCATACGTGGGGGGGGGTTGTGTCGGCCGTGTCTTCAAAGTCATGCTTTTACTTTATCCCATGCAGTGTGCGATGTCAACCTGTGCCCTGATTCATCTGTGACCTGTGCACCTGGTCTGTCTTTAGTCCAAACCACTGTCCCTGGGCATTGCTGCCTGCAGCACCACTGCGGTACACACTCAAAAACACTCACATACATACGTGCACAACCTATTCACTTCTGGTGGGTGTTACGGCCGCTATGCCTGTCACGTGTTAGCATCACGCCGTACCTCTCACTCGCTATCTCGTGTCGCTCCCAGAATGCCAATGCGAGGACAGCTCTTCCCCAATCTGTCAGGTGGTAAGTCGGCAAAAAGCTGCCTAACGTGTTGTTGTCTAATGAGGTCTTTGCTTGAAGGAAGAAAAGATAAGAGAGAGCAAAGTCAGCACTCTGTTTGTCTTTCAGGGGGAAGTGCTGGTCGAGGTTCCAGTCAGTAGCACCAACTGCGGCTGTCTTCAGCATTCATGCCGTACGTGTAGCGCAAGAGCACGCACAAAGACACACTTGATACTAGTGTGAAGATTGATATGCTGCATCATGTACCGTTGCTCAACACACAGGCTTCCTTTATCTTTAGCGATAAAAAAAGGTTTATTTCTCAATTATGGTATGGTATGATTATTCATGCTTTGTTTTTGTGTGCGTGTATAGTGAAAGCAGAGGTGTGTCTTTTCCAAGGGGTAACAGTACTGGGCCCAGGCCAGTCTCTGGTTCAGTACTTTGAAGGAGATATGTGTTACGCTGTTCACTGCCTGCACCACAAAGATCCAGATTCTGGCTTCTTCGCCATGGAAATTATCTCCGTCAACTGCTCCCAGAAATGTGGGCCTGTAAATTTCCACAGATTTGGCACATGCCTGGTTTACTTGTCTTGCTCTCGGCATCCTGTGCTAATCCCTCGCATGTGGCTCACCTTTTTAAGCACCAGGTGTACGTAACGTCAACGAACCCTCAGGTCTGCTGCGGCGCCTGTAAAAATGTCTCCTGTACTTTCAACAATGAAAACGGGACAGCATAGCTTTTTGCCGTAAGAACTCCAAAGAAATCCACACGTGCTCAACGCTCCTCTTTTTGAGAACTCCTGATCGTGATTGTGTTTGCAGGCAGGTAGCTCCTGGGTGGTGTAGGATATTAGAAACAAATTGAAGATCCGGTTCATAAAATTAATAAAAATGCATATAGTGTACACCAGAATACAGCCATGATTCTGAAACTGTGTAATCCATAAAGTAATGACAATATTGTAAAACCACTGTAAATCTGCAACATTAATAGAATAATATCGATGCAGTTATGATTGTATTTGATGTAATGTAATCAACTGGAATGCATGCATGTAATACTTTCACAACAACTGATATTGACTGAGGGTCATTCGAAATCCCGAGTTACAGTGAACTCACCAGAAGACTCCCAGAGGTGTGAACACTGACTTTCACACCTTTAAGCATTGTTATAAATACCTGTAGGAACCATTGTTCTCGAGTTCACTGGTGGAGGCGACAGACGGGCACTAGGGATGGTCAAAAGGACTGACCTGGGGCCTGTTGGTCGCTGAGACCAGCGGCTCCTCAGCTGAGATGTTCTTTTTACCACAACGCCATCTCCTTTATTAAATACATTTGATTTTAACCTTTTGATCAGCGATGACCTCTGTCCGTCCGGCGTTTCTTCATTTTTGAACACAACAGTGGAGAACTGCACACGTTACGACTGCATGGAAACAGCAGTGGAGCAGTAATACTGGCCTCTGGGGTGATTTGTCCACCTTTCAATGAAACCGAGTGTATTCAGGTCAGGACCTCTATGTGTAATATAAATTAATCTAAAATTAAAATCTTGAAGCTCTTGTAAAAATCTTGTTCTTTCAGTTTCAGGTCGATCCCCTCTAAGGCACAATTATAGTGTTTTAAATGGATGTATAATAGAAATTCAACACCATGTTGAAAATGAACATCTGTCTATTATGACTGGAGGCTAATTGATCAGTGCACCTGTATTGTATATCAAAATGTTCATTTTTTCCTCATTAACTCTGGTAAATGTCTGACTCTCTGCAGAATGGCGGTGTGGTTCAGAGCTATGTGGATGGTTGCTGCAGGACATGTGAGTATCAAAATGCATTTAATGCTTCTGGTAATGCTTTGAGCTCTCCAAGTGGTGAGCGCCTTGTTGCCTGGCAGTGGTTGGGCTTGTTGGCTGAGTGGTTGGGGGTGGCCTGTTGTAGATGGTGGAGATAAAGCCATGTTTTGGCCTTTCACTACATTTTCCACAATCCCTCGCTTTTCCTAATTTGTCCCCAAATCTTCTGTTGACATATAAGAGCTACCACGGCTTACATAAGCATCATTTAGTGGAAATTATTAATGCTTTAAATAGAATGATGAAATATGACAACATTTAATGCGATTGCTAGGACAACATACAGCTTTATGAACTCTGTGTTTTTAAGATGATGTTGTGTGAGCCGTTCTATGTGTCTACTTTACAAGATACTTTTCTAAATTGTGTGGATTAAAGCTTCAATAAACGTGCAGTGATAACATCTTTCTCTCCTCTGTGGATTCGGCACTGCAGCCTCGCCCGCTTGCCTCCTTTTCCAGCGACTTTGCAGTCTGGCCAATCAATGTGCTCCACGGTGAGCGTGTTACCGATGCGGATGCGTGATGGTGCAGGTTTTAGAGTTTGTCCCGCCGAGCTTCTCTTTGTATTTCATCAAATGACTTCAGTTCCTTGGCTGGCCGCCCGCAGCGGCCCCGAAAAAGAAGTGAAAGCCATGTGCATGCCAGCTGCACGACTCCCTCCTGTGTGTGTCTGTGTGTTTCGCTGCTCTGTGTTTATTGAACCCAACGTAACCTTGTGTGTGTTCTCATGGCGTTCTTTGAACCCGGCGGCCGCGACCCTGACGATGCTCCCAGGTTCTGGACTGGGTGTTTTACCGTTTACCGTTAATCCCGTAACCACCACTGGAAGTACTAACTGTGACACAGGTACCAGCACTTTGCACTGTCCCACTTACCATGAACATTTGGCATCCTGTCACTCAGTGACTCGTTCACTTGCAAGCTTTGTGTGAATGTGTCTTCTCTTTTCACTTTCTTACTCTCACTGGGTAACTCAAAAAACACACATGCTGCACGATTACACCATGTTGATTATCAAGACAATTCTCTCACGATCACGATTATAAAACACAATTATTCATTGGTTTTAGAGGCAAACCAATGAAAATGAATAATAAACAGTATCTTTCACATTAGACCAAAGAGTGTGCTGCTTTCACCTCCATGTTGTGCTTTATTTTGGCAAATATTTCACTAAAATCAGTGTGTTTTTTGTTTTGCCCATCTGAACTATGTTTTATAATAGAACAGAG
The DNA here is from genome assembly GCF_964276395.1 of Gasterosteus aculeatus. Classification (NCBI taxonomy): domain Eukaryota; kingdom Metazoa; phylum Chordata; class Actinopteri; order Perciformes; family Gasterosteidae; genus Gasterosteus; species Gasterosteus aculeatus. The sequence continues at coordinate 19,763,516 of NC_135709.1, read as the reverse complement.
AACAGACTAGTAAAACATGTAATACACTGTATATTGTTTTTTGACAATGAAATCACTGTTACTGCTACTGAAGTTTTGAAATAAAATAAGCTCCAGTGTTTCATCCATTTAGAAAAAGCTTTGCTCTTTCCCTACATTTCACCCGTATACATAATCCATTTGACCAGCTTTGATTGGCTTAGAAGTGAGGTTAAGTTTAGGTCGGTAGCCATTAAAAGACACCAATCTCGGCTGTGAGAAGTGTGTCGCTTCCGTCACCCGGCTGTCAATCAAAGCAAGCTCCTACTGCTGGGCAACAAAAACACCTGCTCAACAGGCCTCTGGGATTTGTGTGAGTGCCAGATCTCTGCAGTAAAACAGAGTGTTTGTGTTGTTTTTGTGTGTATGAACTTCCTTTCTGTCTTTAATGTCAATTACCGTTATTTCTGGATGCTTCTCTGTGTATGCATCTTAAATCTGTGTGAACATGTGTGTAGGTAAGGAGGACGGTAAGACTTGCAAACGTGTGGCAATTCGAACCACCATTAGAAAAGATGACTGCAGGAGCAACGCACCGGTGAGGGAAGGCGTGCTAACTAAATTATCATTATTACATAATAAAGTTTTTTTTTAAAAGCTAACCCATGTCTCGCTCGTCTTACAGGTGACAGTCTATTCTTGCGATGGGAAATGCCCGTCTGCCACCATATTCAACTTTAATATCAACAGTCACGCCCGGTTCTGTAAGTGCTGCCGCGAGAGTGAACTGCAGACCCGCTCTGTCACGCTCTTCTGCTCTCGCAATGCCACAGTCGTGGAGTACAACTTTCAAGAGCCTTTGGACTGTTCCTGCCAGTAGAACTCAAAATAGAGTCCGGAGAGAAAAATGAATGAGCGCATAACACATGAAGAGACTGCATGAATAGAGGGGTGAATTCCATTTTTACCGTACTGACGGTTTCATTTTATTTTGATTCTGAATATAAGCTTGAGATAGTTTTCAAGGAAGTAGTTTTGTCTGCACTTTAGTCTTTCATTTCTGCAATAGCTGCTGTTCCAATGCAGTCTTCTATCTAGGGCTTTCAGGTGGCGGTACGAAGCCCTTAGCCTATTATCCTAATGTGTATTAACAATTGCTATAATAATGACACAGAAGTTGTTGCATTCATGACTGCTGTTTGGTTCAAATACTGTACATGCTTCAAATTTAGCCTTTGAACAGATAAGTGCGGTGTGAAGCTTTTTTCCTTGGAAAGGTTTAATGTGACCATGGGGCTTTTACAGTTGCTGTATTTTAAAGTAGGGGAATAAAAAGATTTAACAGTGTCTTAGTCTGAATTATTGCTGAAGACCGGCTGACCTCATGACCCACAACGTGTCCTTTACAAACACAGTCCCGAGGTTCAAATAATCGGTACGCTCTCACGCCGATGCAGCATTTGTAGTGCTGACATGTGTTTGTGTGTGTCCTCTCGGAGTTTATTGCTTTGTGGGAGTCACCGCTTCATAACAGAACGCCTCAGTCCCGTCTGTCCATCATTTCTCCCTTTCACATTCCTGCCATTCCACATGGGCCATTGCTCCTACCGCACCCCACATCCAAGCCAAGCCATTCTCACCACTGCGCTTCGTTATGAGCAGATTTCAGATAGCTCTGAATATACAATCCACAAGGTTTCAACTGTTACAGTTAACATTTTTTCACTCCAAATAGTTTGGGACTTTCCACAGCTGATGTTCTGTGACGCATGTGCTGTATGTACGAATCTACCAGTGGCTGAAACCACAGCTAGGACCTGCAGTGATCTTTGGCATCCCGGTGGATCAGTGACCGCTCGGTGAGTTGGAGGGACATTTGCAATGGGTGGAACAGAGCGTCTGTGGCTACTTGCTAGTTTGTGTCAGGTAAGAGAATATCTGTAACGCTTATGGAACTTCACAGGTGTATTGTAACTGTTTTTCAAGTTGCAAAATTGTGTGTAGTAATCAGAGTCTCTCAACACTCCCTCTAATGTATTTGTGTAATTTAGTTGCTTACCAATGGCACTGGTTAGATCACTTTAATGTCCGTGCTCTGCACTGCGCTCGTATGGTGTTGGCCAACGACGTTTTCTTTACTGAAGGGTAAGATTGTTGGCTCTGTTATTAACACTGTTATTGGTGTCAGCATGGATCTAAACCCTCTTGGTTAACCACCGTGCCATGTTACTTTCCATATTCTCAGGTTGTCTCGCTGACATGTGAGCAGAATTTAAAGCCTGTTGAGGTTGAAGTTCTATTTCAGACCTTCCCGTCAACAAAATATTCTGATGCCTACACAGTCACCTGAAGGTCTGCAACTAACCAGCTGGTAAGAACAATGGCATGCCGACTCTGGTCTAGTTTCATTGGAGTTTATTTGTTTTTCTATCTAAATGAATGGTCACATTCTCTGCAGGTGCACGTGGGGCCCATCGATCGCTCAGCATGCTCCGTGCACGAGTGCAAAATGCCGTTACGATTGGTTGAAAACCCAACGGGATATAACATCTCACTGACTGCCAGCATAAATGATACTACACTTGAGAGAAAGTATTTTCTCTTCAGTAAGTGTGTGTGAACTCTGAATACCAATTTCCTAATGTAGAAAAAAAAGATGCTCGATTAGAGTTTGATGTAATGGCTTCTAATCTCATCTTTACCCTTTCCCTTTTTTTATATGTGTGCAGTTCCAGTCTCTGTGTCCTCACTTAATGTACACAGCACGGCTACTACTGCTCTCCTGGTGTGGAAACTTCACAAAGAACAAACCCTGTCCTCCTTGAGTCTATACGACACTCACACGCAATCTGTCTCCCACATCTTCAACCTGAACGCATCTGAGTCTCAGTACACGGTGAAAGGTCTCCAGCCCGGCACGCGCTTCAAGGCCAAAGTGTTGGTCACTACATTCCTGAAACACCTTGATGTGACCTTGAAGCAGAGACTCAGCGTTGCTTTTGAAACAGGTATTTTATGTGCTTAACCACAGTATATTCATCATACGGCCTCAATTTGATCATCTGCCTTAAAAAACGACTGTTGATGATAACCACCGTCTCCAGCTCAGTGCCCCACTGGCTGGTTGGCCAGAGGGAGAAGCTGCTACTCCGTGAGGAGGACGGGTTTGACCTGGACTGACGCCCGGCACGGCTGTAGAGGCTTGGCAGCTGAAAGTCACCTGGTTGATCTGAAGGCCGTGGAAGATCTGCATTTCATATCTTCTCATTTGCTGAAAACGAACCTGCTGCTGCTGTGGACCGGACTTAATGACCAGCAGGTACCTTTTAATAAATACAGTTAATTTTAAGGAGTGATACAATAGGATGCTTTTCTTTCTCCTCAAACCATTTACATTTGCATTGCAGAATTGTCGATGTTTCTCACAATGGGTCACATTTGTGAATCTTCATAAATAATGCAGCATTTTGTAATTTACAGATTATTCCTCAAAACCAATGAAATAATTATTTATAAGGTCACTGATTGAGAAGGCATGACTGTTTTGAGCCTAAAGGGCTGTGAATGGCTGTTTTATTGATTAACATGTTTTTCAATAATCATATGCAACTAGTTAAAACATATTCAAAGGAGAATAATGAGGAATGAATTTCTTTTTTCTTTGTTACCCCACAGGAGGAGGGGCACCCACTCTGGTCTGATGGCTCAGCCTATAACTTGACAAGCTCTGTGATGTCATTACTGCCAGACAATCAGACGGACTGTTTTGCCCTTCAGAAGGATGCCACAGGCCCGGGATACTTTCTCACTCCGTTCTTCTGTCGTATCCCTTTGCCCTTCGTCTGCCACTTCCAGAGTAAATAACTTCATTTTCCTTTGTAACACACGGCCTTTACTGTGCATCCATTATTTAACACAATTTGTAGATCATTCATGCATGCTCTCCAAAATAAACCTTTATTTTCACATGTCCTAACTCATTACCCATCTTATTATTAAATCTCAGAGTAGAGCTTTTAAGTAGCCCATACCATATTAATTGCGACCATTTTCTTCCCTACTTCGTTTCCCAATGTTTGTCTTGCTCTTTCACAGCTCCTCCTGTGCCTGAAACATTCTCCTTCGCAACACATGCTGCTTCGTTGGAGTGAACTCTCACCCTTGAACTCTCTCATCTTTCTTCTTTTGAGATATTCCTCCAGTACCAAGAGGAGGCAGATGGACAGTCGGGTCAAGACGAAGGACATAGAATCAGGAAGTCAGAGGACAAAAAGCAGACACAGAGCTTGAGTGGTATCAGAAAAATTGTCCGGGTACCCATATTCATCTCGTCCAGAGAGGTCACAGTGACAGGCGTGTCTCCGGGGAGCGTCTACTCCTTCACCCTACTAGCTTCTCTTCCATCCGGTTCCACCTGTAACTTGAGACAAACCCTAACTGCGTACACTAGTGAGTCTGCTGACAGCCGCAAGGTCCTCAGGCAACGTCATATCAGAAATCAGGAAACATTTATTTGCCAAAATATGTCAAACATACAAGGAATTTGTCTTGGCGGTTAGTGCGCGACAGTAGACAGATGGTAACAGATGTAACTTTAAAGGTCTTTTTTGCTTTCTTACAGGACCTCTCCCCCCTCAAAATATCACTTTCGGCCCCAGTACGGCCAGTCAGATCAGTGTCCACTGGATGCTGACAGGTGGACACTTGAGGGTTGGACGGACCTTTGTGGTGCGCTGTGTGAACATGTCTTCAGGACAAGTGAGACTAGTTGGAATGACCAATATCTCCAGGTTATCCGACACTCGTGGGCTGCAGGCATACGCCGCTGTGATCAGACGGCTGGAGTCTCACAGGAAATACGGGGTTGAAGTTCACACCGTCACCCAGCATGGCATAGAGAGTCACAGCATGTTTCCACAGAAGATAACAGTGCTGCCTCTGTTCTACTGCAGGGGAGTAAGCTATGACGGGCCACAGCCAGCCAACAACATCACAACATCAGGGCCTTAAAACTGACAATTAAACAGACACATTTTTATTATTTACACCAGTGTCTTATTTACTCATACGGTACATCCAAGATGCAACTGTGCCTCATCAAAAGGTGACAAAAGTGAAGTGGCATCCTTTAGAGATAAATACTGGAAATGTATAGTGATTGTAACTAGAAAATGCATTTCCTGCCGAAAATGCGTTGGAATGCAAAAAACTGAAAGCTGAAATTAACTTTTTAAAATAGCTGAAATTACTGAAAGTTGAAGGGAATTTGAATACATTTGCTGAAATAAAAGATATTAGAAAAGCTGAGATGAATTTGAAATTGCTGAAAATACAGAAATGGGAGAAGCTGAAAGGAATTTCTATAGATTTGCTGAAAAAGCAGAAATGAAAACAGCTGAAATAAATTTGAAATATTGCAAAAAAATACAGAAATGAATATTAAAACATTTCTGTTTATAGAGGCATAAGAAAAGCTGAAATTATTTTAAAAAATTGCTGAAAGTACAGGAAGTGGGGAAGCTGAATTCCATCAGATTTTCTAAAAAATACAGAAGTTGCAGGAGCTTAATTGAATTTTAAAAAGTACAGAAATAACAAAAGCTGAGATGAATAAAAAGAGGTTTAAAATTGGTTGTAGTAATATTAGTAGTAGTATTAGTTATAGTTGTAATTGTGGTATTAGTAGTACTAGCAGTAGCAGTCGGTTTATTATCAATAGCAGTAGAAACAGCTGCAATACTAACACTATTAGCCATAGTAGTATTTGTAATAACATTAGTAGTAGTTGTAGTATTAATAGCAGTAGAAATACTAGTAGTATGGTAGTAGAAGTATCAGTTGTAGTACTAGAAGTACTAGTAATATTCGTAGTGGTTGTAGTAGTATTTGAAAGAGCAATACGTATTTCAACGAAACCGCTTCATTCTGAGCTTCATGGTTAAGGTACAGATAATGATTGAGGCTTTAATTTTGTAATGATGGAATTGGGTGAGGGGGGGTTGGGAGACAGAATGTTTGTTATTCGAACTAAGAAGTTTTTAATTAATAGGCCTCATCACAAACATTACAGTAAAAATTCCCTCCATGGGGCTTTTATTTTGAAATTATTGGATTGGGTGGGGTGGGGGGGTGTAGATAGAGGGAGGGAGGGTGAGAGGGTGAGGAAGGGAGGGGTGGTGAGGAAGAGAGAGAGAGAGAGAGGAGGAGAAATAGACAGACATACTGACTGACTGAGAGTGATTAACAGTGAGCAGAGGTCAGGGTGGAGGGGGGAGGGGGGCCAGTGTCTTTATCATATTGGTCTGTTGACAGAAAGCATAGCTGCGTCATGTGACTCCACTAATCAGGTCACAAGGAGCAGCTGTGAGCCACAGACAGATCCTGCAGCATGTGAGTGCGAGTAACCACGACAACGCCGCACCTGTGATCATTAACGAGCTGCTGCAAAAGGCAGAGACATGGCAGCAAGTTACACAGAATCCACACCTCAAACAAATGACATTCAGCGCAAAACTATAACAGCTATCTAAAAAATACGGCGTTTGTATGAGACCCAAGACTCTACCGAACGCGTGGATGTGTTTTTATGTCTGTCCGGTAATAAATACGGCTCCTATGGCCGTTGACAAAACGTGTACCTTGTGGATTTTTGTGAGAAATATGTCAGCAGATTTGTATTGGAGCCTATGGGGCTTTTGGCAGAGGTTGTGTCACTCAAACACTCCTTGAGACAAAACTAAAGAACTCTGGGATTCCATGAACGCATTAATCCAATCAGCACAACCATGCCCTCATTAATCTGAAGAAATGAAGCCTCTAGAGTGTATACTTTGGCTGCAAGGACAGAAGTTCCATATTTTTTTAACCAGATTTCTGCGCTGCTTCACCCTCTAGCCCTCGAGCTCTCCACTCTAGCAGACGCAATACACACTCATGTAAAAGTCAGAAACGGAGCGAAGAACTAGTGAAACATAATCAGTGATTATGAAAAAAGTACAATAGATATCAAGAAGCAGTTTTTTTGTGACTTGTGTCAACATTTGAAAGTTTAAATGGTGTCTGTAGCTGAAAGATTTGCGAAGCTGAAAAATCTGAAAGTTGAAGAAGTTTAAGGAGGATTTGAAAACAAACTCCATTTGAAAACCATGTTAAAATATTAATGATTATTGATTTATATAAATTCAAGCATAAGAGGTAGAAAGCTGAAAAGTCATAGCCCTCAAGCCAGAAAGGAGCCGAACATTTTAATATTTGAACGGTTTTAATAGCTGAAAGTGTGAAGGAGTTGAAAGGTGCCGCGGAAGAAATAGAAGAAGAAGATGAAGATCAAGAAATAAAGATTCGAAGAACAATACTTGGAATGCATCTAAATGCATTCCAACAATAAGTGAATTATTAATAGCGTTTGTCCCTGTCTTAATGCGATGTTGTACAAACCAAAACAACGTTTAAAAACGTGAATTGATCTTCTTCAGTCTTACTTTGTACTCGAGGCCTTTTGCGGGCATCTGTGGGAGTGGGAGCACTCGATGGTCTCTTCAAATATCGCCTGATATCCATTGCTAATTACCGGCAGTAATCCATTCTGTAGTATCTTGGATACTTCCGGGTCAAATGTCTGTGATGTTGTGATGAGGTCATCAAGGTGCGCGTTTATGCGCAGAAGTAAATATGCAATCTTTTCTTAGTTTATTGATTCCATGGCGGTGGATGGGAATGCAATTAATAACCTGAAAAGCTCAGAGGCGTTTCAGTACCTCCATTCCGACAAAGTGGGCACTTTTACACGATACGGGCATATAAAGGCCGATGTTCAACCAAGCCAGTCAGTTAACTATCCCGCGCATAACGCCTGGGTTTTGGTTACCAAGACGGGAGATGTGGAGACTGCAGGCTGTACCTGTAGCCATGCAGCCGCCGCGCTTTGGAAGGTACGTTAGCCCATCTTATGCTTGTATTAAGATGTTTGTATGTATCCGTGTGTTAATATATAACAGAACACGAAGTGTAATAAAAAGAAAAAGTAATCCCCTCTAGCCTGTCTGCACTAAAAGCATTTAACCCTTCAAAGTCGACTGACGAGCGTCAAAGTGCGCACCCCTGACATATCTATTAATAGCTTCGGAATGGATAAAGGTATTAACTTACTTTTTTTTCTATGAAAAAGCTGTTGTATAGCCGGATACTGTGTAAAACAAAAAAAATGCTTACAAAAACATAATGCTTTTCTTTGTGCACCAAGAGTCCTGCACCTCAACTAGTACTACTACTAGTACTAGTGGTGTTACCACTAGTGACACCAGAATACCAGATAAAGATGTTTCCATTTGATATGCAAAGCTGTTTCCCTGTATAGAGATGACCGTAGATAACCTGATAACGCAAATAATGCTGTGACCGTTCCATGAACCCGCCTTGAAGTGTGAAGCCGTTTTTCGGTTCTCCTTTCAGGTGTGAAAACGTCTTCCTAAAAGATGCAAAATAGCGCAAATATTGCACGGTTCCGCTTTAAGGTGTGAAAACGTCTTCCTGAAAAGAAGACATGCAAAATAGTGCAAATATTGCACGGTTCTGATTTCTGGTGTGAAAATGTCTTCCTGAAAAGCGCTTAGTAGCGCAAAGGACGCACAAAAATGCTCTGATCAAGTTTCCATACCGAGACTGTGATCGACGCAAGATAAACCCCAGTGACGCACATTGCTTCTGCAAAAGAAAGTATATAACCCAAGATGTTTTAACAGAAAGTAGTAGTAGAGAAAAACGTGCCTACTTCTTGTTTCTTGCTCAGTCTAGCTCTTTTAACCTTTAGGGTTTGAACGATATAACTGCTTTTATTGTTTTTCTATTCAATTTTTGTAAAGCTTTTCGCTTTTTTATATAAATAAAAATTCTCCTTTTTGGGGAACAAAAGACCATTTGTTTTCGGGAGATTCTTTTCCACTGAGGGGCCTCTTCCAAGGGGCTGAATGACAAGAACACCGCTTCGAAACCTGCAGACACCGGTGAGTGCCCTTATCTTGATACATAGAGGTACCAGTCATCCCTCAAGGGCATTAGGGACCTAATCGGTATGTAAGGACGAGCTCACTCGACGGAGGGGTTACAGGTCAAACATATACGTAGGGACCGGGTGAGAACTTAATCAAAAGGTTCCTTAAACTCAATAAAGTGTTAGAATGAGTATCACGAATGTATCGTCTTAACAACCTACTTCACCATCATCCGCGTTAGATATTGGGGGGAAGATAAGCAATACTGTGTGTACCGAACAAATACGAGTCAGCTAAAAAACCTTAAGGAATATGATCCATATTAGAACTCACTCGCTAATAACGATGAGATAAACAGAGACTAAAAAAAGTAGTTCCGCTGCTGGCGAAAACATAAAACGCACGACTTAAGAAATAGGCATAATACGACTCGCCCTTGTAGCTGTAAGTCCTACTCTTAAGGAAGTTGTCTTCCTCACTCAAACTACTATAGCTCGTCGCGACAAAGCTGACATTCGTCTGCGTAATAATTAGTAGACTGTGTTGACTTCCGCGAATGATAAGCCTTCCGTATTTGAGTGCAAATCTATAGGATTTTACTCATTTGTAGATGGTTGATGGTCGAAACATTCTTCTTCCGACCAAACATTCTGCAATCGCCACAAGTTGTTGCAACCGTGAACAGCACAATATGTCCCGGAGCCGTGTCGGCGTGTAACACCATCCATAGTTTACTTTTTCTGCACGCTAACCAAAGACCGTAAAAGACGCTAACTCGCTAACCGGAAGTATATTGTATATATTGAAGTAGTAGTGAAAGGCCAATGGCGGCCCGCTTATTTCGCTCAGGAAACTTGTCTATAAAGATGGACGCATACAGCGCCGACTAAAAGAAACTCACTGGTACGTGTCGTACTTAGATAATTAAATGTCAGTGCACGCACACGAATATTACACATTACACATTCCGAACAGGTAGGCAGGCAGACTGATCCACAGTGTGTGTGTGTTTACACACCTCCTGGATCCTGATTGGTCGCTGCTGCAGCCGCAAGACACTGATTGGATGCTCACAGACCGTAATACAGCGCAGATGAACATGATTCAGACTACGGCGTTTATATGTTCAACAATAGGAAACGTATTCTTAGCTGTTTTAAAATTACACCAAGTTTATTTCGGATTATTCCAACGGAAGAATACAAGGCGCAGGGAACTTTGAGGTGCGTAAACGCCACTTAGAGGTGCGTAAACGCTATTTACAAAATTCCAGAGGTGCGTAAACGGCGTTTACGTGCGTTTACCCTCCTCTACAGCCCTGCCTCTCACCATCAACATCACTGCAGGTAAGTGCACGCATACAGAACGCCGATCAGTCTTTCTATTTTTTACTAACCACGTGGGTGTTTGTTTACCCGGCAGCCCCCAGCGCAGTGACGATGTGGCTTGCGAATAAAACCACATCATCCATACGTGTACAGTGGAGTGTGGTCCGCGGTGTGTCAAGTAAACTCCTCCTGTCAATCAAAAACAGAACATTCAGTCAAGATCTGATCATTCGTCATCGGGAGGGCAGGTCAGTGTCACCAGATAAAAACATCTGAGCGCAGTCGCAGTGCCACGTGGATTACTCAAAGTTTGTGCGTGCGAAAACAATGACTGCTGCAGCTGTGCGTTCACAGATCACATAGCTTTGAAGGCCTCGCATGTGGAAGCCAATATACAATTGAAGTGATTAACACCAGCGGAGAAAAAATTTGTCAACCTGCAACTCTGAGCCTCCATACTAGTAAGTTTAATAGTTTAGGACCCAATATGGGTTGTGAGTACCCACAGTGGAGAGAGTAATTGAAAGAGAGAGAGACAGACAGAAATTAGTTGGTGCACAAATTAATTGTAGCAGGAAATGCCAAGTCCGAAGAGAGCTGAAATATGCCAATACAACTGAACATACATGTCAGATTAATAGTATAAGCGTATAAAGAAAATATAGATTTTGTTTTGTTTTCCTCTTCTAACTGGTTTCAGCCTTAGTTCTCTTCACTAATCATAGTTTGGTCGTTTGAAACGATGTACGGCACAGAGACACCGGATTTATTCAGTGGATTTACAATGATAATACAATGGTTTGTTTAAAGGAAACCTGGGTTTAAAGAAAGTGTTTAAAGAATATTGTAGCGATCGGAGCGGCGGATCGAGTTGGGCGGCGCTGGTGGGCGCATTGCATGATGGGACAATCCTTAGATGCATTTCTGTTATGTTGATGTTCTGGTGTTTAAGATTATGTGTGTTTTCTAGGGTCTGTTATGTTGTGCTCAAATGTTACTGTTTAATGTTTTAATTAAATGTTTGATGTTTTGTTACAGTTTAATGTGTAGGAGTGTGGGCACCATGACCCAACTTGGTATGGCTGTGGGTGAAGTTCTTAGTTCGACGCCTTAATAAAGTGTCTATTTCCTGGGGTCGTGCGGTGTATGAAACACAGGAAGGGCAGCAAAATTAATACCAGTCTCCTGTCTCGTTCATCTAGCCAAGCTTGCCACATTGGTGTCAGAAGTGGGATATAGCTACTAGAATGCAGATGGAGATGGAGATTGAAGAGCTGGAGAGGGCCCTAGGGCAGACCCAGGGCCACTTGCGAAGCCTGATGCGGCAAAAGATGGAGTCTAATGAGGATGGACAACGCCTAGCCCTCCCTGATGGCTGCAGCACCAGACGGCTACGCCAGCAGGGGAACGTCTCAAGGCCTCACCCACCACCCATGGCTACGGAAGACCCTCGACTGCCCAGGACGGCTACTACCAGCGAGGGCCTGCTACCTACCAACACCCCCGACCAGCCACGGGTCTTCACCCCTGGCCTACAAGGCTCCTCAATCAAGCCAAGGACATCAGTCAAACTACCCAAATACGATGGGACGACACAGCTGGAGCCATATTTGTCACAAGTCCATCTAGCAGCCCAACACAGCGGCTGGGACAGCGAAGAGGCTGCCACCCATCTAGCCCTAGCATTAGAAGGCAAGGCAGTGCAGGTGCTTCGTGACCTAGCTCCAGCGGAACAAGGGGACCTACAGGCCCTAAAAATGGCGTTAAAGAGGAGATTTGGACAGCGGCTCCTTGTTGACCAGAGCCGGGAGGAACTAGCCAGCCGCCGCCGCCAAGGAGAAGAAAGTTTGGGTACCTTCGCAGCAGATGTGCAGCTACACGCTCGACTGGGTTACCCGCACTTCCAAGCAGCGGCACAAGAAGAACTAGCCCTCCACGCCTTCCTGAGAGGACTTGCACCTGAGCAGTTGCGTCAGCATGTCGCTCTCATCAGACCCCAGACCCTCGGTGATGCACTCCACGAGGCTGAACGAGCAGAGGGAGTACTCACCGCATGGCCCAGCCAGAAAAGAACTCTCCACCAACAGCCATGCGTCAGGCTTACCGATTATGACGAGGAAGAAGAAGCAGAAGAGGTCCGTCAGGTGAGGCCTCCACCACAACGAATGCAGCCCTGGCCTCCAGCACCCAGGCGGCGTCCCCCCCAGCCTACTGACCGCTGCTATCGTTGTGACGAACCGGGTCACATAGCCAGAAATTGCCCAGCCCCAACTCCGAAACCCAGAGTCACTTCACCAGCGGGAAACGACAGAGGAATGGTGTAGCGAGGGGTGCACCATTCCGGCCTCCAGCCCCCCTCCATGGCCGATGCACTTTAGTCGGCCGCCTCGGACACACTGAAGGGCTGTACCTGAACTGCAAACTGGATGGCCAACCGTGTCGGGCGCTGGTCGACACTGGGTCCACCATCTCCTTGGTACGACCTGGCATCCTCCCTGGTACTAGCGGAGACCTCCCAAAGACTTGGTCAACAACCACCACTCAGATGCTCACGGTAACGGGGGAACGAGCTGGCATGAGAGGGACCAAGAGACTGAAAGTCCAGGCTGGGGCCCAGGAGCTGGTGCACAAGTTCTGGCTTGCTGATATTCGGGACCCATGTATCATCGGCTTGGACCTGTTGACCCGCTGGGGTGCCTGTGTCAACGTGTTAGGAGAAACCATCACCCTTGGCACAGAGGTTGTGGCACTCCAGTCCGGTAGGGCCGCACCACCACCTATGCCGTCCATCGCCAGTGGCCCTGCACATCCACAGGCCACCTTGGCTGCCTCCATTGCACCAGCTGTCTCTTCCTCCAGTGAGACTGTGGAAGCCGTCCGTGATTTGTGGGAGCGCAGCAGTGCTGGCCTGGACCCTGAACAGCAGCATCAGTTGAAGTGCCTTCTGGAAAATTATATGGACATATTTGCGGCAAAAGACAAAGACTGCACGCAGACAGGGCTGGTCCAGCATTCCATCGATACCGGCTCTGCACAGCCCATCCGTCTGCGGCCCAATCGACTGGCCCTCAGTAAGCAGCAAGCTGCAGAGGAGAAAATTTGCGAGATGGCTGCTGCAGGAGTAATTGAGCCCTCGGACAGTCCATGGGCAGCCCCGGCCGTACTGGTAAGGAAGAAGGACAACAACTGGCGGTTCTGTGTGGACTATCGACGTCTCAACAATGTCACCAAAAAAGACTCGTACCCCCTACCTCGTATTGACGATGCTCTCGATTACATCGCGGGGTCCAGCTGGTTCAGCTCCCTTGACCTGCGCAGCGGTTACTGGCAGGTAGAGCTGTCCCCCGACGCAAGACCTAAGACCGCCTTCACCATCGGGCAAGGGCTGTGGCAATTCCGCGTCATGCCATTTGGACTCTGCAACGCGCCGGCTACATTTGAGCGGCTGATGGAAAGGGTGCTGGCGGGCATTCCCCGGAATCATTGCGTTGTGTACCTCGACGACCTGCTGGTACATGCCAATGACTTTGACAGAGCCCTTATCAACCTCCAAGAAGTCTTCAATGCCATCCGCCATGCCCAGTTGCGACTCAACCCTGCGAAGTGCCGACTGCTAACAAGGGAAACAGCTTTCCTGGGCCACATTGTCAGTGCTCGTGGTGTAGCTACAGACCCAGCAAAGGTGACTGCAGTAAAGGACTGGCCAACCCCAGCTAACGTCAGTGAGTTGAGAAGTTTCCTGGGCCTGGGGTCATACTATCGGCGCTTCATCCGAGATTTTGCTTCGATTGCCAGTCCCCTCCATCGTCTGACTAACCTGGGCCAGCCATTCCTCTGGGATGACACCTGCACCGTAGCTTTCAACCAACTCAAGGTATCGCTAACCAAAGCCCCGATCCTTGCCTACCCTGATGCCCGCCGGCCCTTTATTGTGGACACTGACGCCAGCAATGTGGGGATCGGGGCTGTCCTTTCCCAACACGGGGACGAGGGGGAACGTGCAGTGGCATACTTCAGTCGATCCTTGAGCCGGGCGGAGAGGAACTACTGTGTGACACGACGTGAGCTGCTAGCGGTGGTCCGGGCGCTACAGCACTTCCGGCCATACCTGCACGGCAGCCACTTCCTGATCCGCACTGATCATGCCTCGCTCACTTGGCTCCTGAATTTCAAAAATCCGGAAGGGCAGGTTGCTCGATGGCTGGAGGCCCTACAAGAGCATGATTTTGAAATTCAGCATCGGGCAGGGCGACATCATGGCAATGCCGATGCACTCTCCAGACGCCCCTGCGAGGCTGTCGAGTGCCGTTACTGTCAGCGACAGGAGGAACAGGACCAATCAATGCCAGCGGTGACGATGGTGCAGGCGGTTGACAACGAAGCAGACCTGTTCCCACTGACAAGCCTGCAGTTGGAGCAGCAGCAGAAAGAGGACGGGACTCTGGCGTTAGTTAGAAGTTGGCTGGAAGCAGGGCAGCGCCCCGAGTGGGCTGTGGTATCAGCACTGGGGCCCGAGGTAAAGGCCTACCACTCGCAGTGGGGTAACTTCGAGTTCCATGACGGGGTGGTGTACCGGAGGTGGAGGGCTCCCGAAAGAGGACGCGACCTTGTACAATTGCTGGTGCCTCGCACACTCCGCCCCCAAGTCCTGAAGCTTGCCCACGGCTCGGTGGGGGCGGGGCACTATGGGAATACCAAGACTCTCTACCGCCTCAGAGAACGGTTCTACTGGCCTAGCTGTCGACGGGACGTTGAGCTGTATGTGCATTGCTGCGACCTTTGCACTGCCCAGAAGGGGCCAACCCAGCGCTCTCATGCCCCATTGCAGCAGTACCTGGTGGGGGCTCCGATGGAGCGAGTAGGAGTGGACATTCTTGGGCCCTTTCCGGTCACGGATTCTGGCAACCGTTATGTCCTCGTGGCCATGGACTATTTCACTAAGTGGCCCGAGGCTTATGCTGTGCCGGATCAGAGCGCCGTCACGACTGCAGAGAGACTGGTGGAGGAGATGTTTGCCCGCTTCGGGGCCCCCGCTGAGCTGCACAGCGACCAAGGGCGAAACTTTGAGTCCCAGGTCTTCAGCGAGGTTTGTCGTCGGCTCGGGGTGAGCAAGACCAGGACGACACCCCTGCACCCCCAGAGTGATGGCTTGGTGGAACGGTTCAACCGCACGCTAGCCACCCAACTTGCTATCCTCACCAGCCAACACCAGCGTGACTGGGACCGCCACCTACCATTGGTCCTGTGGTCCTACCGGACAGCTGTCCAGGAGTCCAGCCGATGCACACCTGCTGCCCTCATGTTTGGGCGAGAACTACGGACCCCAATCGACTTGGTGTTTGGGGCTCCCCCCGAGCCCGAGATCAGCGGAGGGACAGCGATGGACTACTGTCGTCGATTGAGGGATCGCCTGCAGGTGGTCCATGACTATACTCGCCAGGCCCAGGCCAGCTCCGGAGTGCGGCAGAAACGAGCCTATGACACCAGGGGCCGGGGGCAAGCACTCATACCCGGGGACCGGATCTGGGTGTATTGTCCAGTCCGGAAGAAGGGCGTCTCCCCCAAGCTTTGCAGCCACTGGCAAGGGCCCGGCGAGATTTTGGAACGCCTGTCGGAGGTGGTGTACCGGGTGCGCATGCCTGGCCGGGGACGCACAGTGGTGTTACACCGGGACAGACTTTCACCGTACCGCCCCCTAGCTCCGCCCACGGTTGGAGAGGACAGTGACGTTTGCAGACCATGTGCTGGTACAAGTGGTTCCCCAAATGTGCCTTCTGCAAGCCGACGACGGCCTGTACGCCAACGGCGTCTACCGGGACGTTGGAGAGACTTTGTGCTAGGTGATGGGGTCGTTGAGGACAACTGACCCCTCAGGTGGGGGCTATGTAGCGATCGGAGCGGCGGATCGAGTTGGGCGGCGCTGGTGGGCGCATTGCATGATGGGACAATCCTTAGATGCATTTCTGTTATGTTGATGTTCTGGTGTTTAAGATTATGTGTGTTTTCTAGGGTCTGTTATGTTGTGCTCAAATGTTACTGTTTAATGTTTTAATTAAATGTTTGATGTTTTGTTACAGTTTAATGTGTAGGAGTGTGGGCACCATGACCCAACTTGGTATGGCTGTGGGTGAAGTTCTTAGTTCGACGCCTTAATAAAGTGTCTATTTCCTGGGGTCGTGCGGTGTATGAAACACAGGAAGGGCAGCAAAATTAATACCAGTCTCCTGTCTCGTTCATCTAGCCAAGCTTGCCACAATATCTATTCACATGTGTTTTGCCTATAGTGACCGATGAGGGTGATTATGAGTCTTATCATGGTGTCCCATGCTAACGGGGTTCTTGACTCCAGTCCCAGAGGCGCCACAGGATGTGGCTCTTTCAGAGCAGATCCTGACATCAGTGTTTGTAACCTGGAGGCCACCGCCAGGACAGGTGGAGGGGTACAGGGTAAGACATGCACTTCACTGCATCGGAATGCCATATTCCTCAAAATGTTCTTTTTCAAAGAACAGAGAAGGCCACGTGTGTTTTGCACTAAGCTGGTTACTTAGAAACCGTCGTCGGTACACCGCAGATTTGGTTACCAGCCCTTTAAAGATGTATGACCCCAGTAGAGGACCAGGGAGAATGACCAAGCACATTACATGCACACACAATATCCACTAAAGGAAGAAAGTGGCAGGTTTATGCAGATGGTAATTCAAACTTCTTTAATTTTCTCAGCTTGTTTTGGGCCTGCGCTCTGTCGACAGGAAATCGTGGATCGAGGTTCTTGTCCTGGACGCACGTTATGAGATCAGGGATTTGATCCCAGGGTCGGACTATTGTGTCAGCCTGCAGAGTGTGCTCGGCTCGGACACGAGTGCGGTAGTCCACCGAGAGTTCAGCACACGTAAGAGATACTCATCCACACACGCACACATACAGAAACACACCTGTGAATATTCAGGACAGAATTTCAGGGAGTTTTGCCTTGCAAAGATATAAAAAGCTGTTAGTGATTACTTGATGCATATTTCAGGCCCGGCAGGAATATGCGCTCTTCATTTAGGCCACGTGAACTCTTCCTCTGTCTCGGTGAGCTGGGACAGTGCGTTTGGAGAGTTTGAGTTTCACAGAGTCACTGTGACCAACACCTCCGGCACAACAACGCACACCGTTCCCAAGGAGGAACGGGTTGCCGTGATTACGGGACTGGTGGACGGCTGCAGTTACAACGTGAGCGCAGAGAGAGTCAGGGGAGTGTCAGCGGGGATCGCTGCCTCTCTGCCAGTGACCGTAGGTAGACGACATTACAAAGGCTCCAACACAACATCAACATCAACTAACCCCATCACCAATTCGATGTTGTTTTTCCCCCTCTCTCACTCAATTCCTGCCTCTCTTGTCCTTTTATAAGTGCCAGCACGAGTGCGAGGGATGCGTTTCGCCAACGTGTCTGCGCGCGCTTTCTCGCTACTTTGGAAGCAGGCGACTGGTTGTGTGGATCATTATCAAGTCAACCTTCTACCAAACCAAGGAGAGGTCACAGTTTACCGTGCGGGTGATGGATACATTCAGGTACACACGCATCCTCAGAGAAACTCACACACTTTCGCTTTGATTTGAAAACAAATGGCATCTCTGAACGGACACACCGAATAAAGTTATCACGACGGCTGCATCACAGTGGACTTCAGAACACGCAGTGTTATGAAGAGCCGTAAAACGGTCAGAGGTGGCATTGTAGCGACGTGCTGCAGAGTTATAATACTAGATGTTCAATCTGCACAACCGTGCAACAAACATGTATGCTTCTTTGTCCCTTCTCCCACTCGACCAGAGACGTCCCGCCCCACGTCATCTCTGCCCAGCTGCCAGGTGTCAGATACCCCCAAAATGTAACCATACACACTTGCACACACACTGAGCGCACAGGGTTGAGTAATCAATCTTATTATTTATTAAGTTGGCTTCATAAGCTGAAGCCTGAATCATTCATTTGCTTAAGGAGGAGAGAGAGATACCACAGGGAGAATGTTAGCCCCGTGCTAATGAGTGGATTCACTCACCTGCGTTGTTTGCCGCACACATTTTGGAATACCTCAAGACCAAGAGCGGTTAATATCCAATTCCTGGACAACTAACCCTGTGACCTTTACTCATGCCGCTAACCAGCTCGTAGAGCGTGGAGGCATTTGTCTTCACCCCAGTGGATTACCTGCAGATTACCTGCAGACCATTGCTAACCATTACTGCCCTAACACTGGATGCAGCTCCACTGACGACACTTCTAACCTGCTGCGCCTCAACTAAAGCTAACTCTGCTAACCAGCATGGCCTTCTCCTCACTTGTCACGTTGCTCACACTCTGCCTCGGACAGGTACACTCACAGGTAAGAATTCAACATCAATATCAGACATAGATGTGCACTTAGATGTTTATAAGCTCGGACGTTAAGAAATATCACACCTAGAGACTGTTTATCATATTTCTGGTATATAACATCAGGTATGAGTGTCACAATGCAAACATATTAATGTCACAGGTTCAAATGTATAAAAGCAAAATGACTGCAGCACAGTTCTTCTGTTCTTCTGTTGCAAAAATATATTCCGAGACAAAAATGCAACAACAAGCTGTCAAATTGACTTGTTATGATATTTTAGTTTGCTACATAATGAAATACGGAAGGCTAAGCGCCCTTTTTGTTATTACAGATTTTTTTGTAATTTAGCTTTATACCGGGCTCTATTTTGGGAGATTTGTCAGAGGAGTGCTTTTTTTTTACTGTTCTACACTAGTAATTGCCAACCAAGCTTGTGTGTACATGGAATGCTTGTTGCAGTTCTGACAGCTTGAAACAATTGGATCAGCCTATTTGAAAAAATAGATTTAAAACAAATACATATCATCTCTATATATTCTGTTTATATTTACGAAAGCACTGAAAAAAGCGTTGCCTAAAATGTCCAATTATAGGTTCACAATTATGAAGATCTGCTGTCAGAATATCTAGAGTTGGACTCTTGCCAAATCCAGCAGTAATACATTTCAATTGAGAGATAAAGCAATGTACGATAAATTATCACCTTTGGGAAATCAATTTTTTGACGGAGTCAGCCGCATGATCAATACGAACGAGAGCGGTGAGTCGCACACACGCTGTTCACCGTCCTTTGAACCGCTTTAGATTTTGACCAATAGAGTCATCAAGTTCTTGACTGCCCTCTGCTGTTTAATTCAGTCCTTCATCGAAGGAACGAGATTAGTACAGTTGGTGTGTGTTTAATTTCTCTTCGGTAACTTAAGACTGGGCTTTTGAACCGCAGGATGAATGGCTCTCCGGTGAATGTCATTGAAATGCCGCTACTATGTGAGGCCTTATTCATCAGAGTGCGGCCTCAATTGCACTCTAATTGACACACTCAAAAAATTTGTTTTTTTTGGTGTTTTTTTTGGTGTTGAACACATTAGTGTTGTGGAGAGACACTATTTTGCTCTGTTGTCTCATTCAAACACATGAACATTTGGTCTTTTCCAGTGGATGGCCCACCGTTAGGCCTCGAAGGAGAGGCTGTGGGCTCCAATGGTATTCTTCTCTCCTGGACGATGCCATCTGATGCCAACAATATTGACGGATATGTCATCAGGTAAGTAGTTGTTATTAAAAAAAATATTTTTCTTTTGTTTAGGTGTGGCTCCACAAAGGCTGTAAGTGTCAACGTCACAATGCAGGAGAATAAAATAAAATAAATTATAGTTGCAACCAAAAATGAGGCGCTAACTCATCCTGCGATCAGGAAAATATAAAGTCTCAAACAAACAAATATTCAAATAAAATGTGAGAAAAAGAGGGGGGCCAAAATAGGGAAGAAGTGGATACTTTTTGTTTATAATTATCAATTATTAAATACTGAATATCATACAGAAGATATCTTAGTGTATAGGGAAATAAAAATTCTAGTCTATCATTTAACTCCTGGTTTCTAAGTACCTTTGTGTACAGTGTATTACACGCAGGGGAATGAGTCCATTGCTGTGTTTTCAAGTCAAGTCCTAAAAATGCTTCATTACAAGTTAAATGATTAAAAAGCAAGTTATTATTAATATTATTAGCAATAGAGATATTATAAAGAACTTTTAACTGGTTAAATTCAACACCAATGCCTTTATATGACCTATAAATGAGACCATTATTGAGAAGATTTTCTATTTCTGTAAAATCAATTTTAATGCTTGTTGTTATTGAGAATCCGCTTTAAAAAATTAAAATTAATGCAAGTAATGCAGGACCACCAGAAGGTCCTTAAGCTTAGACTCCGGCAAGGCAGCGGTTCCTCTTCCACTTAGGAGCAGAGCTTCGCCTTGCTCAAACAATTCATGAAGAAGGTTCCGTGTAGAAGTTTTAGAACAAATACATTTTAAAAAGTTGATTTGTGTTGATACATAAAAAAGAAAAACAATGTGAAAAATGTCCCTTCTAAAACATAAAAATCAGAGGTAGCATTGAATACAATTGTTGAGTATATTCTCTGTCATTGAAGTGAATGTACATCTTTTACCAATGAGCTCTGAAAGTGACTTTCTACCTGTAGGTACAAGGAGGTGTGTCCCTACCCAGATACCACCTTCACACAGGTGACCAAGTACCTGGACGGTCCTGAAACCCTGCTAACTGACTTTACCTCAGGGTCCACATACCACATTGAGGTAGGATATACAACTCAGGATGCATTATTTATGACCATTAAGATCTAGCTGGTAGGGATTTACCCTGTTGAACTCACATCACTTTAACGGAATGAGACATGAAACAAGTGAAAAAAAAAAATATATATATATATATATAGCCATAGCAAACATAAATTTGATGCATCAAAAGTAGTCTAAAAATGAATAGAACAAGCAACAGAAAGTCTGATGTATGTGTATATGTATATATATATATACACCCATATCCAACAATCTGAGGTGTATCTCGATAACAAACACAGCTCTTCCTGGACTCTACTGCGGGCAGATCACAATGGGCCGGACTATTCTCTTGATCTGGCTGAATGCTGGTAATTGATCTGTCCTGATTTCATTATTAATCAGGTAAACAGATCTATGGTCAAGACTCTTTCCACTGTCTGTTGTCACTGAGCTTGAATGTGATCATGCTTATTAGTTTTCAGAATTCATTAACCCACAATGACCTTTATACCAGTGGACTCTGTGGGACTAACCCACATCATGATAGCTGCACATTCTGTATGTGTGTGCACGCGCCTATGAGTTTGTGTGCATGTATCGTATTACTTCTTCCCACCTTGGAGTGTTTCAGCCAAAACACCAAGCCGTGAAAAAAGGTCTGCTGACAGATCAATAAAAGTTGTATTCATGTTTATTTGACATGAGCTGCATTAATTGTAGATACTGTGAAGTTTTGGTAGTATCTAGTAGTAGTAGTATTTATTATATTTTTTTTGGGAGGGGGGGGGGGCAATTTGAGTAGGTTATTTTGCAATAAACTGTACCATGCTGGTGTTTTTTGCTCTCTGGGCATAAACCTCTGTGTGTTGATTTTCTAGTATTCGAATGGAACATTTTTAACCCTCCCCCACCAAAAACCATTTAACACTGTGTTTAAAACACGTTCTATTTTTGTTACATATCAGATTGATTTGGGTGTGCATCTTCTGCAGCACCTGCCCTGCTGACAAACTTGACGTCAAAGGTTGTTGAGAATAGATGTTTCAAGATATATTTAGCTATGCATCAGTCATTATTGTGCATTTAGATTAATTCCGACTTTTGCCTAGTAATACATTTTTGATTTTGATTTATTGTCATGAATTATTTTTCTTTCATTTTGATTTATAGTTTAAATCTTTGAGAAGATTAAAGCTGCAGAGGCTGAATATCTGTTTACATAGTCTTGACTACCAGAGGTATAATGTTATATCAACATTGATCTTGTTTTACGAAGAACACTGAATCTCCTTTTGCTTACAGTGATTAAGCACTTAATCTGGATCGGATAACTTCCCATTGACAGGGACATTAATTGATGAATAATGACTAAGTAAAACCATCTCTCTCTCGCTGTAGGTGGCAGCCATATCTCCAGCTGGAACAGGAGCCTTCAGCAAATCTATTTACATAAAGACTGCTGAGTCCCGTGGGTGTTCATGCACGCAATAATGTCAAAGTCTGAAGTAGTAATTGCGTATACAGACCATTGTTTGTCTGAATGTGTGTAAATTGATTTGTGTGTGTGTGTATCTCCTGCAGCCCCTGGCCTGGTGACAAACCTCACCGCGTTCGCTCAAAACCACACCTCTGTCATGGTTACCTGGTTCCTGCCGCACCGCATCAACGGTCTCATCACAAAGTTTGCCGTCAAAGCCAAACACGCTCGTACCGGGCAGACGGTCCGCACGCTGGAGGTCAATGCAGAGGACATCATGATCGGAGCGCTGCCTCACTGCAATGTAATGCACTACACTGACACCTTCCGTCCTCCTCAGTTTTATTGTCCCTTTGATTTCTTATATAATAATGCTTCTTTGTACATCATATATGATTTCCAATGCGCAGGATGCGGCGGACATCCTGTCCCGAGCGACTTTCAGCCCCTTGGAGATTACCGCGTCGTCTTCACTCATCACCCTCTCCGCCATTCCCCCCGCGGCCTCCTGGAGTGTGCCCATATCAGTGGGTGTTGATCAACTGCGACCTTACACCGCCTATCTGTTCGAGGTGTCTGCCTTCACGTCTGATGGAGAAGGACAGATAGCCTCCACCATGGTCCGCATGCCAGAATCAGGTCTGGCGAAAGAGGCAGAGAGGCTGTGCATTTTCGTTTAATTTGTGACGCTTATTAAGATGTTGCAATATGTACTGCCTGCAGTAAAATCTTTATGTATGTCTCATTGTTTATGGCAGCCCCAGAAGATCCTCCCCAAAACTTTTTCGTATTGAACATGACGTCGAGATCAATCTCCGTGTCCTGGGGCTCTCCCAACATTATCACAGGAAAATTCACCTACGTGCTCTACCTGTATGGACCTACAGGTTATTAAACATAAACAGCATATGCAGACTCACACTCTAAATGGATAGAAATCCATACCGTTTTCAATTTCCCATTCATTTCAGGATATTTGTAGGAGAACAGCACAGCAGACACGCGGCTTGCTCTGACTGGTTTGACCCCCTACACAAGGTACACGGTGGCCGTGTAATGGGAAAATGATATGTGACCCTTTTAAATGCTTCATTCGTATAACCAGTTTATTAGTTGCAAGTGCTTAGGTCACAAAGGCCCTGACATAAGAACTGATGTCTCCCACTTGGATTAGATGTTTCCAGCGTCATAGCTGTAGAGATTGAACAAAGTGTTTGTTATGTCTATGACCACCTTTGTTTTAGCATGTTGGGAGAGCAAGGATACGGTCAAAGAGCTGACGTGTCTTACATGGATAAGATGTTCCCAGTATCCTGACTGTAGAGACTCAACAAGATGGTTAACGGTTTCTGTTGACGCCACCGATATCTAAGTTTAGGTATAAGAACTGCCTCGATGTGTTGGGGGAGGAAGGAGGTTCTTGACAGTCTACTGACCATGTAGCTGTTGTGACTCTTTTTACCTTGCAATGAAATAAACGGAGAAAAGACATACTTGACTCAGAGCCTTTGATTCTTACTTAACGATTGTCTGTGCAAAATCTTCCACCACAATTTGGTGTCAGAAGTGGGATCGTTTGAAGCTCCGTCGGGACTCCGAGGACGTCCGGGAAGTGGCCACTTCAGGATCCACCAAACGTGATTCTGCCCTATACCTCATCACACTCAGAGAGAGGGGACCGGCGACCAAAAGAGACCTGATTGGCTTCAACACGATCCGATGAGGAAGATTTTCACACGAATCGGGTAAGAAGTTGATATTCTGATTTTCAAACGGGGCTTCCTGAATTATAACGGGTGATAACAGATTACAAAGACGGGTATTTAGTACTTTGGGATTTTTTTTAATTATTTTTTCTCTCTCTTCTTAGAAAATCCAAATTTCGGTTATTTGATTGGGCTTCTAATGATGATAACTTTTTATCCGGTTATTTGAAAAATGTGTATAAAATTATAAGAGTAATTGTACAGTATTTCCGGTTCATCAGCATCCAACTTTTTACTGAGGAAGACAGGGAGCAATGTGCACATTTACGATTGTATTCAGACTAACTATCTGAAAATCGCATAATTGTGACCCTTGACCAAGGGGGAAGACAGGGGCAATTTGCGTCGCATTATTGTGACCCTTGACCTAAAAGGGGAAGACAGGGGCAATTTGCGTATTACGATTGTATTCAGACTAACACTCTGAAAACGCATAATTGTGACCCTTGACCAAAGGGGAAGACAGGGGCAATTGACAATTGTGACCCTTGACCGAAGGGGAAGATAGGAGGGATTTTGAGAGTTCACTGAAATCGCAAAATCTCAGCCCTTGACCTAACAGGAAGACAGGAACAATATCGGGGTTTTCGGACAGAAGTCTGAAAACAGATATTTGCGCCCTTGACCTATATTTATTAACCAATAGTTCTGGTTGGGTTTTAACTTGTATTTTTCCTACGTAAAAGAAAATCAAGACTTATAGTGACGACTATATTTTAAGTAATAAAAAGTATACTTCACCACGCCTGAAAGATGGGTGGTGTACACGGTAAAGGTAAAAAGGAAATGGGTTCTCCGGAGGGACCCATTGTGGATCTGATGAGAAGGAAATATGGAGATCAATCTCTAGAGTTTTTGCCCGAGTGGTCAAAAGATTTTGGGTTCCCTGCAAATGGTTCTTTCAGTAGAATAAAACTGAACATGTTACGAACAGGCTTAGAGGCAAAAGAGAAGGGTATAAAAACTCAGAGGGTGATAAAAGGCAAAGACTTGGAGGACATTGAGAAACAAAGTAAATGGTTAAAATGGTGGGAGGATGAATGTGAATGTGAATGTAGAGAAAGGAAACAAATGGCTAAAGAATTGACATGCGCAAAAACCACATTGGTTGAAAAACCAGATCCAAATGTTATTGAACAAAATGACCGATGTGCTTCTTCTCCCTTGTATCCGAGTCTCACAGGGGCTGGGGGCCCTCTCCTCAACACATGCCCACCACCGTACCCTGCTTCACCTGCGAACCAGCAACCTTTGTCTGCATGGTCACAAGCTCAAAAAGTTCACTACACCCGGCAGAGGGAGGAAAAGGAAGCGGCAGTGAAAGCAGCACAGGAACGACTCCTCGGCGAAGAGGAGGAAAAGAGACAGGCCGCTCTCCTCACTCGATCTCGCTCTCCAGGAGCAACCGGAGGGGACACTTCTGCCATCAACAAACTGATTGCAGAGCAACCATCTACATCAGATGTTTTCCCCCTCTTTCGACCCAGAGGGAGTTCCCCGGATGCAAAATCTGTGCTCCAAACCCCAATGATTCAAGTACCAGGACACTCAGGTCCCATACTTGTTTTCCGGCCTTGGACTGATACGGACATTAGAGCTGCAATGGCTCATCTCCCGCCGATACAGCACTCGGGAAGACTGTTTGCTGAAGCATTCATGGACTTCTGTAAGCAATTCCTGCCCAACTTTGCTGAAATTCGACGTGTTCTAATGAGTCACGTGGGTCCGACTCACTACCAAAAGCTCAACCAGCTGGTTGCAGGAGACACCAGTGCGGCAGACGTTGAATGGAGTTCAAATCAAAATAAGCCGTACAGAGACGCACTCACGGCTTTGAGCGACGGTATGAGACATTGTTCCCTGACAAAGTGGATATGACTCCCATCAACAATACCAAGCAGGCAGCGGCTGAGTCCGTCCATGATTACTACCAAAGACTTCTCACAGTGTTTAATCTTAACAGTGGCATTCCACAACCCGCCGTGTTAGGAGACGCTCTGGGGACGTGGGAATCACACCTGAAGAATGCTTTCATGAATGGACTATTGCCCGACATAAAAATGAATGTGCAGCGCTCTGTGGCTGGAATGGAAGACTCGCGACTCGCGGATGTAAAGAAACATGCTGCGCATGCGCAATCCATGGACATAGAGAGAACTGACCACGAGGGGAAAAGGCGCTCTCGTCAGATTGAACTCGCCCAACTGACTATGCTCCAAGCTGTCACTCAACTTGCCAGAAACGACCGCCCACGGGATCCCAACCAACGGGGCGGATTCAGGGGGCGTGGTCGGGATATGACGAGGGGACGCTCCTCCTGGAACCAGGAGGGATCACAGCTGTCTCCACCCAATGACTATGATACGTGTTTCCGCTGTGGCGAACAGGGACATTGGCACAGAGAATGTCCACAAAATGCACCTCGTAGAGGATGGGGGCGTGGACTGGCCAGACGAGGAAGGGGTGGCAACGCACATTCCGATTGACGTGAGGCGGAGGGGGAGGAGGCTGCATGTGAGGGGGAGACGGCAACCATGCTGAGGCCTCACATGATAAGGGAAGTAAAACACACACACACCGCAGCCTGCAATGAAGAAACGCTTTCTGCACTAACTCCCTGCACACACACACACACACACACACACACACACACACACACACACACACTCACACACTCACACACACACACCAGAGCAACAACAAGCTCTCGTGGACATCACAGAGCAATGGAGAACACAACAAAAGCTTTCACTTAAACACACATATGCAAAGTTTTCAGGAAAATCATTTGAAAATATGCCCACCACTATGGTGCAAATTCAAGGGAAACTTTTATCGTTTTTGGTTGATTCGGGGGCTACACATTCTGTAATACAACAAAAGTATTTTCCAGGTCAGAAACTTAGTGGAAAACAGGTTTTCTCACAAGGAGCTTCAGGGATGACTATTGTAGAGAGATTTACGGCACCTATGACCAGTACACACACTGACTCAACTGACCCTGAACCAGACATCACAGTAAAACATTCCTTTTTGCTGTCCTCTTGCTGTCCCATTAATCTAATGGGCAGAGACCTCATGTGTTCTTTCGGCATTAGCCTCATCTCCACTCCTACAGGGTTGCAAGTGGTGAGATGCAGAGCCATTGACCAGATGGCAAATACAGTTATAAGTGATCCAATGTTTGTGTACCAGTGGTGGCTTCCGGTTGACCCACAATCAGAACTGTCCCACCTGGCAGCATCACGCGTCCAGTCTGAGGCAGAGTGCATGGATGCTTCATATCTCCACTGCACAGCTCATGTGTCACATGGGCCAGATAAGCAATATGATGCATTATTTCTACAGGATCTGAATGATCAAATTGCATGTATGACATTGTTTTGGTCCACACTTAAATGTGCTGTTTCCGTTTCTCTCACCCCCTCTCAGCAGCACCTCTTTAATGTGGACTCTTCTTTCCCACACATCTCCTTGTCTAAAGCAGCAACAGACCAATGGAGAGATTTGGGACCTTTTGTCGCAGAGGCATTGGCAGATTGGGAGGCTACACCAGATCCACTTGTGATGCGCTCTCCGTCGACAGGCTTCTTTAAACAGCCATTCGCATTTTGCACACCTGCTCTCAGATCTGTTTATGTCGTGGATGAAAATAACATATTTTCTGACACACACACTGATACATTTTTGACTAATGTCTCCTCTATTTCTCCTGCACTCAGTTCTGTTCCAGACACCTTGTGGGCAGCGCATAAATATGACGTGGGACTCATCAAAAAATGTCAACCTGTGGTCATCACTCCTCGATCAGACTTCCGTCCCCACAAACATCAATACCCACTGCGCCAAGAGGCCATTGACGGTATAACACCGGTGTTCAACTCCCTCTTAAAGGCCGGAGTCATTGTTCCATGTCCTGACTCGCCGGTAAGAACACCTATTTTTCCAGTTAAAAAGATCAGAGATGCAGGCAAACCAACTGAGTGGCGCTTCGTGCAGGACCTAAAAGCAGTTAATGCAGCCGTCCATGCACGAGCCCCAAATGTTCCCAACCCTTACACCATTATGGCACAGGTTCCACCTGATGCTCGATGGTTTTCCGTGGTTGACCTCTCAAATGCTTTTTTCAGTGTCCCGGTGGACATTGACAGTCAGTTTTGGTTTGCGTTTAATTTCAATGGCAAGCCTTACACTTTCACACGCTTGTGTCAGGGCTACACAGAATCACCTACGATCTACAACGAGGCACTCAGGGAAAGTTTGGAGAGCCTCACTTTGTCTCCAGGAACAGCGCTTTTGCAGTATGTTGATGACTGTTTAATTGCAGCTCCAACACAAAAGCAGTGTGAACGGGACACACTCAAATTGCTTCAACACTTAGCAGCGGAAGGACACAAGGCCAGCCTATCCAAACTACAGTTTGTTTCACAGAACGTTCATTTCCTAGGCCATAACATTTCCGGTGAAGGGAAGACACTATCACCAAAACGCATCGCCTCAATTGTAACACTTCCAAAACCACAAACCAAGAAACAGATGATGTCATTTTTGGGAATGTGTTCCTACTGTAGGTCATTTATTCCAAATTACTCCCAACTCGAGCAACCTCTGTCCGCATTGATACATGGAAAAAATCTCAGCGCGCATGATCAAATTCAGTGGCTCCCTGCAGCCTCTCAAGCTTTCACGGACATGAAATGCGCGTTACAAGTTCCTCCGACTTTGGGTCTTCCTGATCCTCACAAACCGTTCACACAAACCGTTGACGAACGTTCTGGATGTATGACATCAGTGCTCCTACAATCCCATGGCGATAAACAACGACCAGTAGCTTATTTCTCTGCAAAACTCGATCCGGTAGCAGCAGGCTTACCACAGTGCCTTCGAGCTGTGGCAGCTGCTGAAAAGGCTTTTACAGCCTCTCGTGACATTGTAGGCTATGCTACGCTAACATTATTGGTTCCACATTCGGTTTCACTGATTCTTCTCGAACAGAAGTCGTCTCATTTATCTGCAGCGCGTTACCTTCAATATCACACATGTCTCCTAGACATGCCGAATGTTACAGTAAAACGCTGCAATGTCCTCAATCCTGCATCTCTTCTCCCCACTCCGGAGGATGGAGAGGAGCATAATTGTTTGGCTGAGCTGGAAGCTCAGTGCACACCTCGACCAGACCTCGCAGACACACCTCTGCTCAACAGTGACATGGTAATGTATGTTGACGGATCTGCTTCACGGGATCCCCTGACTGGTTCTAATCTTGTGGGTTTCTCTGTTGTTTCAGACTCAACTGTTCTGTGTTCCGGCCCTCTTCCATGTCACCTCTCAGCCCAAGCAGCAGAATTAATCGCGCTGACAGAAGCTTGTAAACTAGCTAAGGATAAAACGACAACCATTCACACTGATTCCAGATACGCTTTTGGCGTGGTTCATGATTTCGGCGCGCTGTGGAGACACAGAAATTTCCTCAAATCGGATGGCCAACCAGTGTTACACCACACTCTGATAGCAGAACTATTGGATGCCATTTTGTTGCCCACAGTTATTGCCGTTTGTAAATGTGCAGCGCACACATCCGGCACAGGCGACATCGCAAAGGGGAATGAGCGAGCAGACTTAGCTGCAAAAGCGGCTGCTAGACGTCCTCTTCCCAAACCATCACGCCCAGTTCCTGCCATGTGTTCTCTTCCCTCCTCTCTTGCAGCCGTGCAGTCCCTCTACTTCAGATGAGAGACGTTTTTGGTCCTCCTCAGGCTCCAAATTCATAGACGGCATCTGGTATGGTCCGAATGGTAATCCATGCTTACCTAAACATTTCTTCCCTCACTATGCGAAATTGACTCATGGGTTAGACCATGTGTCAAAAGGGGGAATGTTAAGTATCATTGATGCAACATGGTTCACAAAAGGCTTTGCAGCTTACGCACAAAGGTTCTGCCAAGCATGCATAACATGTGCAACTCACAATGTAGGTCGTTCAGTACAGGTGTCACATCATGCAGCACATCCACCGCCTGCAAGACCATTTGAACATGTAATGATGGATTTTGTGGAACTCTCCCCATCGGAAGGTAAGAAACACTGTCTTGTAATGGTAGACATGTGGTCCAAATGGGTTGAGGTGTTTCCCTCCAGTAAGCAGACAGCCTCCACAGTGGCTAAAGCCTTGATTTCAGAGATCATTCCCCGCTGGGGAATCCCAAGCAAAATTTCTAGCGACAATGGTTCACATTTTGTCAACCAAGCAATCACAGAATTAAGTGCATACCTGGGTATTGACTTAAAAACACACTGCGCATACCATCCAGCTAGTGGAGGAGCGGTAGAGAGAGAAAATGGAACATTGAAAACAAAACTGGCCAAATGTTGCACAGACACAGGTCTACCGTGGACAAAAGCACTGCCCTTGGTTCTGATGTACATGCGGATGAGGAAACGAACACGCAGCAACCTAAGCCCATTTGAAATCCTTTTCGCAGTTCCTCCCCATATAGGTGTGGAAGATCCAGGAACACCCCTCCCTTCCACCACAATGTGCGAGAATGACATGTTAACCTATTGCATTCGACTGTCTTCCACTTTGTCTGATGTAAGAAAACAGGTTGTAGCTGCACTTCCAAGAGAAGCAACGGGTCCACTACACCGACTGCAACCAGGTGACTTCGTGGTGGTGAAGGACTTCAGGAGGAAAAGTTGGAAAGCTAAACGGTGGCAGGGTCCATTCCAGATTCTCCTGGTCACCCAAACAGCGGTCAAGGTAGCTGAAAGAGCAACTTGGGTCCACGCATCCCATTGCAAGAAGGTTCCAGATCCAGTACCAGCAGTGGGCTCAGGCGACCCTACCTCCACAAAAAGTGTCAATCAACCGACACCACCGATCCAGTGACCACGGACGGGCAGTTGACCGACAGACACACAGTGCATTGTGATCTGTGTTGACTGTCTACAACGCGGATGCCTCACAAGAAAGAGGGTTGGCAGACTCCACATCCCAACGTGTACCTGCGGACCAACACAAGAAGAAGAACACGGCCAGGACCCCTCCACATAGACACAGTAGTCGTTTGTGTCACTACGGTTTTTGAGATTTTGTAATCAGCTATCTAAAGAGTGGTTCTCTCTTATCATGGAATGACTCTGACAATAACCCCAACAGTGACTCGGACTCCCTTGACGAGCTGAACACTTACGACCTCGACACGTACGCATAGTGACATAGTGACACACTGTCTGTGTGCATTCCTGGTGTTCTAAATGTTTTTTGTTTCACAGTAGCTTGCTAAAACAATGAGAAATAACATTCTCACAAAAACAGCTTTTATCCCTGCATTTATTAGTATGTAACGTAAATATGATTGATATAATGACCTTTCCACAATATTCTATATCTGTATTGTGTGAAAGGGGATCAAGTTCTGGTATTGTGATTTAAACATGTTCTCATTTCATTTTTTATTTCAATACTGTACACATGACATCTGGGGTGTAACGCTCAAATCCTGTGAGAAGGTTTCCAGTCTTTATCTTCTCCTAACAGATTTCTTCCTATTTTCCCATTTCGGAGGGGTTTTTTAGGGAGTTTTTGTTCTGTGGCAGGAAAAGTTTTGTGAGCGATGTCCAGATGTTCATGTTTTGTGATATTTGATGTGGTAGATATCAGATGGTACATTTTTAGAGTAGTCATTCTAAATTGATTGCATAGTTTGTGATTATTATGTAATCAAAAGAGTGGAATGTAATGGGAAAATGATATGTGACCCTTTTAAATGCTTCATTCGTATAACCAGTTTATTAGTTGCAAGTGCTTAGATCACAAAGGCCCTGACATAAGAACTGATGTCTCCCACTTGGATTAGATGTTTCCAGCGTCATAGCTGTAGAGATTGAACAAAGTGTTTGTTATGTCTATGACCACCTTTGTTTTTGAATGTTGGGAGAGCAAGGATACGGTCAAAGAGCTGACGTGTCTTACATGGATAAGATGTTCCCAGTATCCTGACTGTAGATACTCAACAAGATGGTTAACGGTTTCTGTTGACGCCACCGATATCTAAGTTTAGGTATAAGAACTGCCTCGATGTGTTGGGAGGAAAAAAGGAGGTTCTTGACAGTCTACTGACCACGTAGCTGTTGTGACCCTTTTTCCCTTGCAAGGAAATAAACGGAGAAAAGACATACTTGACTCAGAGCCTTTGATTCTTACTTAACGATTGTCTGTGCAAAATCTTCCACCACAGCCGTCCGAGCCAAAGCCGCTGGGGAAGTGGGTCCGGCGGCGGACGAAGATGTAGTTACACCCCCCGAAGGTGAGACCATTCATAAACTGATTTACTAATGAACAGGGTTTTGCTTTTAAATGAATCACAATGAATTCACTTACTCTCTTAAACACACGTTGCAGACAGAGATGTTTCTGAAGCACATAAAGTCCTATACGTGCTGATTTTCTGTCTGGTGTCTGATTCTCTCCGGCTCCATGTCCGAGTAGCACCCAGTGCTGTGCAGGACTTGATGGCTGAAGCCAAAGATTCCGTTTCAATCCTTGTGAGCTGGCGAATGCCTGCTCAACCCAACGGTCCAATCACCAGCTATAAAGTGCAGGTTCTTGTTGGTGACATTTTGCTGCAGGACATAACCCTCTCTGCAAAAATGGTAGGTACCGTGTTACGCCTCTATAAGGCACCATGAATGTATCCCATTACAGCATAGTGCTGTTCTGATTCTAACCTTTTTCAGTTGAAAGGTTTGGATGAAAAATGACCGTCTTTGCATGAACTGAATGAAGCATGAAGTATATTTAGATTCTCTTTCAGAGTTAAAAAAAACAAACGCCTGTGCAACCCATTAGAACTTTCAATTGGGACCGTTTTTCTACACGGCCATCATGGAGTCCATCCTCTGCTCCTCCATCACCGTCTGGTACGCTGCAGCCACAGCCAAGGACAAGGGCAGGCTGCAGCGTGTCCTCCGCTCTGCAGAGAGGGTGATCGGCTGCAATCTGCCGTCCCTGCAGGACTTGTTCGCTTCCAGGTCTCTGAAGCAGCTAAAAAGATGGTAGCCGACCCCTCTCACCCCGGACAAAACCTGTTTGTGCCCCTTCCATCTGGCAGGAGGCTTCATACTGCACATGCCACTTTAACTGCAATTTATCACTTTGTCGTCACTCGTCACTTTGTTACTTGTCTGTTACTTGTTTGTTAGTGCACTTTATGCTTAATATTTTATTTAACTTTTTTAATATTTTAAATTCTTAACTTTAACTTTATTCCCTTGTTTTATACTAACCCATAGCCTTATTCTACTAACCCATTGCATTAGCATTTCATTTTACTTTATTTTATTACTTGTGCACTGCTGTCTTGTTGTCTATTGTCACACTGTCTACTGTCGCGCACCAACCCCCAAGACAAATTCCTTGTATGTTTGACAAATTTTGGTAATAAATGTTTCCTGATTCCTGATCCTGATCCTGATTTTAAAAACATCCTCAATCACAATATGAAAGTGTCCACTGTCTACTAGATCAAGTAGACATTGCTTTAATGCCCAATGAGCCAAAATGAGTGAGAATCTTTTCAGGCTATAAAATGTAATTTTTCTTCCCTTAGAATACAACTGGTTTAAATGGAGACGCAACGCTTCCCTCTGAGGTCCGTAACAATCTGGGGCGGCGTAAGAGATCCGCTGATCTCAGTTTGGTCACATCCCCGCCGACTTTCACGGCCTCCGTTTCACACCGCATGCTGACCCCTGCCACTGCGTCCAGCCTCACACACTCTGGACAAAGAAGTGCTGCTTACTTCGCTCAGGCCGATGCTGAACCAACCGCTGACTCCGTGCTCACCGAGAAGCCCGCTACCAGTTATGTTTTCCCTTTGCTCCCGAACATTCAGTCTACTGACTTTGCATTCCCTCTTACCTCTGTGCCACCTGCTACATCTCCGCCTTGGCTGACAAAGCAATCGCGTGCTGGGGATTTGACCTCAGATTCGTCTGCCTTGACCCCGACCCCGGGCCAGGCGTAGCGGTGAGAGAGGAGGTTATGGACCTCTTGTCTGAGGAGCTGTCTTACCTGGTGTCGGATCTGAATCCCTTCACCGAGTACACGTTCAGGGTGACCGCCTCCACGACGGTGGGACAGGGTCCCGCAACGGATATAGCCGAGAAGACAAGCGAGCAGGGTAAGTTGTCACATTATATTTAGCTGATTGCTTTTATCCAAAGTGACTCACAGTAAGTGCCCTCCCCATGTTTATGGGTATGTTACATACCCATAATGTGCAAGAATCATGCAAGGACATGAAGATCATCCAATATGCTATTCTCCATCAAGTGCTGCGTAGGTTGTTTTTTACGTATTACCTTCCATGTACGTCCATAACTATAATAATTCCTGCAAAACGTAAAAACATTCAGATTCCCTAACAATGTCTGTATGTGTTTTAGTCCCTAGCTCAGTGCTCGAAGTGTCCTATCAAAACATCTACTCCACCTCTATACTGGTGAACTGGGTCCCACCACTCAACCCCAATGGACGCATCACACATTATACCGTCTATGGCGTCAAACTGCACAGTTATCAGGCACTTGACTGGTTCACTAACAGCACCAGCATATTGATAACAGGTAGAGCAACCGACTTCTGTGCAGAGCTCTGTGCAGTCATTGTGATTATCACCATCCTCATGAGACAGATCTGACAGTAAATATCTCTTCCCATATATAGATTTGGACAAGTATACTGGTTATAAGCTACGTGTGGCGGCGTCTACAGCCTTGGGAGAGAGCTCGCTGACTGAGGAAGACGACATCTTCGTTTTCGCATTAGAGGACGGTATGTACTTTACACGCGTGTGGGGCCGGGAAATTACAGCAGCGAGCCGCTCAACATCACCACGCTGGAGGACGGTGAGCGAAACGGGTGGGAGAGGGGAAGGTTTGGTTTTCACTTCCAGGACACTGCGCGACCACGTCGTGATTGAGTTCAAAGGGAGACTTACTAAATCTGACTTCCTCCTTCGTCTTTTCCTCCTGAGTAACATCTAATGATGTTACATCACAGGTGTTTTCAGGCCACGTTCATCCATCAACTAACTCGTTTTTCATTTCAGGGCCGCATTATATGTCTTTTTCTACCACGTTCCTGAGGGGCTATATGAGGTTCCTTTATCCCCAATGCAAATAAATGTTTATTCCTCATTACTTCTCTCCTTTGATAAACCATACTCCTGTTTGTGTTATGTCACTTGAAAGTGTTTCTGCTGCTCAGCTCCAGATACACCCCCTCAATTCCTCACCGCCAGGAAGTTGTCAGACTATAAGGTAGAGCTGTCATGGCAACCGCCACTTTCAGCAAATTCAGACATACTCTACTACATTGTCAAAGTTTGGTGAGTGTCTAGAATCTCCTTCTCTCTCTGTGTGTTAGACTCTATTGAAAAGCTAAAACAATGGTTTAAAAATAGCTATTGAAAAAAAGAACACATTGCAACATTAATGGTTGCTCTCTTTTTAGGAATGAGACGATTGAGCTGCAGCAGAACGTGACACAGACATCAGTGGTTATTAATGGAGACTCGGAGAGTCGCTACAATGCCTCTATCTCCAGCTGGAACCGACTGGGAGATGGAGGAGTGCTGACGTCCACCAGCTTTACCACCATCGATGCAGGTGCTGGATTATTGTTGAAGAATTTTTGACGGAATATGTCATCCTCTCATTCACGACTTACCGTGCATTTGTGTCATATTGTAACTCAATGTGTGTCCGTGTGCTCCCTGGCTCTCAGAACCATTTGACCCTCCCCAGAATGTGACATTTGCAACTATGACTGCCTCCTCAGTCACCTTGCTCTGGCTGCCTCCGAATGAACCAAATGGAATCATTGTGCACTATACTATTTATTACTCAAATAACAACAGTGTGGCTGAGCAGGTGAGATGCATACCATTTATATCTAATATACAGATAGGTTAAAGATTAAAACTGCACAAGCCAATATTAACATTTTACATGGGTTAAATAAAGAGGGCTGTCCCCCTATCTTAGTTTAGTAGACTAATTGATTGTTATGGTTTATTTATCATTTTACTTATTTTTAATGCTTTTTTTCAAATTCAAATCAGTGCTTTGGCCTGATTCTTTGTGTAATAAAAAACATTTTCAAGATCTGTCTATTAAATGAACTATAAACGTAGTTAAAACTGCAACTGAATTTGTTCAGTTTCTTTGAACTGATATCCCTAACTTTGTTCCCTAACTATGTTCCAGCAGCAGGCAATTATTTTCAGTTCAAGCACCTGTTTGCTACCTGCAGAGCAGAAAATGCTGACTATGTAGCTGGTAGATATTGAAGCTGTCAGCAGCTAAAGAGACCAATATATATATAGACACAAACCTTGCTCAAAATTACTGCTGGTGTTGCTTCTGGTCCGCTGGGTATTTTTAAATTCTAACTGCTTCTATACGATATGCATCATATCAACTTCCTTGATACGATCTACAGGCTTTTTCTGCTGCCTCCAAGGGGCGCAGAAAACAAACAAATATAAAAGAGATTTGTGATTTTAGTGATATTTCCTGATGGCTTTTGGTGGACCATCATCTGACCAAGACACTCAGTGTTTTCTTTTCATTTGTCCCGCTTCTGTAAAAAAATATATATTTTAACATTTCAATAGGACCATAATACCTTTTTTTTCTCAACAGAGAGTCTCTGCAAGTGCATCTCCCGAGTCAGCTCTCTCCTACACTCTGAGACAGCTAATGGGGGGCACAAACTACACCCTGTGGATGACCTCCAGCACAGTGCAGGGGGACGGAGGGGTCCGGAGCGAGTCACTTTATCTGTTCTTACCAGAGGACGGTCAGTTAGACACACACACACAAGCACGATTGCATTTACACAAATATGTTTTAAAATAATATAAAAACATGAAATACCACACGCCACATAGTTATTGAACACAATGGTTCAAAGTTTGACCTGAGGGTGAGTCTGCACACTTTTTTCAAAACTCTTCAACTTCCCAAAAAAAAAAATTACATAAAAACCTCACCAGTTTGAGTGTTCTTTTGCTAAGGCTGCAAAAGTTGTTTAGAATATAGAAGAAAAGCCCGATTTGAGAAGGTTTTTGCTGCGCATTGTTCTTCCAGAATCTAAACGTGTATGTGACATTAAGTTATAATAAGTGATACGTATTTAAAACTAATCTTTTAGTTTTTATGTTATTTTGGGAAAAATGGTGCAGACAGCCACCGCACACTTTGTCACGCACACAGTTCATATTATGTACTATAATGTATATAATGTACGGTGTTATGTGCTGGTTAGCGCAGTGTTCGTATTCTCTGAATGATCACTGCTCGTACTGACTCTGTATCTCTGCCTGTGCTCTAACTGCTCCACTCTCATCCAAGCACCGGATCATCAAGGCACCTTGTCTCTCCTACACAGCCAGGCCCCCTACTTGGCTCAGACCCACACACACACACACACACACACACACACACACACACCTGGCCCCTTACACCCACTCACGGATCTTATGGATCTCTAAAGTTCTGTCCCCTGTTTTCTCCTTTATTTACCTTTTCTTTTTCTACCATGCATTAAAACAGAGGAGGAGCTGGGAATGAGCAGGATGAGTATTTTCTCTTCAACCCTTTTCCTTTCC
Source organism: Gasterosteus aculeatus (assembly GCF_964276395.1). NCBI lineage: Eukaryota > Metazoa > Chordata > Actinopteri > Perciformes > Gasterosteidae > Gasterosteus > Gasterosteus aculeatus. The sequence goes on along the minus strand of NC_135709.1, from coordinate 19,725,640 downwards.
ACTGCTTTCAGAGTGCTATCTCCCCTCCTGTACGTCATTTAATGTTGTAGGATATTGTTTGCTTTTTTTAATGCGGATTTAACTTGGTGTTTTTCTGTGTTGTTAAAGTCACATCATGTCAAATTGTTCTATGTGACGCGCTGCCGTTGATTTTGTTAATTACAACAATGCTGTCAATGATTATGACCCTGCTTTGTTAAAATGGTGGTGATGACTGGGCGCTTTTCATTCTCCCTCAAATGTAAATGTGAATTGTTGATTGACAGAACGTACAGCTTCCTTGTACAGTAAATTCATTGAAATCCTCACTGTCTTGAACCAGGGTTTTAGCGTGTTCACAATTGTGACTCAATTATTCTTTTTTCAACCCTACAGTGCCAAGTGACTCAGTCCGAAACCTTAGTGCTCAGATCTTCAGCTCCACAGCTATCATCGTCAGCTGGGACCCCCCCCCCCATGGAGCCGAACGGCCGTCCCAGCTACCTGCTCACCTTACAGGAGGCGGGGACCCCCCCAGACGCATCCAACCAAGGGGCTCCAGCAGTTAACAAGCCCATGAAGCACACAACATTCGACAACTTCTTCCTGTTCACAAGACTCAAGAAGTATTATCCTTATGTGTTGACTGTTACCCCAGCGACTGGTGCTGCCGCATACAACCACACAAGCACAATGTATCTGAGGACGGATGATGATGGTGAGTTCATCTACACACACACACACACACACACACACTCACTCACTTATGGAGCAGGGTTCGTGTGCTAATTGTCAAACCATTTTTTTTCCTCCATAGTTCCCAGTTCGGCTCCGTTGCTGGTGTCTTCCAGGAATCTGTCGTCCTCCTCTATCGCAGTGATCTGGCAGCGCCCTCTGGAGGCCAATGGGGAGATAACAGAGTATACTCTGACTTTGATCGGCCCGGGGGGCTCCAACACGACCCATACGCCCAACACCTCATTCGTCCTTACCAACTTATTCCCATACACAGCTTACAACCTCACTATTACGGCCACAACGCGTAAAGGCTCAGGGCCTCATCTGCTGCTGCAGCTGCACACTGATGAAGGAGGTTAGTTTGAACGCCGGTTTAAATTGTCTCTAAAATCCTAATAAGATGATAGTTATTAATGAAGATATGGGTGTATATCTAGTCTTCCTCTCTATCTGCCTCACTTTGTGTTTCAGGGCCCATGTCTCCTCCCCGCAACCTCACCATATACAACCACACGGCATTCTCTGTGTGGCTGAGGTGGGAGTCTCCCCTGGAGCCCAATGGAGTGGTGATACAGTACGGCTTCAGGATCCGAGACCTCATCACACACTCCGTCACACACAAGGTAACCGGTAATTTCACACACCAAGAGCTTCTCCACAATAACAACACTCACACTCACTCCAGAGACACACTCTTTGAGACTACACACAGTCACGCCCACGTTAGCTCTAATTTCACACTTAGGGAAGCACTCGGCAGCACCATTAGACATACATATACATGCACGTATGGTTGCCTATACAATACCATATTATACACTCCAGTAAACAGGATTGGATGATTTAATCTCCTGTCATTTGTTTTTAATGTGTGTGTAGAACTCCTCCGGTACAACGACCACAGAGTATATATCAGGATTCAGGCCTCATAGCTCCTATGAGACCTGTGTTTACAGCTACACCCGAGTGGGCCATGGGAATCAGTTCAGCAGCCCAGTGACCTTCACCACTAACGAGTCAGGTAAACCACACACTGCCTACCCAGAAGGGATGTTACACTGATGTAGGTCGGGTTTAAAACATTGGAACTATTTCAAAGACTCCTCCAAAGAGGTTAATTTTGTGAAGGAAGTGAAGATGCTCAGCAGCATTAAATAGTTTAAGAAAAGCCAAATGTGATTCTCCTCAAGAGCAACGTATTTATTAATGCAGATTGGCCGGCTGTGAAATCAATGATAGATAGACAAATGAAATATGGTAACAATTGTGAGTAAAAATATGGAATACGTTAAATCTTTTTAATTGCTGATATCCCGATCTCTTGACTATAACCTCGTCCAATCCTTCTGTCTACCTCAACAGCCCCAGCTGCTCCTCGCTTCCTCACCATCTCTCAGGTCACAACTAACAACGTGACGCTTCACTGGACTGCACCGTTTTCCATTCCGGGCCTCCTGACTGGGTACCACATCATCGTGCAGCTGCTTTCAACAGTCTGTGAGCGAAATGCACTGAGTACCGCAAAGCCGGCCCCAGAGGATGAACTGAGCCCAGGCTGCGTGGACTCTAATGCCACAGTGTCAGTGAACGCGTCGGATGGCATGGAAGAGAACGGCGGCGTCACACTCCACTCCTTGGCTAAGTACAGATACTACCGCTTCAAAGTGGCTGCTGTGACCAGGGCTGGAGTCGGGGAATATACACAGTGGAAATATGCACGTACACTGGCTGGAAGTAAGAGCGTCACAAAGATGACATCTTTTTGTGTTGCGGGGAAACAGTTGTCAGTTAGTCAGTATTTTGTTTTATTTATTTTCAATTTGAATAAATGTGAATCATGTTTGTTTGTGTATAAGTAAGTAAGGGCATCTCTTAAACTCAAATAAAATTGTATTTTGCTATAAAAGAAAGTCTTTCTCTTTACAGTATTAGAACAGGTTGAAATTGTTCAGAGATTCAGCATTCATAAGTTGCACAAAGGCTTACATTTAAATCAATGGACATTTGCATGATAACTAAGCAACAATTGATAGGCTTTTGACATCATAAGCATTCTGTGTTCCTCTTATGTTTTCCGTCAGACCCTGATGAGCCTCCCCGGGACATGAATGTGATTCCCTCATCCAACGGCCTTCGCATTTCATGGGGTGCTCCCGCTGTTCTCTCTGGACCGACTTCTTATCTTGTTCGGGTCAGTTCATCGAGTTTTGGTTTTACATGAACCCAATATGACACCGATAACCAACATTGCTGCGTTGATCCAACTGTGATCATCCACATGCGAGTATTAAATCTTTCCACAAACTCTCACGTCACACCAGGTGGATGGTCTTGGTTTGAACTTCTCAACGGTCAGAGCTCCGGGAGAGTTGACGACTGTCGTTGTGACCAACTTGACTGCTTTCACTCGTTACTCGGTGACTGTCACCGCGTTCACTGGTCCGTTGGAGCACGCTGCCAGCAATGGAAAATCCATCGGGCCTATTGAATTTCAAACAATGGAGGAGGGTATGTGGAAATATCGGGCGCAACTAGCTCCTGTCCACCTGTAAATACACCCAGATATCTTTTCTCACACCATTTGTACTCCAGAGCCCAAAGACCCTCCCAAGAATGTGACAGTATCAGTTATCCCAGAGGAGGTGAACCATGTGAAGGTGACTTTTACCCCTCCAGGAGAGCCCAATGGACAAATAACTGCTTACTTTGTGTACATCTACGAAAAAGACCAACTGGTCCAGAACATCAACCTTAATATCACAGAAAGAGAGGGAAACAGGATGAGTGCTGTCATAAGAGGCCTAAAGGGAGGACACAGCTACAGCATCCAGGTTAAGCACGCACACATTACACACACATTACACACCCTCACGGCCCAAACCCAGACAAGTTTAAACCGGTCCAAATGTCATTTTCTTTAACTCCTTTTTGTGCTTGCCCCCCATTCTGTCCTTTCTTCTATTTGCATCTAGATTTTAGCAAAGAACGGGGCTGGGAGTGGCCCACCCAGCCCACCCGTCCAGATAACTACAGGAATCATAGGTACAAGTCACAATATATTAAGTGTGCTCCGCATTGCTCGGCAGCATTTCCTGTTATAAAAAAAATGGTGTCATTTCAGGTCTATTCTAGCATAGCAAATATAACATAGCAATATTGTCAGATGTGTGTTGATGCTGTAAAGGACTGAGCAGTGCACTGTTTTTAATGACCTCTATGGAAAAGCATCAAACTAATTCCACATCTTTACATTGTATTCACGCAACAACCTCTGTCTGTCTGTCTGTTTGTTTGTTTGTTTGTGTATGTGTTTGTGTCTGTGTATGTGTGTGTGTTCCAGCCCCGGCCAAACCAACCCAAATACCTACGGCAGTGCTAGGCAATGGAGGGGTTGCCATGCTAACCCACAGGAGTATCACCATCCGCATGCCTGCCTGTTTCTATAGGGATGACAACGGACCAATCACAAAAATTCAGGTCATCGTGGCGGAGTCAGGTGGTATGACTCCTCAGAAACATTGACATCTGTCACTTTTAGTTGAATAGACTTGGGTATCGGCCTTGCTTTTGGCTTCAAGCCTCTTGTGGAATCTAGTGGCAAAAGTCAAAATGTATGCAAAAGCCAAAGGGCTTAAAGTCAGCAGAAATTTGACTCATTCGACCTGTGATTCCTTTTCTCTCTGCCTGACTTACTCATCCTGTCACAGTGAAGGACATCCAGAACCTGACCAACTGGAAGAAGGCCTTCTTTGATCGTGCCGCCCCTTACCTGACCGACACGGGGTTCCCCAACCCGCCGTGTCCGTTGGAGGACGGGTCTGTGCGCACAAGCACACAGGTCAGAGGCGGTCGCAGTGTGTCTGTGGGGGCGCGGCCAGCAGCGAGACTAGATCCCACTACGGCAGAAACGTACGTGATCGGTCGAAACGATGGCTGTATAAAGGAGAACAACACTGACATTTACTGCAATGGGCCACTGAAGCAAAACACCGTCTATGTGTAAGTGCAGCGCACATTCACCAGCAAAACAACTTAAGATCATTGTATCAGGGGTCGTCGTGGCGCAGGGGTTAGAGAAGGTGTGCTGGGAAGCACAAGGTTGGTGGATTGGTTCCAGACTGCCCCATGTTCCATGTCAAAGTGTCCCTGAGCAAGACACCTAACCCCTAATTGCTCCCTGGGCAAAAATGTGAAAAAGCCATGGGTTTAAAGTGTAATGTAAGTCGCTTTGGATAAAGCGTCTGCTAAATGACATGTAATGTAATGTATCCACATGTTTTATAATATTAAATTGACTCTGGACCGCTCCATGTTTAACAGGTTCAAGTTCAGAGCCACGAATATCAATGGTCAATACACAGACTCGCAGTACTCCGATCATGTCAAAACTGCAGGTATTCATACTAATCTCTGTACTTGTCTCAATATTTTTTTTTCAATGTATAGCTTCCATAGTTCTGTGTGATGCTGTCACCTCTATCTCCTCTTCTCTCTGCAGTGGACGGACTGTTGACCAGAGAAGAGCAAATCATTCTGGGTGTTTTGCTCTCCTTCTTTTTGGCCGTGTTGCTCATTGTCATCATCTGTGGCTCTGTCAAGTAAGCCGGCAGCTGGCGTTCAATGATTTGCAACATTGATTGCAATTGAGTGTTAATGCATGAAAATTACAATCTGCAGTGTAACGAGCAAAACAATAAGAATTTCACAATGGATGATTTCCAATAAATCTGTTTCCTTGTGTGTATGTTTTACAATGTGTTTACATTGTATTTAACTAGATGTGTTTGTTCGACATGTTAGAATCCAACAGCGCAAGAAGGAGGGCGGGACTTACTCACCCAGAGAGGCAGAGATCATAGAGACCAAGTGTAAACTGGATCAGCTGATTGCCGTTGCAGATCTGGAGCTGAAACTGGAAAAACTCAACCGGTTAGTCTCTGATTTAACTGTTGCAGACAAGATTTTATACCTTAGTCAACAAGACAAAAATCTTAGTTACCTTTATCTGCGCTTATGTCAGGCCAAAAGCCCTTTAGTGGTGTGAAAATAACGCAGTGTCATTGTGATTGCAATGTATCTTCGCTTGTCTGCAGAACAGACGGGTTATTCTCTCTTCAACCATCCTCTCATTCAAATTGAGCGTCAACCCCTTTTTCTGCTTTGGCACAAATAAGTATGCCGACAATAAGTGTGTCAACCTGGGGAGAAAAAAAATCAAGCTCATTTGGTTTTGGTGTATGGTCATTGATGGCTAAGAGGAATCTACAAGAGAGAACATGAGTATTACAATGAGAAATGTTAGACTTTTTAAATTAGATAAATACTAACCAATGAGCATAAACACTGTCCATCCCACCATCTATAGAATACCTATTTAATGATGGACGGTATAAAATATGGGTTATCTTCAAGAGGAATTGAATAAATTATAAAAAAACATAAAACCCTCAAGATAGTTAAATAAAAGAGCTTCTTTGTTGCCAGACAGCTGCCCCTTATATAGCACATATTTGCCCTCCTTATTAAACTTCAAAGACAACATTTTTGCTGTGACTCTTTGTAGTCCCAAAAAAGGAGACAGTGCCTTAGGATACTTTCCTTTCCACTCATTTTAAATGTTCCCAAAAAAGATTGTAGGCTTGTCACCATCGCATGTTGGTACCACTCGGCTGCATCAGCTCTCTTGTAAGCTGGCATCATTAAGATTGTTTGTGGCTCTGCTTTATTGGAGCCAAGATCTGTATAAACACCACATATTTAAATGTGATACAACACACTTTTTCTTGTCACGCAATGGCACAAATAATTTCCCTTGCACAACACTTACCAGTCTTATTTCACCAGGTACTCTTCCTTCTTCTTTAGGCGGAAAGAGATATATGTCATCCAGTAAGTTGGGCTTTTTGACGTGTTTGTGCTCTGTCTGCATGTTGCGTTTCACTTTTCAGTCGTCGCTATGTGCGGCTCATTGTCAAGTTAACCATAATGCTTTTAATCACCCATTGGCATTGCTTATTAAACCTAAACAAAGGACATCAGTGGGTCAGCCTTTTTCCTTTTTCCAGACACTTCTCTGCTTGAGACTATTTTATTTTGTTTACCCACTCACTATCTCGAAATTGCTCTGAAGGCTCTTGAAGGGCGCCAAGCCTTCAAGTGGAAAACAATAGATCTGCGTAGTGTCTTCAGTATTGCAAAGAATCAACATCCGAAATGGGGAATGACCACATGTTTCATTCTAAAGAAACGTATCAGCATCAGTGTTTAATCAAAGTGGACTTGATTATGAAATAGTTTAGCCACCTTTGCTTTAACCTACAATGCCATTTACTCTCTGCAATGACAATCAGTTCAGTTGTCATGGGCAGAATTACCACAGAGTGGTTTGTGACTATTTGCTTCATTTTGGGGGTGTTTCGGTTGATCTTTGCTGTCTATTCTTGTCCAGGCTGCTCAGCTACAGGAAATCACTCAAGTAAGTCACCCTGCAAGAATCATATTAATATACACACAATAGTTGCAGCATAGATCAATGATCCTCTTTGTGCCTCCCTATACAGTATTACATATTATTACATACCCCTCTGTTCCTCACATGTATGTATGTGTGTTTCTGCCCTCACCTCTCCGTCAGGCCCGTCAACAAGAAGTCTTTTCTGCAGCACGTAGAGGATCTGTGTGCTAATGACAATGCCAAGTTCCAGGAGGAGTTTGCTGTAAGAGTTTTCCTACCAACAGGACAAGTGCTTATCACACATGTGTAAAATGTAGGGGTATATGAAATGACACAAAATAACATAAAAACTCCTGGATTTGATCAAATAAATTGTGAAGAAATGCGTGCTCCTGGAAGAACGGTACATCACAAGGAGCAAATAATAATAATTGGTGATATCGTGTGGACAGCAAAGACGGATGGAAAGTGAAATCAATTAACACCAGGGTTTTTTTACTGTCTTTACAGAGAAACATTTTATGAGGAATACTGCCCTATTCTAAATAATATATTTTGCTTTATTTATCATTGTTAACTAATGATATAGTCATAAAAGTGTCCTCTACCTCTACTGCAGCCATCTAAGACCCAAACTTTGATCATTCTTGATTTGAAGGCTGATTTCTTGATTTCAACATTTGAAATTTCTGCCATAATAAAGTAGGTGTGAAAGAGAACCTTTACTTTTATTAAGTTCAAAATGTTTTAAGAATACCCAACATTGTGTGTCTTTGTGATTACTAACGTGCTACATATTATCTCCCCAGGAGCTTCCAAAGTTGCTGCATAACCTGGCCACCACAGATGCAGACTTGCCCTGGAACAAATCAAGGAACCGCTTCCCCAACATCAAACCTTGTAAGTGCTCAGACTGAAAAGGACTTTTCCTGAGTAAAGCTACTCATAATGTGTAACCAACGATGTGTGTCAGCTCTACCATTAACTGCGTCTGGATGTCACGTGTTTCTACCTCACGCCAGACAATAACAACCGAGTGAAGCTGCTGTCTGAACCGGGATCCGCGGGCTCTGACTACATCAACGCCAGCTTCGTCTCAGTGAGTACCAGCTACCAGATGCTAAAAGCCCACTTTGTTCCAGACATTTCCCAGTCCTCTGGTGATTCTGTAGGATAGCCAGCCTTTTATAGCTTTTCCATTTGTGAGTGAATATTGCTTGAGTTTTTGTCACCTGCCCCTCTCTTTTTGTTTTCTAGGGCTACCATTGTCCCAACGAGTTCATCGCCACCCAGGGCCCCCTGCCGGGCACAGTGGCTGAGTTTTGGAGAATGATCTGGGAAACGGGAACCCACACCATCGCCATGCTCACGCAGTGTTATGAGAAAGGCAGAGTGCGTCATGGGCAGATTTACCACTGTTATGAAATAGTATTCAGAGGACGGGCCGGGTGACATTTTGGGCTCCTCAACAACTCGTGTGATATCTGCTGCAAAGAAATTATGTGTTTGTGTAGTTATGTGTGTGTGACCATTCAGATTCGGTGTCACAAGTACTGGCCAGAGGACAATAGGCCAATGTCAGTGTTCAGTGACATTCTCATCTCAAAGGTGTCAGAGGAAGTCCTTCCTGACTGGACGGTCAGAACCCTGAAAGTAGAAAAGGTAACCAACAACCCCTCACGCACACACACAAAGATGATTCAAGCCTTTATTCTAAGCTGAGGTAATATTCTCTTGTTGCTGTTGATTCATAATTAACTCACAGAAATTTGACTAGTCACATGTTCCCAAAACGTTCTATTCCTTTCAGAACTTTATTGTCGAGTTATTTGTTCCAATTCGCACAAACATAAACCCTTTTTCCAAATACATGTGACGTAGCTTTCATATTAATTGCACTTAATTTCTTGTGTAAATTCCTCTGTGCAGCACGGGCACTATATTTTGGTTCGCCACTTCAACTACACATCGTGGCCCGAGCATGGAGTGCCAGAGTCCTGCACCACTCTCATCAAGTTTGTGAAAGCTGTCCGATCCCACAGACACAACAACACCACCATAGTGGTCCACTGCAGGTACCGCGCCACGGCAGTGGTAGTTTACTGACACTGTATAAATTACAGCCAAGTGTATTCTACTCTGTTTCTGGTGGGGGAAAAAAGAGTTTCATCCACAAAGTGCATCTCTCGTTACTCCTCAGCGCTGGTGTGGGAAGAACAGGCGTGTTTATCGCTCTGGACCACGTTATTCAGCACGTCAGAGATCACGACTTTGTGGATGTCTATGGCCTCGTGGCGGAGCTCCGCAGTGAGAGGATGTGTATGGTACAGAATCTGGTGAGTTCAGTTCAAATAGAATTATCTGGGTTGTCCTTGTGGTCAAATGTTCCCAAACCAGAGAGAATAAACAAAAGACATAGTATGACAGGTATAATACAGCATGTTGTCTTAAGTTGGTTCAGTACACTTAAGAATCCTCAAAGGCACACAAATGGTGGCCTAGTTGTTCTACTTGTTTTAAAATTCATGTCCTGCTAGGATCCGATCCCCAGAAGAAAACATTTAGTAAATTATTGTATTGACAAAGGAAATTATCTGAATTAAAGCCACTCGCTGAGCAGGAGTCCCGCTGAAACAGCACCTGATTGAGGCATTACTTGCAGAGCAGCGGTGTGTGTCTGCAGGGACCCTCTTCCCAGTGCCTGTGCTTTTCCTCTGTACTATGGTTTTATTGTTTCTGTGATTTCTTTTGACTGTGAAGTATGAGCCTGTAGTGTCTACAACTACAACAGCAGCTTGATTCTTTGAGAGAGCAGAAGTAAGTGTGCCTGACAGCTAGCTGCATGCTGCTGCATGCTGGTCCAGCCATACAGAATATGAGAAAGTGCTTCGGCGAGAAAGAGGCCACCATTCAAATCAATTAAAGGTTACGTGCGCCATTGCAGACAGTTTTAAACAAGCCCTATTTTGCACACTTTCATCTGAAATACTTAATGTCAAGTGCAAACAAAAGCAAATTTTCTTGCAAAAAAGATCTTTCAAAGATCACTTCATATTTCCAGGATC